>NC_140483.1:11617500-11957500 GCF_964271855.1 Acomys minous | reverse complement strand
TGCTCCTGTAGCTAGGAGCCACCATCTTGTGGGATCCCAGGTGGTGGGTATCATCTTACAACTTCAGAAAAATGCACCCTCCCCAGAAAGAGCAGCGAGCAGGTGCTATACTCGGTAATTCAGAGACATCAAGTTGCTTTTCCACCCCCAAATTTTATTCAGCAACACCACCAAGATGAAAGAGCAGTTCAGGGAATACACTTATGCCCCCCAGCTGTACCATCATTAATGCTTCACTGTACTTGCTACATCATATCTCAATCCGTCTATCCATCCCTCTGTCCATCAATCTTACTGTTCTTATGCATTTAAAATAAATTCCAGACATCACCACATTTCCCCTTAAGTATTTCAATGTGTGGGTCATTAATTAAGGCTCATATTTCATTTTTATTTCATTTGCAGTGAACTGTGAATTCAAAAAAATCACAATGCATGTGTTTAGTGTGTGTGTGTATGTGTGTGTGTGTGTGTGTGTGTGTGTGTGTGTGTGTGTGTGTGTGTGTACATGGTATGTGTGGAGGTCAGAGGACAGACTTGGATGCCATTTCTCTGGTGCAATCTACTTGCCTTTTCCTTTTTTTGAGACAAGGTCTCTCGCTGGGACATGGAATTCAGTGATTAACAGGCAGTAAACTCCAGGAGTCTGTCTGTCTCTGGCTCCCCAGAGCACACCACAATGCGCAGCTTAGGAACCATAGACCCTGAGGAAGTAACTCATGTCCTTTTCCTTGCAAGGCAAGTGCCTCACGGGCTGCGCTCTCCCAGCCCCCCAGATGAACACGTTTTAATTGTGCATTGTGTAACACAATGGATAAAGCTGTGTGATCAAAGCTGCTATCGAGACATAAAACATTACCACACGCTTGAAAGCTCCCCATGCCTTGTCCCACTCAGTTCTTTCTGTTCCCCCATTCTCCTACCTCCCAGGGCCAAGCACTGTTCTGTCTTCCCCAACAGGGCAGTTTGGGCTGTCCCAGAGCAGCATGCTGATTGATTGGATCCCACGGTTAACTACAGCATGCTATCTTTTATTCAAAGCTCCTTTCACTCAGTAGAATGTGTTGGAGGTTTATGCTTTTACTTGCATGTAGTTATTTGTTGCTCTGTTCTGTTGTATCACTAGCTTATAGGCCATTGTGTAGCCACTCGGGCTTGTTTTCCCATTTCTCCCACATGTAATTTTTAACCAATTATTGGTATCAGACTGTATATCCATGAAAGGTATTTCTATAGTCTGCTGAGACATATCTTGTACAAAGAACACACACACTCTCACACTCTCTCTCTCTCTCTCTCTCTCTCTCTCTCACACACACACACACACACACACACACACACACACACACACACACATCATGAGATTTAGAGTTTTAGGATACTGATGGAGAGTGATGTATGGAACAACCTTAAAGACAGTTGAAAGAGTGAAGGAGAAAGAATGCTTTAAAAATTTAAAACATCAGCTGGGCACAGTGGCGTACACCTTTAATTCCAGCACTCAGGAGGCAGAGGCAGGCAGATCACTGTGAGTTCGAGGCCAGCCTAGTCTACAAAGCAGTCCAGGATGGCTAAGATAACATAAAGAAACTCTGTCTCAAAAAACAAAACCAACAAAAAATTTTAAACATCTACTTATAATTATTAGTGTGTGTGCATGTGTACACATGTGGAGATCAGAGGACACTTGCAGGAGTTGGTTCTTTTCTTCTACTGTGGGCCCAGGGAATTTAACTCAGGCTGTCAGTCTTGGCAGCAAGCGCACTTACCTACCGAGCCATCTTCCCAGCCCCAGAGGGCTTTCAATACTTATAATTTGCTTGCTAGTTTTAAAAGGAAACTCCCTATCTTACAGTCCTATTTCAATGATTCTGTATCAATCTAGCTGCATTTCATTAAGGATATATATATATACACCTCTCTAATCAAATGGAAGCTCCTTCATAGAAGACACTCTCTTGTTGGTGCCCTTGGCATAGAAACATGGTACATGAGAAGTAAACACATCAAGGGTGATCAAATGGGGCTGGCACAATGGCTCAGCAAGTAAAAGTGCAGGCCACCAACGCTAAGGACCTGACTTGGATACCTGGGACCCACAGGGTGGAAGAAACTGACTCTTGCTTTTACATGTGTTTTGGGTTTTTTTTGTTTTGTTTTGTTTTGTTTTGTTTTTCAATTTTTTGAGACAGGATCTCTCTGTGTGGCCTTGGCTGTCCTACACTTACTTTGTAGATGAGGCTGGCCTCAAAGTCACAGAGATCCTTCTGCCTTGCCTCCCTGAGAGCTGGGATTACAGAAGTTCGCCACTGTGTCTGGCTGAAAACTGACTTTTGCAAACTGTCTTCTGACCTCAACATCATCCCCACAGCAAATAAAATAAACATAATTTTAAAAAAGAGTGAATAAACGAAAACTTATATTAAATGATTTACTTATTCAAGCTTCCATCTCTGTGCTTGCTATGTGATTGAGGCAGCACGTTCCTGCATTTGCAAATCTGTATCTGTGGACTATTCCAAATCCTTTCTCAGCTGTGCCCTTTGATTTCTAGCTACATTCTCAGTACTGATGCCCGACATAGGGGTATGCACTTGGCTCCTTCCATAGAGGGGCAGAGCTGAGGACCAGAAAGCAGAGCTGATGGCACAGAAGTCAAAGTTCACACTTGGAATGCCTGAACCCTGAATCCCAGAAGACGGTAAGATCTTGGAATCCTGCACCTCCTCATTCTTCAAAAAGGCTAAAGGATGGAGCATGCCTCTGGACCCTCCGGGGTTCCAGGAACTAGCATGTCAGCTGACAGTAGTAGCTAGCTCTCAGCAACATCAAGCAGAGGAAGTGAGGAAGGGGATGGAGGCAAGCGAGGAAGTATAGCTTCGAGCCGGAAAATGGTTTCACTGAAAACCGGCATCAGGTCCCAGCCCTCTTCCCCAGTCCAGCTCTGGCGCCACCGGCTTTTTGCATTTTTAGCATCACTGATCATATAAAGAATGGCGTCTATTTCCCTCTTCCTGACGGCAGCTTAATTATGAAAGCAGTCGTCTTGCCTCGCTGCAGCTGTTGCTTCCAGGTACCTGAAATGCCGGTGCCCCAGCTGTCTTGATTGAGAGGCCCAGTTTGCAGGAAAACAAGACAAAATACTTTGCCGCCTTGATTCTAGTGGGAATTTAATTTAATTAGCATCTGATTTACACAATGCACTTCTGACAGCTGTGTTTGTGGAGTCTCCGTGGAAGCGAGAAATTACCATCCATTGAAATCATCATCTAGGCTTATTTATCATCCTGCCGCATCTTCCCAGCCTTGAGCGCTGGGGACGTCCTGTGTATTTCTGGCACGCTTCACGCAGGTTACGGTAAATAATACTCAAGCGAGTGCACCGGGCTTTGTGCGGTACTTAGTGCAGGCTTGTTCTGCAGCCTCAGTGGTTGGGGCTGGAAGCGAGGCTTTGGAGGTTCGATCAAAGGGCAGGTGTCTTTTAATGTTGGGTTTTAAGGAAGATGAAAGGTCTCAAAGGAGAGAATGCCTAACACACCTGGGCAGGAGCTGCTAGCCACTCTAGGAGGGTGGCTCCAGAGGAGTGGGGTAGACTGAGGGTAGATTCCCACTGGGATTTCACCAGGACCTACAGCTTGGCTGAGCTAACTACAAGCTTGAGGGGAGGGTACTGGGCATCTGCCTCATTTGGGCTAGTGACTACCTGGCACATAAGAAATAAGTGTTAAATAAGTGACTGAATGAATGAATGAATGAATGACTGAATCAATGAATGAATGAGGTTCTGAAACTGAGCCCTTGCTTCATGGGTCTTTTACTAAAAGGGCTTCCAAGCATCACTATGTATCTTGTAACTGAGAAGCCTCTCCCAGGGACCAAGACACACTCTGAAGAACATAATCATCTATAGAGTAAGACTTCCACCTCAAGACGCCATGGGAAGGCAGGATCCTAGCTTCCATCATCCTTGGCTGGCACACACAGTTGACATAAGTTCCTGCCCAGCCACTGGCCGCCATTTGTACTTTGGCTTCTTGGATCCTGTTAAGTCCTCTACTTTCTGCTTCCTCTAAGGGGCCTCAGTCAAAACGGAGCGAAGTCCCTTCTTCTTCCACACGTGTTAAAGCGAGCCCCTCCTTTCTACCGTGTTTTACACAGCGTGTCCTGGGAGGCACCTCCAAGTTGGATCTTAGGATGACCCTGAGCTGGATAGCATTAAAAAGTCTCTCAGCAAATGGAAGCCTCTGTTCAGAACCGGAAGCTAAAAGGGAAGTGATGACGACAGCATAGGACTAGAATAGTAAAAGATACAATCAAGACCCTAGATATCTTGGGACTCACTGACTCTTAACAACCCATGAATCCCCCATTCACCAGCCAATTGTGTCGGCAGATTGAACTTGCCTCCCATCTCCTGGTCAGCTAATTTTCAATAAACCTTTTTCTTTTGTGACAGAATTGGCTTCTTTGCACACTGGTGTGTTTGTGTCCTTGCTCTGGTATCATCCAGGCCGACTGAAGGATCTTCAGGGATGTCAATCCCAGTCCTGCCATTCACTATGCCCTGTGTTGAACAAACCCATCATCTAAAGGATGATTAGCATGGCCTAATAAACCATCACACTGGGCAGAGCATACTAAATAAGAAATGTACAAGTGACGCAGGGAGAAGGGAGAATATGTGTCTAAATCAGTGTGCAAGGGAAGGTTTCAAATAAGTGACACAAGAGCGGAGTCTAGGATGATGAGAATATTTTACTGCTGGTGAGCATGTTAATGGGACGAGATAAGAGCTAGAACTCCCAAGGGGAGAAATGTACACAGATGAAAAGTCATGATATAAGATCATTTTTAGGTAGCAAGGTTTTGTCCAAAAATAATGGTGAAGAACTCTAACATTGTATTCCGCCATCCTGGGATCTCTGAAGATGATTGAGAAGGGACGTGATCTGAC
Organism: Acomys minous; assembly: GCF_964271855.1. NCBI lineage: Eukaryota > Metazoa > Chordata > Mammalia > Rodentia > Muridae > Acomys > Acomys minous. The sequence goes on along the minus strand of NC_140483.1, from coordinate 11,952,546 downwards.
TAGATTTACAGTTGAGGAAAGCCTGGTATTCTATAAGTAAAAGCAGCAATCAAAAAAATGGGTCCATGGCCTAGAGAGATGGCTCAGTGGGTAAAGCGCTTGCCATGAGGACCTGAGTTTGCATCTCCAGAAGCTAAGCCCAGGCACAGCACTATGCATGTGTAAGCCCAGTGTTCCTACAGAGGAGGGCAGAGGTGATGGGAGGATCCAGGGTGCCTGAGGGCTAGCTAGCCTGGTGCATGCAGCAATGAGCAACATGAGACCCTGTTTTAATAAAGTGGGCCCATATCCAAAGTTGTCCTCTGATATCTATACACATGAAGTGGGACAAGGGTTACTTCACACACATGTGCACAAAGATGTGTGTGTGTGTGTGTGTGTGTGTGTGTGTGTGTGTGTGTGAGAGAGAGTTTCCAGCTATCATAAAGGATAAATTATCACAATTTAGCCTTGGCTAGATTGACAACTGAGAGTCATGTTTGTCCCAAAGGTAAGGAAGTTTCCAGCTTACATGACATCAAGAGTGGTGACACCATTAGAAAGAGAGAAAAACCTACCAGAGAAGCTGGTAAAAATAAAAGCAAAATGTTTCTTAGTTCACCATGTTACTTGTATGCCTGGAAGATGCCCATTTCCTAGCAACCCTCCTGTTTTATACAATGAGAATATTAGAATTAAAGTGTGGTTCATAAACTATATAGCTTAGAAAGAAAAAAAAAGCAGACTCCCTGAGCTGTTACTTCTTGGGAAACTCCGTGCATAGTTCATCTCATTACAGATCCTTCTGGAAATAATTGTATAGTTGATCTGCCTTTCACAGCTTGCCAGTACACATTAATGTGTGAAAGGTAAGCATTTTTTCATTTTTGTTTAATCAAACTCCTCCAAAAGATTAAGTTTCAGAGCATTTTCTTTTTATATAAAAGGTGTTAATAACCAGAGGTCATCGAAGATAAACTAATAAACACTAGATCAGATAACTGATATCAGAGGAATTATTTTATTAGTCCCTTGTTGTCAGCAGTCCAGTCCAATAGCAAACACAAACCAGAGGCACAATCCAGCAGAAACAGCAAGGCTCTGCGGAATGTGCACAAATCAGCCGGAATACCGCAAGAATTTCCTGGGCGCATTTCTCTCTACCGAGTGAAGACCAGTAACGCATCGCATAGCATAGCAATGCAAAAGTGGCGTTGGGGCTCTATTTACATTCTTTCTAAACATCATGGGCCTTCTCACATGTCTGTTTTCAGCAAAACATCACATGCCCTCTCACAAGACAATGTTCAGAAAAACATCACATGACAAAACTGAGTTTTTAAAGAAACCAGAAACTTCCACTTCAAGAGGTATTCTATTTTTTTTTCTGTTCCTATGACAAAATATCCTGATAAGAAGCAACTTATGGGAGAAAGGGGTTTCTTTCAGATTATAATGTTGGGTTACAGTCTATTATTATATAGAAGTCAAGGCAGCGACTTCAAATAACTAGGTACATCACACCCACAGTCAAGAACAAAAAGAAATGAACACACACACACACACACACACACACACACACACACACACACACACACACTTGTTTGCATTCAGTTTGACTTCTTCATTGTTATATAGTTCAGGACCTCCTTGCCTAAGGAAGGAGTGAGCTGGGTCTTCCCATTTCAATTAACTTAGTTAGGACAATCTCCTGTGGGCCAAGTAGACAATTTCTCATTGATACTTCTTTCTTCTCCTGGTGATTCTAGGTTGTGCCAATTTGAAAATTAAAGTTAACACCACAGGAGGTGCTGAGTTGAACATATTATGTTTCTCATAAAAGTCATATTGTGGCTGGAAAGTAGAGATGTAAAAAGAGAGACAGCAAGGTGAACACGTGAAAGAAATAAGTTGACAGAAGAAGACTGAGAACCCTTTCCCACTAGGGCTATGTGTAACAAACAGAATATGCTCAAGGGTAGGCCCATTGCATACATATTCAAGAGAAAGCAGGTCCTCTGTAAATGACCTATGAAGAGTCATGAGTCTGTTGATGCAGAGCTTTTGAACATGTCTTTCCCAAGCTCATTAGCCCATTCCCATTCTTAGAGTGTCTTTCCCTTTCTTGATAAATTGTCTCTGTGTCTGTCACTAACCAAATGGCCCTGGTGCAATTCTTTCTCCTGGGCCACAAGAACCTGGAAATTTCAGCTGGTGCTTCCTGGAGTCTGACATACACAATAACCCCCAATAGGAATTGAAGCAGAAAAGCACATATAAGAAAGCTTTAATATAGAGCCTCGCTGGTTCTGCTTTAGGTATTTGTCATGGACACCAACAGGGACAAGGTAACACTGACAATCACTGATGTTGCCCTTGGGGGCCATCTTGCTCTGTCCCTGAAACTAAAATTCCCCAATACAATGTAAGACGAATATTTACCTTAAGATACATTCTCCGCTCCAAATCTATTCCATTCTAAATAGAATGTTATCTGTACTACTTTGCCTTCACTTACATAGCTGTTCAGCCTGAAGGCAACCGTGAAGAAAACGTAAGCGTTCCAGAGAAACAAAACCTTCTAAGTCATTCATTGGGAACACCTCATATTTCCGTTCCCAGGAAAACATATTGCCTACTTAAAGTAAGTAAGATCACTGGAATCATTCCACTCCGTTAGAATAGAGCTTTGAATAATGTTTCACACAACATTGCAATTAACATCACTCTGTCCCAGGAGGCTTGTTCTTCAGTCTAATGCTCTCTCAACTGAGCCATTTTGGCACTCTGTCCCAGGAGGCCTGTTCTTATTAGCCCTTTTCAGGGCAGGCCATACAAGCTAAGAAACTGGAATTAAAATCTAAGTCTCCTGAATATTCTCCAGCCATTTCCTTTACACTCCAAGACGTTCTCCCTCCCACATTCCAAGCGTTCACTTGTAGTCTCTGCTGAGGACTCTGGGGCCTGTCTTTTATCTACTCATTGTCCCAAAGCAAACTGGACAGGGAATTGGAAATCCATACCGAGTTCTACACGCTTGAAGTTGATCTGTGAGCAGAGTGAACGCAGACCTAGGTGTTTCTTCATAAATATTAGTGTCTTTGACGTCATTTGGAGAGCCAAAGGGAGCCAAGATAAAGGGTTCTGGGTAATACTGAAAGAATGTGAGCTTGTTAAGATCTAAATTGTATGACACAACATGAAGCAGATCACGGAGCTGTTCTGCATGTTGCATCATGGGAAAAGAGGCCAACTGGCTGGTGTAGTAGCTCACTAAATATGGAAGTGGAAACTTCCTGATGCTTGTCGAATGCCAGCTACATCCATCAGAATTCTCCAGGGAAATAGACTCAAAGGGATTTATCTGGAGGCACTGCCTCATGTACTCACGGGCCTGGCAAGCCTAAAGTCTAGACAGCAGGTTAGTGGGCTGGGAACTCAGATAAAGTTTCATCCTATAGTTTGTCTTTTTTTTTTTTTTACATACATTCTGATCATTCCTCAACACCATTACCCTTTCTTATCCATCTCCCATATCTCCCTCTGGACCTCTTTTTCCTAAAAGTCCCCCCTCCTATTTTCATTATGACCCACGGAGTTTAATTAGGGTCCACCCCTGAAGAAAAGCAACTTCCCCTTACCACAGCAGCCACCTATTTCTACGAACCCTTGGATAGTGGTGGACTTTTAGGTGTCCCTCCCCAATCCATGCTAGGATGCTAACATGCTGTAGCTCAGGAGTATAATAACCATGTCCTGTCCTTCTATTCTTGAGATGGGAAGCCACCGTGCTGGGCTTTCGTGTCTTTTGTTTGTTTGTTTGTTTTGTTTTGTTTTTCAAGACAGGGTTTTTCTGTGTATCCTTGGCTGTCCTGGACTCACTTTGTAGACCAGGGTGGCCTTGAACTCACAGCAATCCACCTGCCTCTGCCTCCTGAGTACTGGGATTAAAGGTGTGCACCACCACCGCCCAGCTGTCTTGACTTGAAGAGAGCATTTCACAGCACTCCTCTGCACTCTCCTGACTTTGACTTTGCATGCTTCTACCTCCTCTTCCATGATGTCCTCTGAGCCTTGAAAACAGGGGATGCTGCGGCTGTCCTATTTAGGTCTGAGCACTCAATGGTAACTTGTTCTCAGCACTTTTACTAGTTGTGAGTCTCTTCATTAACTGATGCCCACTGCAAACAGGCTGCTCTCGTGACTAAGGCTGAGCTCAGAAGTTAACTGTGAACATACACACAAATATTTGGAGGACAGTTTGGCAACCTGTGCACTTACATGCTACAGTTTTGAGATAGATGTTTTTCCTCCCCCAAAACATTGGTTTGGCTCTCCAAAAGCCTCCACTGAGTGTCCAAGACATAGAACATAACTGCTTTTGCTTAGGGTCAACAGACTGTAGATGTTAACCATTATCTAGAGAATGTCTGTACGATCTAGATCATTGCCCAAAAAAATCTGGGTCCTGGAGCTTTGTCAAGATGAAGCTTGGAACTAGGTCATGGTGGCCCAGCACTTGGCAAGCAGAGGCAGAAAGCTCTGGAGTTGAAGGCCATCCTTAGGATACTTAGTGTGGTCATTTCGAGAACAAAAATGCCTCAATGAACCAACTGTCATAGCAGCCAATAAGGAAAGTAGATGTTTCAGTCAATTGCACCAAATTTGCATTAGCAGTTCTATATACAATTTCAGGAGCCAATTTGCTTACAGTTTGAAGAATATATATCAATATATCCTTAGAAGCCAAGATGCCTGTCAGAAGATGCCATCTTACTTGGACAGTGAGGCCAAGTTCCCTTCACTATATCCAAAGGCTAGCATAAACATTTAATATGAGGCAATGTTTTCTACAGAAATTTACTCAATTCTCAATAAAATGTTGTCCCTATTACTAGCCTATGGGAAGCCTTGAAGAAAACACATAAAGTAACTATTCTAGAGAAATAATATCCACTTCCTTTCATGTAATTTTCCCTAATAAAAATACTGCCCACCTGTATAATCAAGATCAACGGGACCACCCTCTTCCCCTCATTGCTCAAGGTAAACAACAAGATGTTTCCATGAAGAGCTCCATGGCTTTTCCATCTCTTGCTTGAAAAGCTGTCTACCGTGTTTTCTAGCATGTGACAAAGCTCTATGAAGGTTTGTGGGGATAAAAATGGTTAAAGGTATGCCTGACTTAACTCTGCTGCTGGTATAAGAAGTAATTATATCTTACAGTTGGAAGTGGTGCAATTTGGCAGGGGATAGAACATTTTTATGGGGATAATTGAAGGGCATCGTCACCAAGCAGCTTGCGAAGATGAAAAAGCTCAGCTCTTCTTGGTGGGACTGCTCATTCAGGGAAAGGCACTTGAATGATTTATGTTGGCGATAAAGGATGGAAGTCTGTGTGCATCCGTCAGAGAGCTTCTCTGATCACCTTAGACTTTCTGAAGCGTTACTCTGAAGGTTAACGTTTAGGTGTCTCCGTCATTAGCAAATTAACCTTGATTTGCCTGTGCTACACACAGTAAAATATGCTGATAAATAATCTAAAATACCAACAACCAGAAAGTCATTTAAGTTTAGATTAGTTCAGAAGACTTATAAACACCAGAAATTTACTCCTCACAGTTCTGGGAGCCAGAAATCTCTAGGTGACAACATGGTCAGTATCTGGAACAATCCACATGGCAGACATAATTGGCTAACTCTGGCCTCTTCTACAGGCACAAATCTCCTTCAAGAAAGACCCACTGCAATGACCAGGGCTCAATTCCTAAATAGTCTCACCAGAGTCCACTGTGCTGCCCGAGTGTCCTCACAGCACAGCAGCTGGGTGTGGGGAGAGAGGGAAAGAGACCACATCAGCCTCACAGTCCAACTGACATGCCAATGCTCACTGACCCCAGGGGAGCTCGGTCTCCTCTCTTCCCATAGAAAAGAAAGCCAGACTGTGGGTATAGTGTTTGCTGGACAGAATTGGTTTCTCCATGCATCACATTCTAGTTTATGCCTCTTTTTTGCTGCGACAACAAACCACCATGACCAAGAAAACTCACAAAATAAAGTGCTTAGCTGGCTTACAGTGTCCATGACAGCAGAGTGAAGGCATGGCAGCAGCAGCCGCTGAGAGTGCATATCCTGAGATACAACCAAGAGGGGGGGTGGGGAGGGGAGGGAAAGGGGGAAGGAGAGAGAGAGGGAGAGGGAGAAGGAGACTGGGAATGGAGTGGGCATTTTAAAACCTCAAAACCTGCTCCCAGTGACACACCTCCTCCAACAAGGTTGCACCCCCAAAACCTTTCCAAACAGTTTTACCAACTGGGGACCAAACCATGTGATTCTATAGGGACCGTCCTTGTTCAAACCTCCACAGCCTAGCTCCCTAGAACCATGGACAAGTATTTATTTGGTAAGTGGATAGTTTTATTAGAAAAGTAAAAAATCACTAGAGCTTATTCTAAAAGAAAAGAGCAAGTAAATCAAGTATAGATTTTCGCTTTGACCTGACGCCTGAGGCTTCTGTAACTAATGCCTAACTGTGAGTTGCAGCCCCTTCTGCTGTGCTATAAAACCCTCAGAGTTGCTTCACCTTGAAACTAAACTAACAGAGCATGACAGATAAGGAACTAAGACTGCAGACTGAGGACAAACCCTTCAAACCCACAAAAGACGGGTTCTCACTCAACTGTCTAATCAGCTTCTCCACTGAAATGGAACCAATGGGATGGACAGATGGTAGGTAGGCAGCTATTACGAGGAATTGAATAGATATTATTATGGGGAAAGGCTTACTTGATCAAAGAAAAGCCAAGAAATCTCAGTCTGCATCCTGAGAATTCAGGAAATTTGGTGGTAGAACAAATCAATCTGAGTCCAAAAGCCTGAAAAGGGGATAGGGTGGGGCAAGCAGTGACCCAAGCCCCAGGCCAAGGGCTGAAACTGGGCTGGGGTGAGCAGCGAGTGACCCAAGCCCCAGACCGAGTGCACAGGAACAGAAGAAGAAACAAGCTTTAAGCTCAAGCAGGAAGGCAGCAGAAAGGAGAAAATTCTCCATCCTGGACACTTCATTCCCCCAGGCCTTTGATGGAATTATATAATGCCACCCCTCGCTGCCACACCCCCTGCACTGCATTCAAGTGTTGGCCTCACCAAAACTGCATCACAGGTGGTCTTTAACCTATTCCCAGTCAATTCGGGACAACACAAATATTAAAGATTATGATCAGCACAGTGACTTTAGTGCCTAATTACGGCTAAGTGGTTTTCCTCGATTTCACATAAACTATTCACAGCATTCTCTGCTGAGATCACTTTTAGTCCCTTGTCCTGGAATCACCTTCTTTGAAAGGCCTTATAACCGTGTTACTACAATCCATCTCTACCTCCTTGGTCACAGGAACTGAACTAGGGATTGACATAGGGCAAAGGAGGGCTATTCAGTGTTTCCTGTATGTTTGGAGTTGGGACTGAGGTCCAGAACACCAGTCACTGATCAGAGGAGTTAGAAAATGTTAGAGTGTTCTTGTGCCTCCAAGCAGGACAAATGTGGGGGGGGGGGACACACCTGCTTTAGTAGTTTCTTAACAGACTGTTTTAGAAACTGTTGAGAACTTATCTGACCTTGGAGTCCTTGAGATTTCTTACTATCCTTCTAAAAACCTATTTTGTTATAAAAGCTAGTTCAAATTGGATTTTCTTCCCATAGCAAACCTGTTTTAGATATAAGAAGATCGAAGTTAAGTAAGTTACACAGGGCTGATGGATCATAGAGTCAGCAAAGCTGAAACAAACCAAGATCATATTAATTCACCAACCCGTCACCATCTTCTGTGCCACCAAAATAAAGTGTTTCCCTTGGCAGGCTCTGCAGGGACCCAGGGGCGGCACCCCCCACACAGGTAAGTATAACCATGGGACAGTGCACTCTATGGAAGAAGCAAAAGGAGAGAGCAGAATCCATGCGGTGGAGACAGTCATCGGCAGTGCCTAACTCACCACCATGCTTCTGTTTTGGCGGCCCTGAGAGCATCCCAACATGGAGGAATCACAGGGTCAGGGAAGCACACGGCCCGGGCCAGCACCTGGGGACTGGCCATCTGGGTAGGCACCTACACTGACAATGGAATCCCTCTGAAAAGGGAGTAAATGATTGCTTCGGTCATTAGGACTCTGGAACCACCTGTTTCTGAGGGCTCTTAATCCTTGTCTATTCAACTAGCTACATCCTCCACTCCCACTTGGTCCTTGATTTCATACCAAATGAACTCCAACTCCCTGCTTCTCTCAGAGCTTTATTTTAATCACATTATATCTGTGTGTCTCGGGATTCTGCTGCATGGTTCATCCGCACCGTGATGAGCAGCACATCATTCATGTGGCTATATCTGGCTGGGACGCCATGCCCAAAGGCACAGGGGTTGGAGTGACTATGGACAGTGTGACTGTCTATAGTAGCTATTAACTATGTGTGGGCAACAAACGTTTATAGTTTCAAAGTGTTTTCACATATATTATCTCATTTTGTGTAACAATAACCCACAAGGACTTAAGTGCCATTTGTATTTTCCAAAGTTGGAGATCATACATTTAGACCCCTAAAATCACATAGCTAGCTAACTAAAGAGGCAAAACTAAGCTCAGGACTTCTGGAATTTCCTTGTTTGATCTTTCAGGATTTGGGGTTTGTTTTGATTTTGGTTTTGGTTTGGGGTGTTTTTGTTTGTTTGGTTTGGTTTTTTGTGTGTGTGGTGTCAAGAACCGAACTCAGACCATCAAGGCTGGCAGATCTGGACCCAGGACAGTCAGCTCATATTATTGTACCAACCAAGGACAATGCATGCAGTAAAACCTAGACCCCCTATTCAGATCTAGCTAATGGACAGCACACTCTTCACAGTTGTGTGGAGAGTGAAGACTGACTCTGACATGACCTCTGGTGCCCCCTATTTGACCACTTCCCCATGGTAGGGAGGCCTGGTGGCACTCAGAGGAAGGGTAAGCGGGTTATCTGGATGAGACCTTACAGGCTGTGGTCATATGGTGGGGGAGGAGGTCCCCTTCTGTCACAGGCCTAGGGGAGGGGAATAGGATGAAAGAGGGAGGGAGGGGGGAACTGGAAGATACAAGTGAGGGGATAGCAATTGAGATGTAATCTAAATAAATTATTTAAGTAAAAAATAAACAAATAGTTTAAACTAGACCTTAAAAAAAAAGGAAAGATAAAAAGAAAAAAAGAAAAAGAACTAAACCCAAGGCCTGCCCTTGGTGGGTTCTATAGCTTAACGTTCCCAATCTTTCTTTCCAACTTTTAAAAAGTCATTGACAACAAATTTTAAAAATCTGTTCAAGGGGACTGGAGAGATGGCTCAGTGGTTAAGAGCACTGCTCTTCCATAAGTCCTGAGTTTGATTCCCAGAACCCACATGACAGCTTACAACTGTCTGATGTTCTCAAATAAATCTTTTTTTTAAAAAACCTGTTTAAAATGTTGTGGCCAGTGTTGTTAGAGTGTTGCAGTCTAGAATCACTTTGGATGGAAGTCTCCATGAGGAATTACAGATTATGTTGGCCACTGGGCATGTCTGTGAGAGATGCTCTTAACTGGCCTAACAAAGGTGGGGAGACCCACCCTCAAGGTGGGCACCACCATTTCCACGGCCTGGTTCCTGGGTTGATGGAAAGGAGAGAGCTGGCTGAGGCCTGGCATGCATGCCTCCATCGCCCTCCTCTCACCAAGGACTTCCTGTGACCAGTTCTCACAGGTTCCTGCTGCTGTGACCTTCCTGCCATGATGGACTGAGCCCTGGAGTTGGGCTTTCACCCCTATGCTGCCTTTGCCCTCGTCACAGCAGCAGGAAGGAAGCTTGGACACATACTTCGTCTAGCTCTCAAATACTGCTTTCCTAATGGAACTCTCAAAGACTTTGATAATGTTCGTTAAGAGGTAATATTACAATAAGGTTGCCAATTGCAAAATAAGCCCAAACCAATTCAGATGGATGTATGGAAACACATACATTTAAAGGAATTTATAGATTAAATTTAGATTTTTTTTTTTTACTGGACCCTAGCACCATCATAAAAAAAAAGAAAAAGAAAAAAAAAAAGTCAGCCCAAACCTCCAGACCCAAAGTCCAAAGTTCCATAAGACATCACTGTGGTGAGAAGACAATGCCCAACAGAATTGTATGTACCACTGGGATCATGGTAGGCACTTACAATTAAAAGTTTATACTGTGAAAGTATCTAGAGTTACTTTCTTTGTTACCTATAACTCTTGAATTCTTGAGAATTCACTCATGAGGTTAGAACCAGATCAAGCTCAGAGGCATTGCTTATTGTACTGTTACCATGGTAACCAGTAGCCAAAGCAGAGGTAGCCTCTATTCTCTGTCATGATCTGGACTCTGCCACCAGGCCTTCTCTGGTAGAGATGGCTCCATACTCTTGGCCACCAGCTCCCAGGTGACACTTTTCATTAGGAACTTCAGCATCCTGGACCTTTGATCCACTCTCTTTATTTTCCTTGTCACGGTCCTGATTGGAGAGGAAGAGGGAAAAGTTTCAGGGACCAACCAAGTATCTCGGAACTCCCTCTTGTAGAAATGTAAGAAGCTTCACCCTTTAAGCAATGTCAGGCTTCGCGCTTAGCCTTTTCCCTGCCCGGTTTGTGAAATCCTGATTTCGTGGGAATGAGGTGAATACTAAGGAGTGCTGCCGAACAAGAGGCTCTGGAGACGCCAGCCACCCTGGCCGTGGGACTCAGTGCAATCACACGGCTTGGTTCCCAGATGGGAAGCATTCCCCCACACCATGGCCATTTGGATAGTCCCTACAGGCTCACGCGTCTGAATACTTGATCTCCAGCTGGTAGTACCGTTTCAGGAGACAGTGGAAATTTGGGGATGAGAGGCATAGCTTGAGGAAGGAAGTGGGCTGCTGGAGGATCAGCCAGCTTCCTGTTCCTTCTCTCTTTCCTGATTCACCTAGGTGTAAACCTCCTCACACTCCCACTGCTGTGGGGCCACTGGCCACTAAGCCTTCCCTGCTGTGGTGAGCCTATCAGTCTGTGATGATAAATGAACGCATCCTTCTTCCCTCCCTCCCTCCCTCCCTCCTTCCCTCCCTTCCTTAAGTGGCTCCTGCCAGTGTCCACTCACAGGAAGCAGAACTCTAACTAGCCAAACACGCGTCCTGTCTCAGAGCCTCCCCACCACCACCACCCCCTGCACCCTCAGCAGGATGTCACCTACCTTATTCTGTGCTCTGTAATACTCATTTAGCACATACTGGTGTTTGGGTTCCGTAAGACCAAAGAAGGTAGCAAATCTTTCACCGAGGAACTCACAAGCTGGAAGGAAAAACAAGCCCTTGGGGACACAGAGTCGGTGACTGAAACGTACTGTCAGCCAAGGTGCTGAGAGTCTAAACTTGTTTGCAGATGGCCCGTTATGCCATGATGAGCCTCCGGAAGAGCCAGGACCACAGGCATGCCCCACGATGCTCAGAAAATGTTTATCATCTTAAGTCAGAGCCCACATGAGAACCAGTGTAGCCTGTTCTTGTGTGTTCGCATCCTATAGACTTTTGTATCTTTTATTTGACCTAGGGCTCAGGCAGGAAACCTAAAGTTATGGTGGAGCTTCCTTCCAAATCACATCAACCTTTTCTAACTAAAGCATAGAACTCATGGGAAGATACCATTTTTTTCATATCAGTATATTATGATCAGGGTTTGATTTGGATCCCCAATAGAAGTGCCACATTACTGTCGCTCCGCCTTTGTGGAAAACATGTACTGTCCTCCCCCACCATTGCCTTAGCCCAACTAACCGAATCAGCCCTCGCTTGGTTTTAGTATAACTTTTTTTAAATGATTACATTTCTTTAATAGCAGTTTTAAAAATGAGGAAACATATAAAGAATGTTTGAAAAATATGACAGAAATTTAAGATCATTGGAGGTATGCATATTTTTTTACATTTTATTTTTTATATATTTTATTAATTTATTTGTATTACATCTCAATTGTTAGCCCATCCCTTGTATCCTCCCATTCCTCCCTCCCCCGCCACTTTCCCCCTTCTCCCCTCCCCTATGTCTGTTACTGAAGGGGACCTCCTCCCCCTGTATATGCTCATAGGGTATCAAGTCTCTTCTTGGTAGCCTGCTATCCTTCCTCTGAGTGCCACCAGGCCTCCCTATCAAGAGGCCATGGTCAAAAATGGGGCACCAGAGTTTGTGTGAAAGTCAGTCCCCACTCTCCACTCAACAGTGGAGAAGTCCTGTCCATTAGCTAGATCTGGGTAGGGGTTTGAAGTTTACTACACATGTAAAAAAATGCAATTGGACCTATATTTGTCACCATGCACAAAACTCAAGTCCAAGTGGATCAAAGACTTCAACATAAAACCAGAGACACTAAATTGGTTAGAAGAAAAAGTGGGGAAGAGCCTGGAACACATTGGCACAGGAGACAACTTCCTGAACAGAACACCAACAGCCCTGGCCTTAAGGTCAATAATTAATAAATGGGACCTCATGAGGCTGAGAAGTTTCTGTAAGGCAGGAGGCACTGTCAACAGAACAAAGTGACAGCCTACAGACTGGGAAAAGATCTTCACCAACCCTACATCTGACAAAGGTCTAATATCCAAATTATATAAAGAACTCAAGAAATTAAACACCACCAAACCAAATAACCCAATTGAGAAATGGGGCTCAGAACTAAACAGAGGATTCTCAACAGAGGAATATCAAATGGCTGAGAAATACTTAAAGAAATGCTCAACCTCCTTAGTCATCAGGGAAATGCAAATCAAAACAACTCTGAGATTCCATCTTACACCCATCAGAATGGCTAAGATCAAAAATTCAAGCGACACCACATGCTGGCGAGGATGTGGGGAGAAAGGAACACTCTTTCATTGCTGGTGGGAATGCAAACTAGTACAGCCACTTTGGAAATCTATCTGGTGCTATCTCAGAAAAATGGGAATAGGGCTTCCTCAAGACCCAGCTATTCCACTCCTTGGAATATACCCAGAAGATGCTCCAGCACACAACAAGAAAATTTGCTCAACCATGTTCATAGCAGCCTTATTCATAATAGCCAGAACATGGAAACAGCCTAAGTGTTCATCAGTTGAAGATCGGATAAAGAAACTATGATACATTTACACTATGGAATACTACTCAGCTATTAAAAACAAGGAATTCCCGAAATTTGTGGACAAATGGATTGAACTAGAAATGATCATAATGAGTTAATCCAGAAGCAGAAAGAGTCAAATGGTATATACTCACTTATATCTGGACACTAGTCCAAGAGGCATATCCCATGAAAGTCTTCACTTACCAGCAAAGTGAGTCAGAGGGGAGGACATCCTATTGGGACTCTAAGTGAGAGAAGCATGGGAGAATGGGGAAATAGAAGGATCCAGAGGATCCTAGAAACTTACAAGAAGAACATTATGATGGGCAGATCTGGGCCCGAGGGTCTTGCTCAAACTATGGCACCAGGCAAGGGTTTAGTATAACGTAAAGACTCATAATCACTGTTGTGATCCCCAATCTTGCCTCAGCTAATCAGACTTCCACAGCTCGCTTAGGGTCTGCTCTTTATGTCAGTTTCCCAGGGTCTCCCTGTCTCTAGTGCCTGAGTTTCTATCCTGAAACTGTGAGCACAAATTACAATTCTGGGCATATTTGCTAGTCTGTATTACTCATTGAAAATCAAATCCTGTGAAAATATCACCATTTGTCTTTGTGCTTTGGCGTCCAGCTCAGTGTGGGCATGCAGTAGGAAGTCAGTAATGCCTTTTTAATGGACGAGTAAAGATGAGTTTGTAAAAGTCACATTTTGTATTTTCTCAGAATACTGAAGTAAAAAGTAATTTTTCTCACTATCACATTCACAGGCAGGCACATTAGAAGGAAATGAGTCATTAGACATTTGCCAATTGAGTTCAAAAGAAAACAAATGAAAGTAAAACAAACTCAGATTCTATGAACGTATAAGTAACCATACGGGCCATCATTCTGTCCCCGGGAGGGGCCAAGAAAGCTCATATTTATATTAGAGCAACTGTGATGGGGGAGCTTAGGACTGTGCCGTGCTACAGTCTGTTTCCAAACCTGGAAGTCTGTCAAGATGGAGAATAAACGCAGGAAGGGTGGACTGTTAGCTTCTGCTGTTCAGGTCTTTGACCCATGAAAGAGGAAAGCTGGTTTTGTGCAGCTCTCAGAGTGATAACTAGAACGGTGGCATGGACTTCCAAAGAATAAAATTTGGACCAAGATAAGAAAAAGATGTGTGCCAGGCGGTGGTGGCGCACACCTTTAATCCCAGCACTCAGGAGGCAGAGGCAGGCGGATTGCTGTGAGTTCGAGGCCAGCCTGGTCTACAAAGTGAGTCCAGGACAGCCAAGGCTACACAGAGAAACCCTGTCTTGGGGAAAAAAAGAAAGAAAGAAAGAAAGAGAATAGAATAGAAAAGAAAAGACAAGACAAGTAAAAAAAAAAGATGTGCTAATCATCTTTGCTTTTAGGCAGTTCAATCTTTAGTAAACAGTGCAGACCAGTAAACATGCCTAGAACTGTGATTCCTGTTCAGTTTCTGTGGTAGGAACAGCACGGGGACTAAGGGTGACTCAGAAAACTGACATACGGTATAGACCTGAAGAAATTATGAAAGTTGGATTGGCTTGGGGGCCATGACAATGACCAGTAAGTAAGTCTCTTTTGTTTTGTTTTGTTGTTGTTGTTGTTGTTTGAGACAAGGTTTTTCTATGTAGCCTTGGCTGTCCTGGACTCACTTTGTAAACCAGGCTGGTCTCCAACTCACATGTCTTTGGGACAGTTACCACATGGACTTAGAAGTGACCAGGCTATCATTTCTGAGTCCTGAGAAGTGAGGGGAGCAGCCAGAAGTCTCACCTGCCTTGGGGAATCAATTAATATGTATTTAGGACAGAAAGAAAAAAACCCCAAACCTTAGCAATACTTACTAGAAATTGAATTGCGTGCGATTCGACCTGCCCAAAACCAGAAGTATGATTCCCATGAAAGTTTAGACTGAAAAATAGAGAGAAATCAACTTAGGGTACTTAATAACAAGTGGGCAAAGGCACTTTCCACCAAGCCTGACAAACTCAGCTCAGTCCCCAGACCCCACATGGTGGAAGGAAAGAACTGACTCCTATAGGTTGTTCACTGGCCTCCACATGCACACCATGACATGTGTACTCTCAACCCCAACAATAAATAACTGTGATAAAAATTCTAAAAATCATTACTATCAGGAATAGTGACATGAGATTCTTTTTTTTTTTTTCTGAGACAGGGTTTCTCTTGGTTGTCCTGGATTTGCTTTGTAGACCAGGCTGGCCTCGAACTCACAGCAATCCACCTGCCTCTGCCTCCCGAGTGCTGGGATTAAAGGCATGCGCCACCACGCCTGGTGTGACTGGAGATTCTTATATGGAGATTTTTTAAAAATGTATTGCAATGTTTAATTTTCTCTCTTATCAATGAGAAAACGAATCAACCAATGGCTGTCTGCTGGCTATATGTGATCCAGAAAGCAACCATGGAGACCAAAAGCATAATATCAAGCCACATTTCTGTATAACTTATCCAGACCAAGCTCTCGTTTATTACCATCTTCCTACCGATGCCATGAGCTTACCAGGTCATACGTTGAGTTCTCTTCCTCCCTTTCTTCATCTTCCTCTGTGCTGTATTCTTCCATGGTGTCTCCATCGGCAAAGTAGATAATCCTTTTAGGAGTAGTGCCTTTATAACATCCACTCATTTCTGATTCTGACTGCTGGAAATGGTCTCCGTCCCTAAGGGATCGCCCGGGTAGTTGAAATCAGGATGCCCTAGGACAAGTCACCTAGGGCAGGGTTTATATATAGCTGGGAGGTTTCTAGTTGTTTTCAATCAAGGTAAAAGACAGAGTTTGGAGGTAATCATGTTATGCATCTTGGTTCTTCACATCTGAGAGGAGTGTTTAGTCTCTATCAGAACAGAAGAGAGTCAACTAGTGAAAATGTGGTTATTGGATGTTTGGACAAAAGGTTCCTGCATGTTTGCCAGATCTTTTCATCACTGCAGCTCCCACAACTGCTGGTAGGAGGGAGCCACTGCCCATCAAAGCTTGCCAATCATTCCAATCGGAGAGGCAACACAGGGAGCATTAACAAGCACAGATTCTGCACAAGCAAGAGAAAGTGTTTGCAAAGCCTGTTTCAGTAAAGAAGCAACATCCAGAACATGTAAAGAGTTACTACAATGCAACAGTTATGTAAAAGATAGACCTCACATGGCCATGAGATTTTAACAAGCTACCAAAGATGACTTAGATGGCAAACACAGGGAAAGATGCTCATGCCATTAATCATTAGCTAACTGTATGCTGAAGCCTAATATGATGTCCAAATGTACCCACTAGCATGGGTAAGAATTAATAGGACCAACGATATCAGGTATTGGGTAGTGTGTGAAACAACTGGAGAACTCATGGACTGCCAGTGAGGAGGTGCTGTAGCTTAGACCCACAACAGTCCCCAAAGGCCCAGGTGTTTCAGATGTGATCCTCAGCCTGAAATACCACAACAAAATGATAGGACATTTAGGAGGTGGGGTCTGGTGGAAGGAACTGGGGTCATATTGGATCGTGGTCCAAGAATGAAGTTGTGCAAGGAGAATTTTGAGTGCTTGTTAAAAAACAAAACAAAACAAAACAAATAACAACAACAACAACAACAACAAAAACCAAAGAAACAAACAAAAACCTCCAAGAAAACAAGAGTCTTGTGACCTCCAGTTTCCTGAAATCATGGAATCGTTGGATTGTGTTTGCATACTCCACCCATCTGTAATGGATAGGAGTAAGTTTACTTCCGATTGCCCATTACAACTGGCTATTGTTGCTTGTTTATACGCCACGTGCAGCTTGTCCGCCAAGTGCAGCCTATCCTTGCAGCTGTACACTTTACTCATATGACTTCTCTTAGGCCTCAGAGTGTAAATTGATGCTCTGAATAAAGTTTGCAGTAGTCCACCTCCTTTACTGGCTCCATTTGCCCATGTCCCACCACTTGGAGAGTGTGATAGGGTCATGTAGGATGCACCCTTGAAGGGTCTCTGGCTTCCTCTGCTACATGTCCCCACCATGGTGTGCTGGGCCACCATGAGCCCAAGTGACCAACCATAGATTGAAACCTCTGAATCACTGAGCCACATGAAGTCTTTACAAACACTAGAAAACCATGTGACAATTTCTTAAACACTAACCACACAGTTACCACCTACTCTGATAATTCTTTCCTTTGATAGCTACCCAAAAGAAAGGAAGAAAAGTGTAACATATGTATGTGAATATTCATATCGCTTTGAAAGCAAGTCAAAGCATTGCTTAGTGAGATGAGCAAACAAAAGGTGGTTTAACCGGTCGATGAAATGCTACTTAATAATTCAACGCGACAAACAACTAACACTTGCGGTACAGTGAATGGCTCTCAAGAGCATTATGTTAAGTGAGAGAAGCTAGTCATTGCATGGGGCAATTCCATGTATGTGATGCTTTAGGAACAGTTCAGCATTTGCTAGGAGTAGGGGTTAGGAAGCAGAAAGAGTAACAACAAAGGGACCAAAGAGAACGTCTTCGATGGCAACATTTCTATAGATGTCATGATCTTGTAGGAGTTACCCATCTGCATACATTTATAAAAGTTAATCAGATTGACATTACTACTTAATTTCTTAAATGTTTATTTGTGCGTGCTTGGGGGTGGGGGTGAGGTGGAGTAGGGTGAGGGTGGGGTCGGGATATATTATGACATTGAGTGTGCAGGTCAGAGGACAACTTTAAGAAGTTGGTGCTCTCCACGCTGTAGGCCCCAGAGATGGAGCTCAGGTAATCAGGTTTGATCACAAGCACATGAAGCCATCTTGCTCCCTCTAACTTTACTATATTTAACCAACATCAACAAAACTGGAAAGATTTGGTGCCAGGATACCTATATTTAAAGTCTTATTACTTAATATACCCACGTGGAGGTATGCTCATCTAAATAATAATAATAATAATAATAATAATAATAATAATAATAATAATAATAATAATAATAATAATAATAATATAATAATAATAATAATACAGAATGATATAGTCCCAAGCTTATATAGTCATTATAAAGACATCAGGTAGAACAATTCTTAGAAAATAGTCTTTAATAAAAGCTAGTTATTATTAAGTATCTATCATTACCTTAGTAGTGTATGTGGCAGGCATCAAAGCTGTAAGCACACTTATTTTTTAAAAATAATATTTAATATATTTTAAGATCATATGAGCAAATATAGGAGACATAACTGATTTGGAATAATTCTCCTTTTTGTTCCAAACATACAGAAATCCTTGATAAAATTAGCAGACGAAACCATTAAATCATAGCTGCACTAAGAAGGGGCAAGGAGAAAGAGAGGGGAGTGGAGCAGGAAAATATAAAAGAAAGAAAGGCAGGCAAGCAGGGGCCGGCTTAGGTATCAGAATCAAAACAAAGCAGGAGAGAAAACAAAGCGGGATGGAAGCCCAGGCAGCTCCTGGGAGTCTCAAAGTCAGACGCAGGCCTTGGGGCTGAAGTGCCAACACAGCATTGACAGGAGAGCCCAAGTCATGGATGCCAGGAATACAAGAAGCTAAAGTGAAGCAGCACACGAAAACTAAGATAATAAAATACTGCCGTTTCTATGATTAGCAACCAAAGAAGCTCTCCCATGGCCTGTAAAAGTAGCAGAGTAATTCACCATATCCTGGAAATGTTCTCCTGGAAAACAAGCAAAGAAACAACAACCCTGGACCCTAGGCCAGCACCACACATTGATATGCAGCCGGTTCAGAGTCATTATATGTATGATGTACTAAGACAAAGCCAAGGAACCTAAAACCAGTGTAAACCCCAGAACTCTGCTGAATGCACAACAGCCCCACCTTGGAGTTTTATTTCAACAAGACAGGGCATCCTGAATCTCTGCTAAAAACGACCTCTGATGAGGATGTACTTGTTGTAGAAACTTCAAAGCCACATGAAGAAACAAACCATCATAGGAAAGTATGGCAGATGTAAAAGCACCACACCTGTGTTAGTCAGCTTTCTGTTACTGTAACAAACTATCTAGGATGGTCAACTTAAAAAGAGAAAAGATTTGGTTTGATTCAGGGGTTCAAAGGGAGAAGAAGCTGCTTGTTTCATGATGTTCAGGAAGCGAAAAGAGAGGAAGTACGAAAAGTTAATGTGTGTGCCAGGGGCCTAACTTCCTTCCACTGGGCCCTACTTCCTAAAGGTTCTGTTGCTTCTCAATAGCACCCTTGGTTTGGCACCACATTTTCAACAAACGGGTCTTGGGGTGATATTCAAGTTCTATAACAGACCTGATCCAAGAATTAAGAATAATAAAAAGAAAGAAAAGAGAAGAAGGAAAGAAAAAAACAGGGTATGGTGGCACATGCCCTTAATCCCAGCACTTGGGAGGAGGGGCAGATGCCTGGTCTATAGAGCAAGTTCTAGGACAGCCAGGCTACCCAGAGAAATCCTATCTCAAAAGACCAAACAAACAAAAGAATAAAAAAAATAATAATTAAGTAGTGTGAAAGCTATTCTTGTTTGTCAACTTGACTACATGTGGAACTAAAAATCCCCAAAATGGTGGACTTAATTTGAAGCAGAAAGATCCACTTCTAATCTAGAGTTTTTAGTTAGGAAGACAGAATTTTTTTTTTGAGAAAGGGTTTCTCTGTGTAGACCTGGCTGTCCTGGACTTGCTTTATAGACCAGGCTGGCCTCAAACTCATAGATATCCACCTGCCTCTGCCTCCCAAGTGCTGGGACTAAAGGCATGCGCTACCACAGCCCAGCTGGAAGACACACTTTTAATCCAGATCTAACCTAGACCACCCCACCCACTGGAAGCCTATATAAGGAAATGGAAGAAGGAAGCATTTGCTTTTGCCTGCTTGCCCTCACCTTGCCTGCGAGTCCATTCCTTCACCGGTATATGACAGCCTACTTCTTTTGGATTCCAGCATATACTAAAGACCAGTTAGGACATCCAGCCTCATGGACTAAATAACTATGGGATTCTTGCCCCTTCTTTCGTGGCCAGCCATTGTTGGATTAGCCAGCCTGCAGCCTATATGTCATTCTAATAGATCCCCTTTCTATGTAGAGAGAGATCCGTTCTATTAGTTCTTTACTGTAGAGAACCCTGACTAATACAAATGGTAAAGTTAAAGGGAGTCTGTGTGTGTCTGCTGTGGTCAGAAAGACAAAGAAAAATGTAACACCCACAGAACAGGTCAACTTGGAAAGAGACTGGATAGGAATTCTATAAATGTACAATCCAGATAGGAAAGCTTGGATAGAAGTTTAAATTGGTGAAGAATCCCAAGGAAGCTCCCAGAGTATGGAATAAATGTGTGCATGTTTAACTGAAAACAAAAGTTGTGGCATATGAACATAGGTAAGAAAGCACAGCAGGTGCCTAATGAGAGCTTTGGAAGCACTGATTGGGGAAAGGCAGAGGTAGCAGTTTATCAATTGTCCGTGAGGGCAAAAGGACACAGCCATCAAATCTGAGAACAGAGAATCCTGAGGGGGATGAATAGGCATGAAATCATTATAGACAATGAAAATTCCAGAAAAACATTTGCTTAGTAGTAGTCCTGAGAAAGAACCTCACAGATGCTATGCAAGCACTACTGCTGCATATATTTACAGCCCAATGGAGAATAACTAACTGGGCAGTAGAAAAGAGAAGATAGCTCATAACGGTGTAGCCATTAGAGTACTGGCTAACTTCAAAGAGACAAGGTCTACCGGACATTGCATTCTTGTCAAAAGGAATTCAGTAACCAGCAAAAACAGTGATTGAGAGAGTGAAGTGATAATCTCAGACCCATGAAAACACGGTTAATAATTTTTGCTGCCTTCACTGAAAGATCATATGTCAAAAGGAGCAAGAGTGATATGCAAGAAATAAATATTAATAAAAACAGTAAAATTAAAGCTAAAATATTAACATTTAACACAGTTTCAGTGGGGACAGTATAAAGTTAAACAGTATTAAGTATTAGACAGTAAAAAACATGAGCTAATAGCTTCTAAGCATGGTTCAGAGAGGCTAGATAGGGTATGTTGTTTGGCACACATGAGAGAAATTTAAAGATCACTAGAAAAAAAGGGAATTAGAATGCATAGTTTTACAACTAACAGGAGAAAAATAAACAATCGCCCTAAAAGAAGGCCAAGCATGGTGACTCATGCCTTTAATCCCAGCATTTGGGAGGCAGAGGCAGGCTAAGCCAGGGCTACTAGTGAGACCCTCTCTCGAGAAAACAAAAACCAAACAAAACAAATGAAGACAAGAGGAGAGCAAATGGACAGCTCATGGACAAAAATACAAAAAAAGGAAAGTATTAGGAATATATCAGTGGTAGAAACCAGTGTCAATCATTGTTAGTATCCCTTTAAAAAGGCTGAAAACTCAAATTTCAAAAATATTTTATCAGCACCATAAGCATGAGTGGATACACATGTGCTCACATATATACTCATGTATAAAGCTACCTGTCATTTTATTATTCTTGGAGACACAATTCTGAGCTCATGCCACGGGCAAGGTGAGAGTTCTAGAATGCCTGGAAGACAAATGCATTAAATTCACCTTCTGAGGCCCAGTGACAGGATGCTGCACCTTCAAGGGTCACTGAGGAGGCCAGAAGGGTCCACCTGTTGTCCCTGACTTAGTGCCAGCATATTACACAAGAGCCTTGGGTAAATGACAGGAAGGGAGAGCATCATTTGGTTTCTAATGACACTGAGCACTAAATAGACAAGTCTCCATTTAAATGTGTTAAGACCAATAGTGTATGAAGCCTACTAGTATTGAACAAGTAAATATCATACATGCCACCAGAAACAAAATGCATTCTATGACAATCCAAAGGAAAAAAAATATTTTCAGAAACCAACTCACATGATCTGTTTTTCTTTCCTTTTGGTATTTCGTTACCTTTGGGGTTCTCTGCATTACATTTGATGCTAGAAGCTGTTCCACAGATGGTCAGTTAATCACACTCAGCTGAGGCCACGCCCAGTCCCTGTGTGTGCTGACGTGGAAGTGTTCCTGTTGGCTGCTCTTACTGACTCAATCAGCAAGGAAGCCACCAACTCCCTTTGTAAACTTTGTAAACCCTCAAGGCCAGAAAGTGGCCAAGCTCCTGACCGAGGAGCTCCAGTAGACAGGCCCCCTCCCTCAGATCTCTCTAACTGTCCTAACAGGGTTTCCAGCCTCTGTAACGGCCACAAAGGTCATCTCCAGCCCCTCAACAGGACCCTTTTATGCCAAGTTGAGGTGAAAAGTCTGAACAAAAGCCCACCAACCCCTGAGCTCCCCCAAGCTCAGGACTTGAAATCCCATCATCCTCAGCCTGGAAATCTCTGGCCTAGAAAGATCCACTCCCTAAGAAATTCTCTATAAAGGCTGCATGTGCTCAGTTCCCTGCTGTCTTCTCCTGAGAGCAGAAGCCGTCAACTCTGGGTCTGTCCCTTTCCACCCTGGCTCTCCCAATAGATCTCTTTGAGGAGATTTGATGCCTTGTGTGATTCTCTCAGTGGAAGAAGCCAAGAAGCAATGAAGAGAAGAACGGAAGAAGGACTAAAAAGTGGGGCTGAGGCTCCTGAGCTGCTCAGCTCAGCTGGGGATACCCTCCCCTGGGAGCTGCAATGCCTCATGAGGAGGCTTCCTCTCAGGGCTGTGTGGCTCCTGGGCTCCCCTGTCTCAGGACACATTTCCATTAGGATGCCTTCTCTCCTCAGAGCCCTGGGCTTCTGAGTCCAAGGATGCCTTTCTTTCCTTTTTTAGCTAATTAATTTTTATTTTTATGTACATTGGTGTTTTGACTACATTTATGAATGTGAGGGTGTCAGATCCCCTAGAACAGTTATTACAGACAGTTGTGAGCTGCCATTGTGGGTGATAGGAATTGAACCCTGGTCCTCTGAAAGAACAGTCTGTGCTCTTAAACATCAAGCCATCTCTCCAGCCCCCATGCACCAGGATGACTTTCTGTCCAATCGGGAAGGCTAACAGTTCTCGTGTTTGTCTTACAGGGTGGGAAGGTGTGCTATATTTACACGGTCAGCATTGACCAAACCTGGTGCCTCACAAACTCAGCTTTATATTAGAGTCACGTGGGTCATGATAAAAGTCCCAAATACATGCTCTGTAGGCCCCTTAGGTTGATCCCAGCCCTTGGGGGAGGAACCCAGGCACCTGAATTCTGTGGAGCTACCCAGGTGATCCCAACTTGCAGGCAAATGTGAGGACCAGTGAGTGTGTCTGAGAGTGGGACAAGAGTAACTTTCAAATTCAAACAAAGAGTTGTGGGAACCAGTAAGGTGGTGAACTACAGAAAGCTTAAATTTTAGGTCAGTTCTGGAAAGTTCTGTGCATTATGTTCTAAGAAGGTTCCTTACTTTTTACTTCAGAGCCCTGCCTGTTGGCCTTCCTGCTCTGATGGAGAGTGTGTCCTGAGACCTGGGTGCCCAGGAACCACACAGCTCTGAGATTGGAAGGTATCCCAATGGAAGGGCATCCTGAGACATGGGTGCTCAGGTCACTGCACAGCTCTCAGAGGAAGCAGCAGTGCAGCCCCCAAAGGCAGGGTCTCCCCAGCTGAGCTAAGGATCTGAGGAGCCTCAGTCTCAGTCTACATCTTCGCTTCTTTCCCTCTTTTCATTGTGTCTTGGCTTCTTCTGATGAGAGTCACACGGGGCAGCAAATCTCATAAAAGTGGGTTTGTTGGGTAGGTTCAGAACGTGGAGACTTGAATCCAGAGTTGGCTGCCCCCCTGTTCCCGGAGAGGACAGCAGGAAACTAAACAACAGTCAAGGCTTAAATGGGATTTTTTTAGGGGAAGAGGGGTGAGGTGTAGCTTTCTAGGCTAGAGATTTCCAGTGTGAAGATTGGTGGGATTTCAAGTCCTGAGCTTGGGGGAGCTAAAGGATTGGTGGGGTTTCGTGTTTGGGCATTGGTGGCTTTTTGTTCAGACTGTTCACCTCAAATTAGCATAACCTGGGAAGGATCCTAATGAAGGGCTAGAGATGACTTTTGTGACAGTTACAGAAGCTGGGAACCCTGTTATGCCAGAGAGGTCTGGGAGGAGGGGGCTGGCCACTTTCTGGTCTTGAGGATTTACAAAGTTTACAGACTATACAGAGTTTGCAAAGTTTACAAAGGGAGTCCACTGCAGGGAAGCCCTTCCCTGGCGCCTGAGTTGGCTGGAATGGGCAACATTGCCCCCTTCAGCCTCATTGCAAACTAAAAAGCTTTACTGTGAAAGGTTTAATAGTCAGGTTGTAGTGACCTCATTCCTCTAAGACCACCCAAATACACCGCTTTCCAAGTGAAGCCAACCACACACACAGCCTGGTCCAGACAGCGTGTTCCCTGCATATTACAGCCTATGATAGCTGTTGACTCTGAAGAAAATACTAATCTCTGTTCTTTATAACAACAGTGCTCTGCACTTGCCACACATGCACATGGTTAGTTCAGAGGGCTCCCAGGGAGAGTGAGGGTGGAGGAAAGGAGGGTTTGTAGCTCACAGTTGATTTAGAGAAGGTTCTTCTGCCACCTAATGGGCACTTGAAAACCTGCCCTACAAAATTCACCTTGTTCCTCACCATGCCTGTCTTACAGCTCAGTACCAAGCAATTTGGAATGTTTGGTTTCATTTTTTAACATCCTGACAGTATTTCTCTTTTTACACCAGGCTCTAGGTCAAATACTCCATGTATCAAGTTTTTTTTTAACATGTTCAATTCTTCTGAAGACCTTTTCTTGTGTCTTAAAAACCTGACTGTAGGTAATCAAGGATGCTCCCGTGTACATAACGTGAGCAGCAGACAGCATCCCATGTCCAGCCTTCCAGTATCAGGCTGCCTCTTGTTCTGTGGCTTAAATATTGTCTACACACTGATGATTCCAGAGTTTATACATTCCACATTAGGCTTTTACTTTGGATATACTTCACAGAGCTACCTCCTAGTCACCTTTTCTCTCTCTCTCTCTCTCTCTCTCTCTCTCTCTCTCTCTCTCTCTCTCTCTCTCACACACACACACATATATATATATACACACCCTTGTATTCTTGCTATCTCCATATATGGCAGTTTGATCCATCTAGTTTCCCATACTAAGAACATGGACCATTCTTGATTCTCCTTCAATCACTTATATTAAATATGTCAAGAAATTCTTATATATTTCCAGAACCCCAAGACTCTGTCATTCAACTGCCCTTCCTTGGTCTAAGCCTGTATTATTGTAAAGGTCTATTTAGGTTTTCTAGATGGTCTAGACTTTTTTTAAAAAAGCAGCCAAAAGTGTCCAACTGTTGGATCCTGGCACTCCTGTTTAAACCTTTCCAATGGGTCACCCAAAGTCAAAGCTCAAATCCTTACATGGCTTGTGAGGCTGTGGTCTGATCTCTTGGGCTTTTGTTGTGAAACACTTGTTGGGGCAGAACAAGGAGATTGCTCATCTGCACAAGACCCTCCCATGATTGGCCTACTGAAGTTCTCTTGTGAGGAGGGGGGGCGGTCATAGAACCTCATACCTGAGACTCCACCCCCCACCCCTGTCCCCCCGCCCCCAATTGCTAGATGACGTAGGTGGTAGAAGGGCGACTGACATGAGGACCCCAGTGATGTAGCCCCTGAGGTGTCACTCATGCTGTCAGCTTTCCAGTGACCCATCCTGATCAGTTCACCAAGCTGGACCTGGATGAAACTGTCTTTTTGGCTCACCTTTACTTTCTCCCTCTCTGGTGAATACAAATGGAATTCTTAGGAAATCGTGCAAGGACTACTGTCCCTCAGAACCTGACCACAGCCTTGAGCTACAGTTCCCTCTCCCGACAGCCACCTTCAGCTGGTTGCTCTCCCACCTCTTTTCTTTGGACGTTGTACCTTTATGCTTCAGGTCTTTAACTCAACACACCCCATCTGAAGTTCCCACTCTCATCTTTCAAGGCAACATTCCATTCTCTTCATTCAGCCTTTATTGAACATGTTGTTTTTTCTCACCAGCAGCATGCTCATTTCACCCATCTTGCCCTCAGCAGAACAGGGTCCTGGTTACTTCCTATTGCTGTGCTCAAACACTACAACCAAGGCCTGCCTCAAAGAGTTTAATTGGCCTTATGGTTCCAGGGGGTTAGAGTCTTTGATGGTGGAGAAAGGCACGGTGGTAGGTGGCTAGGGCAGCAGCTGAGAGCTCACATCTCGATTCATAAGCAGGAGAACAAAATATACTGGGAATAGCACGAATCTTCTGAAACCCAATGCTGCACCCAGTCCACACCTTAGCAAGGACACACCTAACCTTTCTCAGACAGTTCTACCACCTGGCGACCTATGAAAGCCATTCTTCAAATCACCACATTCTACTCCCTGGACCCTTGTATGCAGCTCCCCTTCATGGCTCATGGCCATATCATAATGCAAAAAGGCATTTAGTTCAACTTCAAAAGGCCATGTAGTCTATCAGTTTCAACACTGTTTAAAAGCCCAGAGTTCATAATCTCTTCTGGGACTCAAGACTCTTCACTGACCCCCTTGTAACATCTTATAGCAAATTACATACTTCCAACACATAATGGCACGGAGTATGCATCGCCATTCCAAAAGGGAGAAAACACTGAGTCAAAGCAAGACCAAAACCCTCCAGATCCCATAGCTGATGTCACAGGGCTTAGATGGCTCCACCTGCTGTTAGCATCCTTTCTCTCGGGCTGGTGCGTCTCAGACGCAGCTCTCCTTCGTGGATACGCCATGGCTCTGGCATCTTAGGGTCTTGAGTGCAACCCAGGCTTCACTTCCACAGCTTCACATAATGGCCTCTCACGTTCTTAGGGCTACCATGCCTGACTGCCCACCCACATACTGTCTGGCCTCAGCAGCTCTCCTTACCCGGGAGGAAGGTCTCCAAACCTTTCACTCATGAGTCCTTCATGACTCTAAAGCCAGAACCACGTGGACAATACTGCCCAGTTCAGCAGCCCACAGGGGTTGAAGCCTGCTCCTCTTGAACCACATCTTCACAGCTTTAATCTGTTGTTGCTCCTTAGGAGAAATTTCCTTAGGCCTTTTCCTTTCACATATTTGAGGCTTAGCTGGCTGGGGTCTTGCCTGAGGGGATGCTTCCTTTATTTCACTGCAGATCAGGCCTCACCTTAAATCACTTTCAGCACAAACATTGGCTGATTTTTTTTTCCTCAAAGTGTACATTTTGTATTTCTTTCTGTTTCCTTGCTTTTTCCTTGTAAATCTGCATTAAGAGTACTGTAGTGACCATGTAAGAGTCAGTATCAGGCTATCTTGAAGAATCTCCTCCACCAAAACCAAACCAAAAAAACTAGTTAGAACATTTCAATTTAGCCTCTGGAAAGTTCCCAGGACAAGGGCAGAATGCAACCACATAATTTGCCAAAATTTCACAAGAATGTTTTCTAGCCCAATTACTAATATTCTTCTCCTTTAAAAATGCCTTGAGGATTGGAGAGATGGCTCAGAGGTTAAGAGCACTGTTTTGCTCTTTCAAAGGTCCTGAGTTCAATTCCCAGCATCCACATGGTGGCTCATAACCACCTATGAGATCTGGTGCCCTCTTCTGGTGTGCAGGAGTACATGCAGGCAGAACACTCTATAAATAATAAGTAAATTTAAAAAAAAATTGCCTTGAGCTGGACCTCTACTGTCCACATTGCTCTCAGAACTACTGTCTTCCAAGCTCCTACTAGGATGGCCCTTTAACTTTTATTCACAATGTTCAACTGATTTTCTAGTTCAAAGTACCAAAGTCTTCCATAGTCATCCAAAAAAAAAAAAAAAATCACATGGCCAGGTTTGTGAGAGCAGCAGCCTATTCTCTGGTATTAACTTGTCTTTTTTTTTTTTCTGTAAAAAACACCACAACCAAGACAACTCATAGAAAACATACTAATTATAGTTCCAGAGGGTTAGAGTCTGTGATAGCGTGGCAGAACATGGTAGCCAACGGCTCAAGCAGCAGCTGAGAGTTCACATCTTGATCCAGTTCAAACCTCAAGCTCATATCCAATGACACACACCCCTCCTACACACAAGGCCACACCTCCTAATCCTTCCCAAAGTGTCACCAACCAGGGACCAAATATCAAATATACGAGCCTATGGGGGCCGTTCTCATTCAAGCCACACAGATGAGGTTTTCCCCAGTTCATTTGCTGCCATCTTGCCCTGTGATGTCCTTGTCCTGATGTGTGGCTGGAACTCAGTCAGCACTCATGTAATGAATGAACTATGCAATTTGTCACATTTAATGACTATGGGAAGCAACCATGTAACGGATTACAGAATACAAACTCAAAATGGTCTTATTTCCTGTTTTTAAACTATTTGAGAATTTTTCTTGTTACCATCTAGAATCATTTCAATTGCTTTATGTAAACACACGGTGGCTTTGAAGTTTTGAAGAAGGAAGGTACTTTACGTAATGTTTGTTACTATTTTGCTCTTACTTATCACAGTGTTTGCAAACGGATTGGGTTATAACAGAGCAAAGCACCAGTGTCGGGTAATTTACACAGGAACTAACCAGTCCCCTCTTCCAGCCTCCACTTTCCCTAATCTAAGATGCTGTCTAGAGGTGTGACCTGTGGTGGGAGCAGGATTTAGACAAGCACAGCCTCGAAGAAGGAACTGTAGCTGCGTGTGCACAGCAGAGTCAGTGAGGACGTGTGAGGCCAGCCACTGCCAGCCTCAGACCCACAGTCACCTGGAGTGAACCCGCACCTTTAGCTTCAGCATTAACTGTGTGTGTGCCTGGGTGCAGCTCCATGCCCGTGGCTGGGCATTTCCCAATGATTTCTCCATCACCGCAGACGATGTACTACATTCTGTTTGAAATTCTGGAGGTGACCAGCCTGGAAGCTCCTTAGCTGCTGCCCAGCAAGCCACAACACAGAGAGGACTGCACTGAACTGGTAACAGGAGCTAGATGAGCCAATTAAAATGGTGCTTTTCACACAAGAGGTGGTTAGGTACCAATGCAAACATAAGCACAAACTAAATATGTCAAGGAAATTAACTCAGGAAGCAAAGAACTGATGCAAATGTCATTTAAAAGTATTACCGTAAGAAAGAATTTGTACTATACTAAATCTGCTACTA
This sequence comes from Acomys minous, assembly GCF_964271855.1. Classification (NCBI taxonomy): domain Eukaryota; kingdom Metazoa; phylum Chordata; class Mammalia; order Rodentia; family Muridae; genus Acomys; species Acomys minous. The sequence goes on along the minus strand of NC_140483.1, from coordinate 11,923,288 downwards.
GTTAAGTGTACAAAATAACTCCCCCAATCCAGTGAATATGTAAGTAAAATTGCTTTTATTTTCATAAATAAAAAGATTAATCATTATATAAACATTGAGCAGAAGTAGCATGTGAGCTGTCCTTCCTCATATGAAATACATGCAACATGAACGTACAGCTCCATCACTCTACAGCCCCCAGGCCGCTGCTTTATGTCCAGAATCCCCCAAATCCCCAATACCACTTCAGAACCTTCCAGAATGGGGTCTGTTAGGCATCTGGTGTTACCTTTGCAGTCAACAGAGGACTTCTCATCTGATCGTGTGAACACTGCCAATTATGGTTTTAAACAGCTGCATGTACTGGCCCTTACAGAGGCACTGGATGTGTTCTACCCATGAACGCAGGCAGTTTAGTCCACAGAGAGCTCATCGTGAAGAATCACTAGCACCTAAAACAGTCCTGTAGGCAGAGTCAACAGGCGGCAGCAAGTACTAGTTAACATTTTGTCAGGAACTGGCATTTAGCAACAAGTGACTCTGTAGTAAGGGGAGGGGGCAGAAATTTTTTTCTATAGGCAGCAAAATAAAAAGTAACTCAGTTTACTCCAACCAAGTACTCTGAGAGCTACAGCTTCAAATATTAGACACTGCAAGCTGTAACAACATCGCTACATTCTAAACAAACAAAAACTTATTGATTCTATGTAGCTTTTCAAAGAAGTGTAAACTATGATACATGATTTTTTAAGTACAATCTTGATTGACAGGTATAATCTGTTCATTCTTCATCATGAGATGTATATTCCTGTTTCAATACTTTGTGGAGATTGGTGTGTTTCTCACAAGGTTGCTATAGGGATGCAGTGGTTTATCTACAAGCTTGTACACTGGCACACAGTAGGCTCTCATGGAAACTATTATTCCTAAGTGAACCAATATGTCACCTATAAAAGGAAGTTACAATGCCAGGAGAGTAACCAGCTAGGAGACACCTACAGACATGCTACTTAATAAAGCTTCACACATCCACTCGCCTCCAGTTTGCGGATGTAACCAAACTGTGTAAGAACTACAACCCACTTGGAAGATCATAGTTTATATGTCTCTAGTCTAACCTTTTGCCGCTGTGGCCTTTGGCCTAAAGCCAAGCAATCCTGATAGGATATATATTGAAGAAAACCATGTTAAGAACACAATGTATACCCAAATCGGGTAACAAAGGGCATTTTCTGAAGACACTTCTAACAAAGGAGTTATCGGTGAGTTCCAGGACAACCTATCTTGGCTGAGCTTACAAAGGCTTTCTTTACAACATACATCTTCTACTTCATCTAAACAGACTTTCCATTCTCTTTTTAATTTCTCTCTACGCAGAAACACCAAATGCTAGTACAGAGCTTTACCCCTGATGTAAGAAATTCTTTAGAAAAGGTTCTTGTTTAAAAAAAAAAACAAAAAAAAACCCCACCGCCTGGTTACTAAGGGTGACTAGGGAGTGAGGGGCTGTGCCTGTGAGGGAAAGGTCTGAGGGCAGCAGACCTGTCACCGCCAACTTTCAAATATGTTACACATTCTAAACACTTGATTTTCTAGTAATGTGTAGTCTCTACTAAATGTAAGGAAAGAATTTGCTCTGAAGGTTTCTGATTTTAGGTCCAATTCTTTTCCCACCAGAAGATTGCATTAGACTCTGATCTAACAAGTCAGTAAGGAGAGGTGAACCCATCTCTTTTCAAAACACTCTTCTGGTATCAAACAAGAAGGAAAAGAAACATTTTTGTGAGGATAAAAAACATTAACATGAAACGTACTATCTAGAGTTCAAAAAAGGTCCAGTCCCCCATATGCTCATTAGAGGCATAAAAACAACCCTTCCAAATATTGTCCTGATTAAAAATGCAAAGCCAAGAACCAAAAGCACGGAATACCTCTATGTTAAAAATCAAGAATAAATAAACTAAAGGCCAAGTCCCTCTGAAGCTAATAGTTATCCTCTGGGCCTCAGAGAAATCAAAAAAGTGAAGTCCCACAGTTAATCTACGGACTAGCAGAGATTTCGAACATCACTCTTAAGAGACAGAGCACCCGGTGTCCTTTTGAGGTTTGATATCTGGCTCTTTTACAGGTTTTACTTCTTCTTCCGGTTTGGGTTTGACCTAAGGAGAAAGAAAACAGGGTAAATATGCAAATGAAGACTCAGAGAACCCACAAAGATCTCCTCTACTTCAGACCTTCAAAGGCACTGTACTTAAAGGACAGCAGCGAGGCTAACCATGCCATTCCAGAGGCTGCATTTTAAAATGCTGCCCATAGGCAACACCCCAGTGGATGGGAACGTAGACTGAGGGGCCCAAGTGCAGCACTTCTCTATAATATTTCCAGGAAGAAACAACTCAGCAATGGAATCCTAGAATGTGGAGATGATTTACGGCACTATAAGCTATCTTTGAAGGTACTGTTTTAGAGACTTGATATGAAGCAGAGATGGTTATTTTAAGGAGTAGTTGTTTGGGGAAGAAACTGGGTAAAATATGCAATTTCAAGGGAGGACTGTGCTTGTAAAGCAAACCATACTCTTTCTGTCACAGATCCCTAGTCTTTTGGTAATTAAACATAAAGCTTTTGGTTGCGTTACCATTTGACTTAGAGCACCATGGGGTGCTTAGGTACAAATGAATGTAAAAGCATTGTTTTATTCCTGGAGGATTAATAGAATGCTGAAGTTAAACTCAATCTTCAAATACCCAGTGTCAGACAAGGCACCGCTATAGCAACATCAACACAGTGCCCTGTCCCCCATGTTCTTCTTATAGAAAGCACTGACAAGTTGTAAAAATGAGATACTATGTTAAAATAATGTTAGTAAATTAAAAAGAAAACCTGAAGACACTGAAGGTTCAGGGCTACTCCTGAGCGCAATCCACAACAGATCACATCAACACCGCTGTATGCTAACTGAGCACTTAGACAAACACAGAGCCTTGCTGAAGTAGACAAAGCCATCAAACGCTAGCTCTATGTTCTTCCTAAACCTCTGTGATGGGATGGAAAAAACCAGTTCTCATACACTGTCATCCTTGGGTCTCTTGGTGAGATCAAACGCAGCCAGCGCTTCCGGTGTCCAGTGAGCACTCATGGGAGGAAATTCAAAAGGCACAGGCTCCACAAGCCCATAATTTGCTTTGAGTTCCAGTTGTGGGGCTTCAGTTGGAATTTTTTGAAAGTAACTGCAAAAGGCAATTTAAAGAGTGATTTATTCATTTATTTAGCAACTACTGATGCACCTAATATGTTCAAGGCCAACGATGAGTATGACAGTTCTCTGCCCCGGGCCCAGTCACAGATGACCAGGTGAGAAAGCCAGGAAGCCTACCAGCTACAGTACAACACCATGGAAGCTTCCAAGGATACAAAGAACACGAAGAGGGACAGTGGGCCTGGCTTGGGGGTTCAGTCTATTTTCAAGGGAAATAATAAAAGCTAAACCAGACAAGAGAAAAGTTCAGTGTGACCCAATGCAGAGCGTCCCAAGAATGTAAAGAGGCAGGCAGAGAAAAGACTGAATGAGTCTCCCATCCTACAAAGGCACGGAAATACAGTTTGCATACTGACTTACCAATAGGCTTAGTCTTACTGCCTGAAAGACCAGGGAGAATTTTAAGAAAATTAAAATTTCTGCTTTATAGTTAGCTCAAACCAGAGTGAGACAAATATACAAAAGAAGTTGATCTGTCTCTGTCTGTCTGTCTGTCTATCTGCCTGCCTGCCTGTCTGTCTCTCTCTTTCTCTCTCTCTCTCTCTCTCTCTCTCTCTCTCTCTCTCTCTCTCTCTCTCACACACACACACACACACACACACACACACAGAGAATTAACATATGGAAACAAAGAGAAAAATAAATCTTTATAGGAGTGTTGTGATGAAATAAACTTTATATTAACAATTCACATTTAAATTTTATATGTAAATAAAAGGCCTTACAAACAACTTTATCACCAATTTAAAGAGAAAATGAATACTAAACTTAGACACAACTTAAGACAGCCTTTGGGACTAGAGATACATGTCCTAAGACACAGTGCTTTAGCGGTGACGCCATGTACTAGTGTAAGGGGCAGCACTCACATGAACCCATTCTCTCGCTGACACTTGTCCAGCGTATTCTTCACCAGGCTTCCGAGCTTCCGAAAGAACAGGTGCCCTGACGGCTTGGCCGTTGGTCCTGGTCCTTTGGTTTCCCCGTACTCCTTGCACAGGGCTTCCGCCTCTGTGTACACTGCAGTGAGGACAAGTCTCAGAATAACTACGCCCTGCTTGCGACTACTAAAGGCTTTAAGTCAGCTGGTTCCACCTGCTACAAAAGCAATGCCAATGACAACACGGCCAGAAGGCAGCATTAGTTTCTAGAAGCTCCAGGATTAAGTTTTGCTTTTTTTTCTCTTTTCTCCAAATACGTTGCCCATTCCCTTTCATGAACTCAGCCAGAATCTACTCATTTTCTTTAGAATAAAAGATTTTTTTTAAAGATAATCCAAAAATCTGATCTTAAAAAAAAAAACAATCACTTGTGCACCTGGATGAGAATTTATTTCTTCTGTTATTGAAAGTTGTTTGTTGTATAACCAATTTTATGGATTAATTTTCTTAAATCTCTGAGAAAAGTTTCTTTTTTGTAATTCTAACATGCTTGGCTGAATGACAAGTTAGAATCTGCATGGCTATGAGAATAATGTTTTTCACAATTCTTCCCTTCTGTTTCATAGTCCTGAGGATGAAATCCAAGGCTTTGCCTCTGTCCTCATGGGGCTCTACCAGTGGGATGCACAGCCACACAGTCCAATGGTTTGATAATTTATGACATTAATTAAAATGAAAATTTATTGTTGTAGAAACATCTCTTCCCTAAGAGAGGTCAGAGAATTTTGTAAAAAAGGGTTCTATTTCATAATGAGACTACATAGACCTCTTATACTTTTATCTTAGGGAGTCATAACACAATCTGAAGAAATGAGTTCTTAATTACAAGTAGATTCATATGTGCTGATAAGAAACAAATTTCATTTATGCCTGTAACAACCAGCAGACAAGAATAAAACTGAATAAAACTATGGTTATGCTTGAAAGTGTCATTGATAACTTAACAAATAAAGCTTCATTCATGAGTTAAACCTAAAAAAAAAAATAGAATAAAAGATTTTTAAAAAAGGAATTAAAATTCTATAAGCAAAACTTACATTTTTCTGCTTCTTGGAGAGATCTGATTGCTTCTCCACATTTATCACTAGCCAGCAGGGTCTGGCCATGGTAACAATATGCCTGGTAAAAGAAACATTTTCACATATTCTGTCCTCCCACTTACATGGCAAATAAACTCACTACTTGGACTATCGACACAATCCTTTGCATCATTTACTTGAAGTAAAATTCCCCCATCTCTGTCTAAACAAAAAGTAGAATTAGGTCCAGCCCTGATGCAACGTAGGGTTCTAATTATGTTCCAAGAATAAAACCCGATAGCTGAGACTTCTTTTAAAATTTAGGACAGAAGTAAACAAAGGAGAAAATTATTTGTTAGGCACATGTAAAGGAAAAGGGTAGTGTTTGGAGATGACAGAAGTGTGTGTGTGTGTGTGTGTGTGTGTGTGTGTGTGTGTGTGCATGTCCCCTGCAGCAGGGTCTTCTATAAGTCAGACTGGGTTGAAGATTCTTCAGGCTCAGTTTCAGATGCTAGGGTTACAGGCATGTGTTGTCATACCTAGTAAAGACCACAGGTCTTAAGAAAAATGCATTAGCATGAAAGTGAACTCTTTAAAATCTGTTGACACAGACACTCAGTGTTGGGCCAGAGTATGTTGGAAAACATGACATGTAAGGGATATTTACTTAACTCTAAAAAAGGTTTTATCTGCCTCTCACATAGTAACATTCTTGAAGCAAGTTTGGTGGTTGATTAACTAGTAAGGAACTTCTAAAATGGTGCATACTGGTGGTTTTCACCTAGGTGATACACACTGCATGGTACACCTTAAGAGTAAAATTAATAAATGACAACAAAATCAGTGTGAGTCTAGAGGAGGTGTGCGCGAGGCAGGGTGCACTGCTGTTTTGCTGTGAGGCATGCAGGGCTGGCTGCTGGGATTTCAGATGTGCACTACCGCATCCAGCTTGACATGGCCTCTGGGGATCTGAACTCAGGTCTTCATGCTTGCTTCACAGGCACTTAACCTACTGAGCCACTGCCCAGGCCATGAAGATTAGGATTTGTTGATACTCTTGTCAAACAACGGAGAGAATTCTCACTATGTATCCAGTCTCCAGCTCTCCATCTTTTCCTCCCACCCACTCCCGCCAGTGAACATCTACTGAGCGCTGCCTGTCGCTGCTTGTTGCCGATGACTAGTGAGGAGACGAGAGGCCTGGCCATCATGGGGCTGGACTCGCTGTCTGGAGGGGCACTGCTACTCACGTAAGCTGTGTAGAAGCACATCTTCAAGTGGAGGTATTTTCTCCATTTGGCCGAGTATGCAGGCTCCAAACTGGATAAAGTATGATCTAAAGTTACATTTTAAAAGCAAAGTATCATTTCACCCCGTTTCACTGGAACGCTGCTTAGTTCTGTGTCCTGGTGCTAAAGCAGAACGTCACCTAGTCTAAGCTCAAGCTTTCATACACTAGGAAAAAAACCCTGAATACTTAACGTGATTTATTCCCCATAATTACATGTCTGAACCTCTTCACTCTGGTGGTTAATGTAGCTTTAAGTTAATGACACATGACAGGACTAAGGATTTCAAAGCAAGTCCTTCTATCACAGCTTTAAACCTGTATCTGTTACAGCCAGGCACACAGCAGGCTATTTGCCTGCCAGGAACAACTCCTGTCCATTCACTCATTACTGAACCATGCATGAAAAATACACATTTACTCGCTCACATGCCTGCATGTGCTCACATAATCGGTCTTACTTTCAACTCATCACCACTGCCAGCCCTCCCTTCATTTTCTCCAAGGCCTGTACCAAGTCCTCCTTAAGCACGGGGCTAGCCTATTCCTTCACATAGCAAGCCTGTGTGTAAGCTTGGGAACTTTCTTTCAAAATTACAATTCAATCAAATCAGACTCACTCTGTTTTGAAATAAGACTAGAAAGCCACCTTCCTCTCACAAGCCTTTGCTAGCATGCCCACACTGTTGAGTTCCTCACATCACATCTTACATCACGGCCTGACTACAAGTTCACCACCTGCCCAGACTGTGAATTTAGTCTTATCTACTCAGTAACTAAAATAGTAACCAGGCTTCAAACAGAAACCTAAGTGAGTTTCCTAGATCACAGGACCAAGTCGGTGTTCCCATTTTCCACATGCTAGCAGTCATGTTATAGGTGTCGCCTTCTTATCTAAATAATGATTATGAATAATTATGGAACAGTTAAAAAGATCTGGACATGGTGGTTCATGCCTTAGCATTTTGAAGGCAGAAGCAAGTGGATTTCTGGAGTTTGTGGCCAGTCTGGTCTACAGAGTGAGTTCTAGGACAGCCAGGGTTAAGCAGAAAGATTCAGTCTTTTTTTTTTTTAAGATCCAGTCTTAAAAGCTAATTAACTAACTAACTACATAATATATACAAACATATATACATACATATTGTTTTAAAGACGGAAAAAAAGAAAAGAAAAGAAAAAAGGCAAAGGCTGCATATAACTGGCTATAGCTGGTGGAAAAGTACAATCCCGTCTTTCCCATTAGAAGTCATGTGACACATTAGCTGTGAGGTTCTGGGACTGATGCAAGTGCTCTACTACTCGCTAGATTCCAAGCTCCTCATACATTAACTTATAACACATTAGTTACTTAACATGTATATGTGCACATTTGTGTCTGAGAGGAGCCTGTACATGTATATGCCCTGTAGGGGGAAGCTATTCACATTGTCTCTTGAGACAAGTTCTGTTTACTTTTACCTGGAACTTACTGATGGAGCGAGGCTGGCTGGTTAGCAAGCCACAGCGGTCTCCTTGACTCCTCCCCTCAGCTATAAGATCACAAGCACATGCCATCACATTGGCATTTTCACATCTTTGAGATCAAACTTAGGTCCTAAAGCTCATACAGCAAGCACTTTTCCCACAAAGCTTTCCTCCTAATTTTGAGACGAATTACCCAGGATAGCTTTGATCTTACCCTGTAGCTCAGACAGACCTTGTACAATCCTCCTGCATTGGCCTGTGGAGCAGCTGTACAGCCAGGCCTGGCCTCTTAGTTCAAACAAGGCTTTACTCTAAGTGTTGTAATGGAAAATGTGCGAATCTTTTCTTTCCTTTTCAGCAAATATCAAGTGAACAGGAGACTAAGGACTGGGAGTGCAGCAGCATAGCGGCTTCACCTGCTTTCTGGTAGAAGCTGGCCGTCTCGTACGCGAGAGCAGCAATCAGTCCAGGAGCATGCTTCAGTTCAATCGCTCGGGCAATCGTTACTGTAACCAACACACAGGAATCATAATCATCAAGCTCACATCCGTCTGTGGGAAGTTTAGTCATAATAGCGAAAGACAGTCCTTTTTTTTTTTTCTCAAATTTTCATAGTTTAAAAAAATTTTTAGTATAAAATTTATAGAAAAATGTAAATTAAAAACCCCCCACTGATTTTGTGGTTCTGATACAGTATCTTTAAATCACAACCAATTATTAGCCAAGCTCAGAGAATTACTATAAAATAGCATGATATAAAAAAGAAAAAGACTTGCAAAGCACTTGATTTTGAAACACAGATAAAAAGCTTAGGAAGTTACTTTACTGTTCCCTGTAACTACAAGATGATGCCTTCGAGGTAAGTTAATGAATGGAAGAAGGAAAACAGTAAGCCCCAAACAAGAGGAAAGATAAGTTAGAGAATTCATGTTTGGGGCCCAAGCAATGGCTCACAGTTCAGAACATACAGTGCTCTTTCAGAAGAGCCAACTGCAGTTCCCAACATGCATCGCAGAAGGCCACAGCCATCTGTGACTCCAGCTTCAGGGGACTTGGAACTGCCTTCTGACTTCCAAGGGCACCTGCACACACAACCTCACCACACGCATGCACACATGCAAACACCAAAAAAATAAATCTTAAAGAAAAAATTCCAAAGATTACCATTAATGCTGTCAAAAAAAGGTATGAGTATGGCATCAAAATCCTCTTTAAAGAAGTATTAGCTAGAAGGAACTCTCCTGCTGATAGCAAAGGAAATTTTAAAGGTAAAATGACCCTCACAAGTCAATACTTAAAACTTGACACATAATACAGCTGAATCTGAAAATCAAACTCAATATAAATATTCTTAAAAACAAACACCTCACAGTATTCAGAATACCTTCTTGAGCCTCTGCCTGGCACTGGATGACGTAAGCATCTATGAGCCGAGCCTCTAAGTCCCGCCCCTTTTCTGCTGGTGTAAGAAGCTTGGGTATATGACTTTCCTAGAGAGAAAGAGCAGAAACAAACATGTCAAGTTTCCTCTTAACACTGTTGTCAGAGGTGAAGATGCAACGTATGGGACATTCAACCTTGAGACTCTCTAGGAACCTAAAAGAGCAGACCAAGGAGCAGCAGCTATAAGCTCATAGGCAAGGTGAGGTCTTGAGTATTCAAAGTGAACTTTAAAAGAAAGCCAATGGCAAAATTTAGGTTTTATCTTAGAAAGTACTTAGCTGCAATAGTAGCCACAAGTCTCTTTTGTACTATGAATTGTCCATTTACAGTAAGAACCAATGACGGAGAGGAGATACTACAGGATCTAAATCTGACTCAGCATGACTGACACCCTGAAGCTGCCTCCCAGAAGCCCTCAGTGATGAGGGGTTTTAGTCAGAAGGAAGCAGGACAGTCTCAGAGGAAGACACATTGTTTTTCCTCAGAGTTCCCATCCCATCTTCAGGCTATTGGATACAGTTAGAGCACAATGGTTGGCTGGCCAGTGAGAGAGCCAGGATGCAACCTTACAGTACAGTCTGTGGAACTGTGACTGCTCCTGACAGCGTCAGAGCGCAATGTGTAACAGCACAGACATGTTTATGCTTTGTTTGCACTCAGGGTGAAGAGACAGAAAAGTAAGCATGAGCACATCACTTCTGCCCTCAGCCACCTGAGACTGGGCTGAATCTCGAGACATTGCCCTCGCCACCACTCCCTGGGCAATACAGAATGAGCGCTCACGAGCACTACACAGTGCTAGACATGAGACATGACCTCAGGACACAGGGTGCATGGTTTGCATGCAGATGCCACACCATTTTAGAAGAGGCACTTGGTAGCTGGAGTTTGGTATGGAGATGTGGAAGAGGTGCTCTGTTCTTGAACCAACTCCCTGAGCTCCTAGAGGGACCGATCTACCTCCTTGCACAAGGGGATCACTAATCCCGCCACTCAGTTCAAGAATTAACACCCCAGCCCCATCCCGACACACACACTTTACCTTTAAATGTTTAAAAATTCCAGCTGCGATCTTCAGGCTGCGATGGACCTCTTTGGCTTCATCTTCTGTTATGCTTTAAGACAGTGGTCATGTTAGTTAGAGGATGAGTCTGATTCCTGGTGCTCGTGCTGTGAGCCAGCTGTGCACGCTGTGCATTCGCTGTCTTCTTGGTGAGCCTCAGCCATGCTGAGTGCCGATACATCATCAGAACATCAAGGCTGCAGAGGTGGCTCAGTGGCTAAGAGCACTTGCTGCTCTTGCAGAGGACTTGAGTTCAGTTCTCAGCGCCCACGTCAGGTGGCTCACAATTGCCTGTGACTTCAGTTTTAGGGCAACTCCATGCTTTTGGGCACCCCCCCATGCATGTGCATATACCCACAGACACATAATTTAAAAATATCAGAAAGCCAAATTAGTTATTTGTGTTTATTACTAGTTTTCTTCCTTAAAAAGAAAAAAAAGTATAATTTAACACTAAAAAATAAAATAAAATAAAAAGCACATGAAACAAATCCCAAGGCTCTGCAGTTGAGTAGAGACTTTGCCTAGAAGTAAATGCTAAACAGTATTCTTTTCTTTCCAGATTGCTCTGTCACAAACTATTATGAGCTGAATACATACGGTGGATTTACACACTACACTGGTCATTTGAACCACTTTACATCAGCAAACATAATTTGTTTTTAAATGGCTGCATATTATTATGTATGGTGAATCATAACTAATTTGCCAGATTCCTAATTCTGTATCCATGTAGTCACTACAGCAGTTGTCTCTTTTAATACTACAATTCTTAAAAAAAAAAAAATACTGTTATTCCTTTATTCCTCCATGTGTGTGAGTGGAGGTCACGGACAAGTCTGTGGGCTCGGTTCTCCTTCCATCTTTTTTCTGAGTTATGGAGGCCAACACAGTGCTTTGTCAGGTGGCAAGCGCCTTTACCCACTGAGCTACCTCAGCAACTGGACTATAAAATTCCTGGGTCTTCTGAACATTTTTTTCATATATAACTATAAGCCTCTATCGTTTTTAATGAATTGCCTACTCATATCCTTTACTTTCAACTGACTTGATGGTATTTGTTGGTTCTTGAGATTATACATTTAAAAATGGACAGTTTGTAATGACCAAATCTGTCACTGTTTTTAATTTTTGTTTATTGTTTACAATAGTTATTTTATCTATTTATTTGTTTTTTTATTTTGGGTTTTTCAAGACAGGGTTTCTCTGTGTAGTCCTGGCTGTCCTGGAACTTGCTCTGTAGATGAGGGTGGCCTCAAACTCAGAGAACCACCTGCCTCTGCCTGCTGGGTGCTGGGATTAAAGACGTGTGTAACGAGCCAGGCAAGTGGCTCAAAACTGTAATTGCAGCACTCAGGGAGGCAGAAAAGGCATGTTCAACAATGTCTGGCTTTGTTTACAGTATATTAAATATAGTCAAACATTCAGATTAAAAATGAGCTCTTGATTTGGGGCCTTACTTGGACCTATCATGTAACAAGATTATGAACATTTTTCATAGTAGAGTGCATGGGTGGTAAGACAGCTTGCTGCACAAGCTAGCAACGTGGAATCAACCTCAGGGACCCATGTAAAGATGGAAGGAGAGCACAACTGCACAAAGCTGACCTCTGACCTTCACATACACCTTAGCATGTGTGCCTCTCTCCCACCCCAATAACAATAAGTAAAAATTCAAAGGACTAAACTGTAGTACATAGATATGAACAATGACTCTTCCACTTACTTCAAATGGAACATTTTAACACATAGCCCAAAATAATACAGACACGCGCAACCTTTGCTTTCTAACTTACTTTTCTTTTCCAGCCAATCTTGAAGCATATTTTGTATACCATAATGCAACATTAAATCCCATGGAAATCAGTTCAAAAACAGCATCCTGCTGGGCACTGGAATTAAAAATGAAATAATTAAATTGTGTGAATTATGATGACACTGCTATCAAAGCTTACGTGGCTTAGCAGGTGACAAGCCTGATGGCCTGAGCGCAGTGCCTGGGACCAAGTGGTTACAGAAGAGCACTGATTCCTGCGTGTTCTCTCCTACACTTTACCATGGCATGCAGGCACACACACGTACACTTCACCACCACACATAATAAATAAAATGTAATTTTTAAAAAATTATAAACATAGAAGGTAGGGGTAGTGACTCACGCCTTTAATCCTAGTACCCAGGAGGCAGGTGGATCACTGTGAGTTTGAGGCCAGCCTGGTCTACATAGTGAGTTCCAGGACAGCCAGGGCTGCATACTGAGACTCTATCTCAAAAACAAACAAGCAAACAAAAATATAACTGGCACACATAGACACAGGTAATGAACAATCTAAATATATGGTCGAGAACTGTCTCAGTTTGCTTTCTATTTGCTAACACACACACACACACACAAACACACACACACACACACACACACACACACACACACACACACACACTCCTCAAACCAAAACCAACCAAGCAACCAACTAGGGAAAGAAAGGGTTTATTTCACCTTACAGGTTAGAGTCCAACATAAAGTCACAACAGAACTCAAGGCAGCAGGCTGGAGGCTGGCGCTGAAGCAGAGGCCACGGCGAGCACTGCTTCCTGGTTTGCTCCCTATGGCTTGCTTAGCTTCCTTCTTATTCAACTCTAGACAACCTGCCAGGGGTGGTAAAACCCAGGGAAGGCTGGACCCTCTTCACACGAATCATTCATCAAGACAATGATCTGCTAACTGGCACAAGTATGAACTATGTACTTCACAGTAACCATGGAAACGTAGTCCCCAAAGCTACGTAGAATAGTTCCACAACTATGTATTTCTGAGACTCGGAAAGTCAGAAAGCTTAGGATGGAGTCCAAACATTTAAATACGTGTGTGTGTGTGTGTGTGTGTGTGTGTGTGTGTGTGTGTGTGTGTGTGTGTGTGTTCCCGTCTATCCACACCATGGAGCATGTGTGGCCATCAGAGGATAACTTGCAGGAACTGGTTCTCTCCTGCCATGTGGGTCTTGAGAGCAAACCCTGGTCAGCAGGCCTGCAGTCAAGCACCCTTACTCAACGCACCATCTCACCAGCCCCAGCTTTGCTAGTTTATCTGATGTCTTATGAATAACTATCTTCTCTCATTTGGATGTGTGTGTGAGCGTATGTGTGTGTGTTTGTATGAAAGAGAGAGGGGGAAGAAGAGGGGAGAGAGGAAGAGAGAGGGGAGGGGAGAGAAGGAGGGAAATATTTTGATTCTGAGGATCAAATCCAGGGCCTTATACATGCTAGACCATGGTCCACTGTTGAGCTACACTCTTATTTTAGAACACTCAATTTCAATAGTGCAATCTAAATAGTAGTGTGACCATGTGTGGTAGTTGAATAGGAATGCCCCCCCCCCATAGTCATGTGTTTGCTGGGCATAGGGAGTGGCACTGTTAGGAGATGTGGCCTTGTTGGAGTAGGTGTGGCCTTGTTGGGGGAAGTGTGTCATTGCAGGGGCTGGCGTTGAGGCCTCCTATGCTCAAGCTACACCCTGAGTGGCACACAATCTGCTGCCTGCAGATCAAGATGTAGAGCTCTCAGCTCCTTCTCCAGCACCGTGTCTGCCTGCACGCTGCCATGCTTCCTACCATGATAATGGACTAAACCTCTGAACTGTAAGCCAGCCCCAATGAAATGCTTTCCTTTATAAGAGTTTCCCTAGCCATGGTGTCTCTTCACAGAATAAAACCCCAATTAAGACACCATGAACTATGAAAAAGTTATTTTCCCACTAGGTGTGGTGTTCACTCCTGCAATGCCAGCACACTGGAGCCTAAGACAGGAGGACGACCTTGAGTTTCAGGCCAGCCTGGAACTGATAGATTTGAGATCAGTCAGAACTAGAGTGAGATTGTCTTGGCACAAATACACATGGAGTACAATTTCTACCAACTATGACATACAGTGTCATAGGTACTGACTATTGGGTACATAAGGTTACATCACATAATTTTTTTTAATTTTATCTCTTTTTTGAGACCTATTCTGTTGCTCAAGTTGGCTTCAAGATCATGATCCTCCTGCCTCAGCCTTCCCACTGTTCAGTTATCAGCATGTGCCACCACACTTAGCTTAATCACATAATTCCTTACCACATCTCATGAAATGCAGAAAAAACAAGGGACAAAAAAACAACTAAGCAAACCCCCCCAACCCTCCAGTAACATAGAATCAGTATTTCGAATGATGTGGGGAAGGCACTAAACTTATATTATTCAAGCCATCTTATGGCCATTTATTTATCTACTTATTTATTTGTGTTTGTGGGTACACATGTACCACGAGGTATGTGCGGAAGTCAAAAGGCAAATTATAAAAGTTGGCTCTCTCCTTCTATGTTTATGTGATTTCTGGGAATTGAACTCAGGGTGTCATGCCTGGCAGGACACACCTTTATACACTGAGCCATCTTGCTGGCTCCCTTTCTCTTTTTTATTAAACAAAGATCTAATGGAGCTAGAAGATAGCTCAGATGTTAAGAGCACTGGCTGCTCTTCCAGAGGCCCTTCGTTCAGTTCCCAGCAACCACATGGTGGCTCATAACCATCTATAATGAGATATGGTGCCCTCTTCTGGCAAGCAGGTACACATGCAGGCAGAATGTTGTATACATAGTAAATAAATAAATAAATAAATCTTAAAAAAAAATCTATGGACATTTTAATAGTCAAATCCTGTATTAAAAAAAATAAAGGTTAGCACTACAGTAATCTATTATTAATAGTTGAATAATGAAAAAGGTGTGAAGAGAAGTTTTAAGACTATAAACATAACTAGAAATGAGAGAAGAAAAATACAGTTGTTTTTGTTTTTGTTTTTTTTAACTCTTTATTACCATGACTTTAATAATCTACTGTAGAGAAAAATCAGTCTTTAAACATTCCATACTTTGTGTGAATAATTATATATTTTATGATTTTATTCTTAAAAAAAAAAAAAACCCTGTGGTCCCTCAACAGCAGCCATTCAAGTTCTTCTGAAGGTAATAAAAGTTCTTGAGAATTGGGGTTATTTGTTGGTACCACAAAGTTTACCTGTCCTGACAAATACATACTGTTCATACCCTGAGAGTCAGCTCATGGTCACTAGATTCAGGTTTGGAGGAGGATTCAGAATAAGTATAATTTATTCAGGTAAAGGTAGGAAATAAGGAGAAAAAAGAAAAACATAATGTCTTTGAGAACTTCAAGTGGCTGAAAAAATACACACAGTTTTGGACTGCAAACTGGGTGTTATTAAAAAAAAAGGTGTTTAAATATTTATATTATCTCAAAAGTAGATGTTTGTTTGGTAGAAACACATAATTTAAAATGTAATAGTACACACTTTAGTTTAAGTCAATGTTTTAGTTAGTTTCCTAGGAAGGGAAATGTTTGACAGGCTTCTATTTTCTTCTTCAAATACACTGGTGAATAGTTAAAAACAGACTTCGATTTAGGGCCTCACTAGGTCTGCTCACCTCGGAACGTGGCCTTGTAATGTATCAGTCCACTTGAAAGTCTGAATGTATCGTAATTTGCTTTCCTGGGTAGAGTCGCCCAGTGAATTTATGAAACCTGCAAAAAAGATGTATTTTACTTTTAGGAAAAATATGTGTACTGGTTAAAATAGTATTCATACATAGCAGGGCATGATGGTGCACGCCTCTGATCCTAGCACTTGCACTTGGAAGGCAGAGGCAAGGGATTTCTGTGGGTTCAAGGCCAGCCAGGACTACAAAGCGAATTCTAGGACAGCCAGGGCTATACAGAGAAACTTCCACCTCCCACCCCCCACCCCAAATTTATTCATACAATTACTTTTCCAAGTGGCTGAATGAAATTTCTGTTATCTTTTTCCCTTCCATATTTTTCATATTCTGGTAACAGAATATAAAATGTGTACATATCCAACTTTTAGAATACTAGAAAGACCATGTACCACCAGTACAACGTCACATTCTAAGACCCAAGCATTCCGAATACAGCCTGGGAGACTAAATTATCCAAATACGAAAAGTTAAACGTACACGTCCACACAGTTGGTCTTTAAGGACACTCAGGTTTGTAACAGTAACTAACCTTGTAAAAGTGAGAAATACAAGTCTGCCGCACTCTTCATCGCCTCTGGATTACAGCTCAGGTCAGTGAAGAGTTCGAGGAGCCGAGTCCTGGATGATCTCAAGTCACTTGCATCAACAGACAGTAAAGTAAGTCAGTCGTGTGTCTAAGACTACGTAAAGACAGCGCAGAGCCTACAACTTAAAAGCAGCAGAACAATGCCCATAGGCCCACCGCTACCTTCTATAAAATAGTCAAAATTTCTAGTAACAATTGATTCAAAAGTTATATAATAATAAACTCAGTCTAATTAAAGGGGTAGTGCTTACACCCAATTGTGCAATTAAAATGTTGAAGTTATTTTTATAAAACAGTGTTTGTTTCTCTTAGCTTATGTCTTACCTGGCTATCACAAATAATTGAGACTTACAATACAAGGCTTCAGAACAGCCTGAGCAGTTTAAGTTCATTCTTAACCCTCTATGCTATTTTGTCTCATTCCAGCAAAATCTGCACTGTGTAGCTTTCCTTGGCTCCAGCTCCTTCCTCCTTATCTTCCTTGGACCTCTTCCCAAGGCTGAAAAATCCCCTGGTTCCATCTGCTACTTCCTCTCCTAACTCCTCCTTCCCGGGCTGGCAGGAAGTCCAGCCCTATTCTCTTCCTGCTCATTGACTGGTTGTAAGCTACTTTATTGACTTATCAGGGGGACAATTGGGGAGCGGTTTTCTCAGAACAAAGCTTGTAAACTGACATTGGGGTACAGAAACCAGCATTTAATCTACATAATAACCTTATGCCTACATAAAAATGTATAGGAAGTTTATAAAACTGACCAGGCATGGCACCAGAGACCTGTAATTCAGTGCTTGAAAGCGGCAAGAAGGACCCTTAGCTACAGAGCCAAGGGTAAGTGTGAATCAGCTCAGTCTACCTGGACCCTGTCTCCACTAACACGAACAACTGACTGTATTTAAAATTCATTCTTCATTCTTTAGCCAATAGTATTAGAGGAAAACAGAAATTTAATGTTGTTGTATCTGATTTTAATAACTATTTTGAATGTCTAAATTTGGCATTACACAGAAAACTCCTAACATACTGTCCAGAAGATGCAGAACTGCGTGGCCATTGTTTAAATACCTGAGCCGCCCTACTCTTCTATGCAACAGGAAGTGTCCCGTCTCCACCTTTCCTTCCTGCAGCTCCTTTACCCCATGGTCAGTCAGGGTGACTGCCCCAGTTTTGAGACGGTCCTCCCCATTCGACATTTCTTCTCTGTGGCCTCAGCTCTCTCCCACCTACAAAAACGCCAGTCTTTGGGCTCCTGATTTTTCTCTCTTGAGCTCTCTACTCTCACCTCGACAATAACTTCCTCTTCTAGATCGACACCGTCTCCAAGCTACATTCACATCTAATCCAGGAGGCAGTGAGAGTTCAAAAAATCCCATTAGACAGTGGTGGCTTGAGGCATTTAAAACAGGGCTAAGTGGCAGAAGACTAAATTTAAGTTGTAAACACACAGAATGCATAATATATATTATATACTCTGAATATTTTCAAAGTCATTTGTAAATTTCCTCATTCTAAATACATAGTGTACACTCAACCATGCACACATGTACACATGCAAATATTCATGCCTTTGCATGTGTGGATGTCTAGGTCTCTCACAGGGAGCTCTAGGCTCTGCCTGTCTCCCAAACACCTCATTCCCCAGTGCTGGGTTCGGAGGTGCACCATCTTGTCCTGTATTTATGTGGATGTGGATGTTAGGGATCTGACCTCAGGTCTCATGCCCGTGTCTAAATCACATACGTCTAAGGCATGCTTTTTTTAGTTTGCATAATTTCAAGATGAATTTAACTTTCTGCACGTTGAGCTATAGGAGATTCTCTCTTTTGCACATGAGTCTCACACACATACATACATACACACACACACACACACACACACACACACACACACACACACACACACATGACATTATTTTGCTAACTCCTGATCTAAGTTGGACAATTTATGTGAACCCCAGCTCAAGTCCTTTCTTCTATATCACTACTTTGAAGGCTATTTCAAATCACAGGAGTCTCTCCCTGCTTGGAACATAAATAATTTACTGTCTGACCCATTAACGAGACTCATATCCTACCTTGTGGATCTGTTA
Organism: Acomys minous; assembly: GCF_964271855.1. Taxonomy (NCBI): domain Eukaryota; kingdom Metazoa; phylum Chordata; class Mammalia; order Rodentia; family Muridae; genus Acomys; species Acomys minous. Next base: position 11,904,608 of record NC_140483.1, on the reverse strand, counting down.
AAATATATAGTTTAACTCTGTTACTGCTTTAGCCCTTCTGGAACTCATTTACTGTCCTAAAATTAAGCATGTGGCCTAGATGACCAACTCGTAATCTAACCTTCATTTGTTAATGAGAAGATACAAAGTTGTCCTAAGTTTAATGTTAGGAATGTGTTGCACATTTCTGTATTGACCATGGACATTAAGAAAATGCCTTGATTTACTGCCCAGCCAACACTTCTCACGTTGTCCTAACACTTACTTGCAAATCTTTGAGGCAGGAGGACCAGTGATCATGCCATAGTAGTTAAAAGACACGGGAGCTGTAGCTTTTAACGGGTTCCTATGAAACCAATGGGTCATTTTCTCGAGCTGTGTTCTACATCCAGAAGAGACATAACAATTGAAGAAGCATTAAATAGAAAAGGACACAGTAAAAACTGGCTACTTTACAAGATACATACATTTTATGCATAAGCTATTATATACAAGCATACACATATAAACACAGCACACCACAAATGAATTTTGTCCTGGCAGTCTATTCTTAAGATTACGCTTGTATAAGAAACTGAGAATTTTGTTCATAATAACTTCAGTGATAAAACACAGTAGAGCAGTGATATTTAAACTTCAATATGCATTAAGCAAAAACACCCGGAGGTAAGTTAGTCTTGTATGCATTCTTACCGGTCTGGGGGGAAAACCTGAGATGCTGACCCTGCAGAGGGTCCAGATGACACTTCTGAAAAGCACAGCTGAGACCTTGGCTGGACGGCTGCAAATGAGAAGGCACAGTACAGATGAGCGTATTGCTCATCAGAGTCAAATGACCCAGTCATTATCACTGAGTTTACTTGAAATAAGATTTTAGAGCCATTTTATTTTCCACATATTGCTGGGGTGGAAACCTTCTATTCCCTACTCAATAGGTGGGGTATAAAATTGCTAAGAGTTCTATCATCTGTCTGTCTATCTATTGGTTTTTTGAGACAGAGTTTCTCTGTGTAGCCTTGGCTACCCTGGACTCACTTTGTAGACCAGGCTGGCCTCAAACATAGATCCACCTGCCTCTGCCTCCAGGAGTGTTGGAATTAAAGGTGTGTGCCATCACATCTGGCAAGTGTTTTTTTTTAAACAATAAAACATAAATTGATGAATAATTTCCATTACGAATGTGAAAATATGTTTAAAAAACTTAATGAAATGCCAACTTTAAAAAACTGTAGCAAAACAAACAAAAATCAGCGCTGTATTTTTTTTTCCTGAAAGTTCCTGGGTAGATAATGCATTTAGTAATACAGGAAGACTCCAAGTCAAAGCCTCTCACATCTCATTAGATTCCAGAAGAATACAGAAGCAATACTGATAAGGCAGATATAATTTAAAGATATTGCACAAATTTTTCAATCAACCTTTATTAGGAAAAAAAGTGTGGGGGTGGGTGGGTACAGTGTTCCAAAATATCTACATTATGCACCGCTCAGGTTAGACTTACTCATGGCAAAACTGGTTTGTGGAAGCGCCAGATACGCAAGGAACAGAGAATGCATTGTATACTCAGTGAAAGCCTAGGCAGATCCACCTAGGACTCAAACCATTTAACAAACCCTATCATAACACATCACCAAAACAGCATCCATACAAACCACCTTCAAAACTTACACAAATGCAGCACAAGGTGAGCCTACCATACTCTAGAGGAATTTTTGAAAATGAATTTTTCGCAACTGTTTCTTTTATTGACTGTTCTCTGCTCCATCCTTCAAACATTCCGGTGACCTGGCACTCTTCAGGTCTCAAGAACTCAGAGCGGGGTGAAGAACGACACACCCATCCTCAGGTGCCCGCAGAGCCCCCAAGTACAGCCCGGAATCCAGAACGTCACCTGCCAGACCTCCACAAGACTACCCGGCCTGGTGACACAGCCTCTCCCGACTCCAGAGCTCCCCGGCGCCCCTGGACGCCCTGGAGCCTACCGACAGTCTAGACACCACCCGCACCCACTTCCTGTTTACCGCCGGGACTCTTCCTCCCGGTGTCCTACTGAGTCAGCCGGTGGCGACCCCGCGACCCGCCTCCTGGATCGCGACCAGGCCTTAGGGTGGCACACCGGTCCTGTCAACCTCGGAAGGGCAAACAGATGATTGCCAAGACACTGTTCCGCATCTAATAGGCCTTCTGACAGCCGATAGGGATGCCGGGCGACGAGAGTCGGCCGATCTAGCTGTTAATACTATCGATCTTCCATTGACTTTAAAGGATGATGGGCATGAAGGGGGCGGGGGGGTGATCCTGTCACTGGAGTTCCGGGACCACAGGGGAGGGGGACCACAGGTTCGCACGCTTCCTGATAAGCTTACCGGGGACCTCAGAGCCCGCAACACCACTCTTCCTGCTGGAGGAAATGGAAAGTGGGACCGAGTCCGCCAGCGAGACAAGGAAGGCGCTGGTAAGCACCGAGACAACTGGGCTAGAGCGGCCGGAAGCTGGGCCAGCCGAGCGCAGACGTCACGTGACTAGAGACCGCGATAGCGGCGGAGGCGGCCGAGCGTGTCTCTGAGGGGCGGGTTCCGCCGCGCTGTCGCGGCTCCGTCGGCTCGCTTCGTCTGCCTACCCTTCCTAAACTTCGTCCGCTCTTACCTCTCGAGCGTCTGTCTGGGCCCTAGAGAGGGGAGGGATGTGGCGTAGGGTCCCCAAGCCAAGGCCCGGATGCCACTGTAGCGATGACGGCCCGGGCGGATTGGGGCGGCCTCAACCTAACTGGGGCGTGGCTTGGGGGCGTGGCCTCGGCGGGGCGGCCGCCTTGGAGCCGCTAAGTTTGGCTGTGGCGGCAAATGGGTTTGGGCGGCTCCTCGGCGGGTGGCGGTGGTGGCCTTAGCGGTTCCTCCTGGCCCTATTAATGTCAGGGCCAAGCCCGGGGAGGATGGCCCCCTAGAGCCTGGCCTTGGCTGGGGTAGGGGCGGGAGGGGGTCGGGGCGGGGACCGGCCATGTCGGAGGTGACCCGGAGTCTGCTGCAGCGCTGGGGCGCCAGTCTTAGGAGAGGCGCCGACTTCGACTCTTGGGGCCAGCTGGTGGAGGCGATAGACGAGTATCAGATGTGAGTGACTTAACCGCGGGAGCGGGCCAGGCGGGTCTCCTCCCCTTGTTTCTGCCGGGATCTAGCATCACTGTATCCCGCAGGGCAAGCTTCTTGGGGTGGGGCCCCCGAAACACCAGGGCTTAGGTCCCATGGGCCCTGATCTGGCTGCTCGGAGACCACCCGTTCGCTCTCCGGGGAAGCTCTAGCATCTTCCTTCTTGTAGACAGGGCCGGGCCCATTCAACAGGTAGCCGGGGCCCTATAACTGGCTCTCTCCTTAGTTTCCACCAAGCTTTACACGGGGTGCTAGGCTCTACAGGCAGTCTTTTCCTTCCTGTCGCCTGTCGCAGATTGCCACCCTTCTAGGGGGGGAGAAATCTGTCTTTTGAAAATCCCTAGGGAATACTTGTGAGTGCTCCGCCCACGTTCCGGGTATGAGTGGCCTTGTTCTGCGTGTGTGTCTTCCACTCTCCACGTGTAGGAGTGGAGGGATGGTGCTCGTGCGGGAGTGGAGGTTGCCCCCCCCCCTCCCCGGAAGGGCCGGAGAGACATCTTTTGCCAAGGAAAGGGTCTTACTCGCTCCCCGAGCTCCTTCTCCGCCCCTCTTTCTGGTGGAGCCGTGTTTTCACAATTCCAGCTCGATTTCGTTTTCGATTTCTGGGACTGTTATTTGCTAGGCTGTGAGTCCCACCCACCTTCTCGCTTGGCTGCTTTGGGTGGAGCCCTCTCAGGATGTGAATAGAAGGGAGCAAAATGTGAATTAATAGACTACGGTACAGGAGCCGCCACTCCCTCCGTGGGTGCCTCCCCCTTTTCCTGTGTACAATGTATAGCCTCAGGGTACATGTGAGGACGGGTTTCCTTCATCCACCCAAGTCTCATTTTCTCTTTCTGGTGCCTCTCACTTTAGGGATGCTTTAAGAAAAAAAAAAACTATGTATGTATAAACATTTTGAGTAGTTTCTTGGACCTATTACTAAAAGAAATTTCCTAAACGATGTTTTTGTTTGCAAATTGTTACCATTAATTCTCAGTTTTAAAATAAGTTATTGTTTGGGGTTTATCGAACTGTGAAACCATTCTTATCTCGTTTTCTGGAAAGAATGCAGGATTGGTACTTGGAAAAAAAAATCAAAACTCCTATCCAATCCCTACAATAGCTACTTGTTTTTGTCCACTCTGTGAGATAATTTGGATATATAGATGGTCTCTGTCCAGCTTAACTGACAGATGCTCTGTAGAGTCAGAAGCCCAGTGCTCTGAGTATTTTCGCTATGCTTGGCAGCTACTAACATGTATTTTGGATCCTCGTTTATTTCTTTTGTTTTTGTAGCTGCCCACTAGTGATAGAATTCTTTTTCTTTTTACAAAATTAGAAACCTGGGATCACAGCATGATGCTTTTGAAATCTAGAGGGGGATGTGATTTTTTTTTTTTGGTAGTTCCGATACCTTTCTACTGATATATGAGTTAATAATAAAGTGTTTTTGTTTGATAAAACATTGATAGAGCAGTTCTGTAAATAAACTGTACAAATTTCAAGATTCCCTCCATTGTTGGAGAACGTGCCCTCTCTACCTCGATTAGTTAGCAGATGAGCATCTGTGTATGTGTGTGCATGCGTCACCCTCTATAATAGTAAAGAAAGTGGCATACCCTGAAATGGAAAGCCGCCTCTCACTGTGATGCAATGGGACCCAGCAGCTGTTGGTGCTAGGCAGCAGACCTCCCAATGGAAAGTGAAGAATACCGTGTCTAATTGAAATTACAAAGGAAAAGTGAATATGCAGGCTGCTTAGTGGGAATGAGAGTAACAGGCACATGCAAATCCTTTGTTGATTCTCCACACACTGACCACTGTACTGGAGAGCTGCAGAGTACTCTTCCAGCTATTATAAAGTTACCCTGTCAGATTTCAGTAGAAATGTAGTGATTGGGCTAAGATTCGTAGCATTCCAGCTACACATAAATGAAGCCAAGAATTTACATCTTTCTAATTTTCCAGAAATGGAAACAGGTTGCCCTTTGAAGCCAAGGAGACCAGTTGGGGACCATGGTAATGATGCAAACAATTAGTCACTGGCCACATATCAAGAATGAAGGAGAGGTCTAGGCCAATTGGGCTTTTTAATTGGTGGTCATACTGTCTTCATAGTCACACAGCATGTGGAGGCTGGTTTATGGTGGAAATGCTGGAGGGATAGTTTGTGTACTCTCAATAAGAATACTATATTTTGTTTTCAAGGTTATCTTATATATATGCGTGGTTTGCCTGGATGTCTTTTTGCATGTCATGTGTGTGCCTGGTGCCTATATGTAGAAATCAAAGAAAGCGAGCAGGAGTGAGTTCTTACCTTCCACCATCTCTATCCCAGGATTGATTCAGGTCGGCAGCTTTAGCTACTGAGACATCTCACCAGTCTGTCCATAGTAGTTTTCTTCTATTTGCAGAGTATCAGCCTGGAACTGGTAGAGAGAAAACCTGGTTCTTTCCTACAGATGGTTGAAACACATTAATTTCTGTCTATAGAGATAAGATTCCTGTCAATCACTTATGTGTTTAAAGTCTATTTAAGACACTTTCTGAGAGTGGTCCTATTTTATTTGTAGGCACCAGTGTAGTAGGATAAGATAGATTTATTTGCCATTGTGTGAGTTATGTGTACTTGTGTGTACAGTGGACACCTTCCATCACTCCACTTTGCTTCTGAGGCAAAGTCTCTCCCTGAATAGTCTCTGTTAGGCTGGAAGCTATCAATGATTCTCCTGTCTCTGCTTCTTCAGTGCGGGGTTTTGTAGGTGCGCTAGGATGCTTGGCTAGTTGTGTGACTGCTGGGGTCCAAATCATGGTTGTCAGGATTGGGCAGTAAGGGCTCTTAACTGTGCAACCATCTCTCCAACCCCTAGAGAAGAATATGGAGCTAGTTCCTTACCATTAGTAACAACCAACTCTTTCATTTGTTCATATGATTATCCAGAGCATGTAGATTTTCCTTCAGTGCACAGAATCAGCTCTTACTTTTTCTTAGGGTTCCATTCACATGTACTTTGGATATGTATATATTGCACGCGCGCGCGCACGCGCACACACACACACACACCCTAGTTTTTTAAAGAGTTTTATTGTTGTTTGCTTGTTTGTTTGTTTTTAACCCAGCACTTGGGAGGCAGAGGCAAGCAAGTTAGAGGCTAGCATTTTCTACACAGCCAGTTCCAAGTCAGCCAGGGAGAGCTACACGGTGAGACCATACTCCAAAACACAAAGACACCACCACCACCAACAGCAACAAACTGTTGAGATACAACTTCTACACCACAAAACTGACACATTTTACATGTATACTTTAATTATTTTTTTAGAAGTTAAATTTTCCAGCTTGTGCAGCTGTCACCACACTGCATTTAGAACATTTCCATCTCCAAAATGTCCCTTGTGCTCGTTTGCAGTCACACTACATCCTTGAGCCCCAGACAACTAACTAGTCATCTGTGTTCTGTCCTCATAATTTTGTCCTTTCTGGACATTTCATGTAATAATCACCCAGTCCAGTTTTATAATGGCTTACGTAGCAGAATCTTTAAGATTAATTTAACGTGTGTCTTTTTTGTTAGTGAACACATATGTATGTTGCATAGATGTGCCATGTTCTGTGTGCCCATTCACTAGTGGACATTCAAGTACTGATTATTATCAGCAGTGCTGCCCTAAATGCAGTTAGTTTTTAGTGAAATTTTATTTTTAATTATGGAGTGAGTGTACACAAATGAACAGGTACCTGAAATTTAGAGGCCAGAAGTTTGGATCTCCTGGAGTTGAAGTTACAGGCGATTGTGAACTGCCTGACGTGAGTATTAGGAACAAAGCTTAGGTCCTCTGCAAGAGCAGCATGCTCTCTTAACCACCGAGCATCTCTCCAGCCTGTACAATTCCTATTTGAACATGCGTTTTCAGTCCTTTTGTGAAAATAGATACCAATAAATGGAGTTGCCAGATCATGTTATGTGACTTTTTAAAGAAACCTGCTGAGTTATTGTCCAAAGTAGAGATATCATTTCATATTCCTGCAGCGGTGCAAAGTGTCTTTTTTTTCCACACAGCTGCATTTGTTACCGTCTTGTCTAATTACAGCCCTTTTAGAGGGTGTGTAGCATACTTCACTGTGGTTTTAATTTACATTTCCCTAATGACTAATACTGTGGAGTACTTTTCCATGTTTATTTTTCCTCTATAAGTCTTTATGTACCATTCAGATCTTTTGCCTGTTCCTAAAATTTGAATTATCTTGCAGGCATAAACTTCTAAGTATTCTCTTAACAAGGAAAATAGCCATATTAGTTTTTTGTTATACCTTGTTTTTTCTGGAGTCCAGAAAGTCTATGAATAACATGTTTGGGGAAAGTATGTTCCTAGCTTTGGGAGAAAATAAATAAATGTGTTGAAGCAACTACTAATTGTATTTTATCTCAATGGGTTTATTATTATGGACTTTTCATGTGAATAGAATCATATTCTTTTAATGTGGTTTATTTCGTTTAGCATAATATTTTTAAAGTTTATATTTTAGCATGTTATCTTCATTTCGATCTTTCTTTTAGCTGAATTATATTTCTTTAAAAATTATGTGTGTAGGTGTTTTGTATGTATGTATGTGTACCACATGTGTGCCTGGTGTCCACAGAGGTCAAGAAGAGGGCTTCAGCTCTCCTGGGACTAGAGTTAGAGATGGGTACGAATCGCCATGTAAGTTCTGGGAATTGAACCTGGCCTTCTGCAGGAGTAGCCTATGCTCTTCACTGCTGAGCTATTTTTCCAGTCCCAGTGACAAATAGTTCATTGAATAGTATACCACATTTTATTTATTCACTCATTAGTCATTGAACATTTTAGTCGTTTCCACTTTTCAGTTATGAATAATGCATGTGTATAAGCAAGAATTTCATATTTTAAGTTCTTTTGCATATATACCAGGTAGTTTAAAGTTGCTGGGTCATATAGTAAGTCTGTAGTTAACTACTTGACAGACTACCAAGCTTTTCCATATGATTGGTACCATTTTCTGTTTTTATCAGTAGTGTCTGAGGGTCCTGCTTTTTTCCACACTCAAGAACACCTGCCATTTTCTCCTTTTATTTTTTAAGTCATGTCAGTACATCTTTAATTGTGAAAGGATAGCTTATCATTTATATGGATCTATTTATGTTCTTATTGACCATTTTTACATCTCTCAAGAAAAATCCTTATTTGAATTATTTTTCCCAACCTGGGTCCTCTCTGTTTTCCCCTTACCAAGTGGATTTGATCCTTAATGTTGGATCCTTACTCCTTACTTGGATTAGTCACATTGACCCAACCGTGAAAACACTCCAAGGCCTACTTGCTTTTGCATGCATATGTACACCATGTGTGTGGAGGTCAGAGGACAACTTGGGGAAGCTGGTTCTCTCCTCCTACCTTGTGGGCGCTGGGGGTCGAATTTGAGTCATTATACTTCGTTTTCGTTTTTGTTTTTGTTTTTTGAGATAGGATTTCTCTGTGTAGCCTTGACTGTCCTGGACTTGCTTTGTAAACCAGGCCGACCTCAAACTCACAGCGATCCCCCTGCCTCTGCCTCCCAAGTGCTGGGTTTAAAGGCGTGCGCCACCACTGCCCGGCTTTGGGTTATCACACTTGGAGGCAGACACTGAGCCCTCTCACTGGCCCATAACTGCTGTCTTTATGATGATTATGGGTAATGAGTGATTTATTTCTTTTTAAATTTATTTCATGTGCATTGGTGTAAGGGAGTAAGAGCCCTTGGAACTGGAGTTACAGACAGTGGGGAGCTGCCATGTGGGTGCTGAGAATTGAACCCGGGTCCTTTGGAAAAACAGACAGTGCTCTTAGCCACCAAGCTATCTCTCCAGCTCCCATAGTCTGACTTCTATTGATGAATGAATGTTGTAGTGTTGTTTTCCCCCCAAAAAGCAAATACCCCTCAGAAGTAGATTTTGATAGAGTATTTGCACTTTGTCATGGATGTAATTTGGAATTGGACTCAGCAACAAATTAATAGTAGATTGAAAAGCATCTCTAGTCAGCACAGCTATTTGGTGCTCAGTTGAGTGTCAGCTAGATCTGGATGCCTACCTTCTGGCTAGTTGCAGAAGAAATCGTTCCTGCTAAGGAGAGACGGACTCAGTGTTCTTTGAGACCCTCCTCAGCCCTAGCATTCTACTTGACTGTTTTAGCCCACTGAAATGGTATGAAAAGTATTATAGCATATTTTGAGCTTGTGTCTAAGGGTGAGGCATTACTACAACAAAGCAGTGTGCTTTGCTGTTCTGAAAAGGTTGAGCTGTATCATCTTGCTGCTCTTCAGATAGCTTGCTTGCTTTCAATTCTGAAAATGTTTTTTCTTACAGATTAGCAAGACACTTACAGAAGGAGGCCCAAGCTCAACACAATAATTCTGAGTTCACAGAAGAGCAAAAGGTACCATAAAGCAATCTGTAGGTGCATCTGATTCCAAATGATAAGGTTCATTAAGCAAAATTTCATATTCATTCCCCCCCCCCTCTCTCTCTCTGTGTCTTATACTTAAAAGGGAATCTGATTACGTTTTGTCTAAGTTAAGTGGTCGTTTGCAGATGACCTGCCAGTTATTTACTCAGCCATTCTCCCTTTGATAGCAAAAACCCAGCCAGTGCACTTCAGTCACCTGGGGAAATAGGTTATGAATACCTCAGACTTCATTCTTTCTCTCGAAATAAGGTAGTGAGCACCCCAAACCAAAACAAAATAACAGCAAAATATGTAAGACTCAAAATAAAATAGTGGAAATTAAGAATTTCACGTTAGTGGTAATGGTGCAGTGTGGTGGTGGATTAACCAGTACTCAAGGCAGAGAGACAGGTGAATCTCTAAGTTGAGGGCAGCCTGGTGTACAGAGTGAGCTTTAGTACAGCAAGGGCTACACACAGAAATCCTGACTGAGGAAAAAAAGCATTTGGCCTGCAAATCTATCAGTAAACAGACAATGTTGTGAGAAGTTTCAGTGTTGTCCTTTCTCCTTGAATTAGATTTTGTGTGTGTCAACTTGATTCCTCATTAGAGATGATTAAAAAAAAACAACAACAACAACAACATGGGAACACTCATCCCTGAAGGTGGGGAAAAGAGGAAATAACTGCTTTTCCTTACTCAGGGTGTCTAGAAGTGCTAAGCTAATTTTTAATCTTGTAAGAAGTAAGGAAAGTGTCAGGGTTCTGCCCCACCTCAAATCTCCAAAGACAGAGCTGGGTGAAACTCTGGTGATTTCATTCATTCATATTCTTTTTTTTTTTTCCCCCACAAGGGAAGTCAGTGATTGGGGCGGGGGCATAATTTGTTAAGCCTAAGCAAATTTACTTTATTCTATGGGCTTCTATTCATTAACTCTTCGTTATAGGTGTTTGGGACAGAACAGACCACCAAGATTAGTAATGTTCTTCCCAAAGATAGTATGTGCACATCTGAAAGCATGTAAGAATTCCTTAGCTAATGTTTTCGAGGTTTGGTTTGGTTTGGTTTTAGTATTTTAAATTTTCATGTTGCTACAAATTTAAAGATTATTTCTCTTTTCTTCCTTGATAATTGCTAATGTCCACAGGAGACTAAAATTTTTCCTGGAAAGTACCACAGCAGACATGAGGGATTTCCTTGAGAAAGAGGGCAAGAGCTATACTCTGCCCTTTCTCTAGGGTTTGTGAAATCTGCCTTGAGTAACCAGTTAGCATTACAGGATTGAAACTTAGGATATCAAATTCTGAGAAACAGAATTTTAGTACCTAGGTGCATAAATTTACAGTTAGTAAAGTTATAAACATGGAAGGAAAATGAAAACCTAGGGAATTAAAACATTTTAGTAACCTCATATTTTGCTCAGTGATTTACTCATTTTAAGTTGCTTATATTTTGTCTTCCAATATCTGTTGCTAAAGAACATGTCCTGTGACATCAATTTTTTTTTTTTTTTGGTATGGGTTCTGATATCTGTTACGGATATGGATTATTTATTTATTTTTAAAATTTTAATTTATTATATTTAATTTATTATAATTTATCCCAATTGTTATACCCTCTCATATCTTCCTATTCCCACCCTCCCTCTCTCTTTCACCCTATTCCCCTTCCCTAGACCTCTGACAAAGGGGACCTCCTCCCCCACCATATGACCACAGCCTCTCGGGTCTCTGTGACCTCAAATATAAAGTGTTTGATTTGCTAAAAATGTACTAAGATTATAAAAAATAAAATAAATTTTAAAATGGGCCTGTCATGATTGTGGTAAACGGAAAGGACTGTTAACATTTTCACAATTTTCTTTAACCCGAGACTAAGGCCTCCACACATCTGATAATGCTGTTCATCCTTAAATTTGCAGCTTTTCCTACAGCCAGGCACCTGGCTGTCCTTTTCTACTTCCTGCTTATATACACTTCCAGATCTTGCACTCCTAAAGACCAGGAGGCAGGCTGGCCTAGAGTAGCATACGGAGCTCAGCGCTCTGGTTCTAGGCCCAAATGTCCTTATGAGATGAGGGATTAGTGTCCTACAGGACCTTGAGAGGTACCCTGTCCCTACATCTCTCATAACTTTACCTATGGGGTGTCACTGTTTCCTGGCCGATGGATTTCTGAAGCAGGTGTTACCTAGAGTACTTGCCAGTGCGGCATCGTGGCTGCACCTGAGCAGACAGAGCTTGGCCTGCCTCTGCCTGGTCTTAGACCCCTTATCATCATGTGCTACATTATGAATGTAATGCACATTTTTAAACACTTAATTTTCTTAAAAATTCAAGTTACACACACACAGCCATTCATAGTGGGCCTTATTTGATTCTCACCTAGGGAAGTAGTTATCAGAGGCCCTTGAGTTATTAATAATAAATGGCTTAAAAATAATGAGCTTCCAGATATGGTCTGGGGAATATTGGTTCTGAAAAATTAATAAATATTTTGACCAGAAAATGTGTGACTTCAGGGCTTCAGCATGCTAACGTGATATTGAATATCTTAGAGTGTGAATGCATAGTCTTTTTATATTTTTATTTGGGTTTGGAAAGTTCCCTCCTGTTCATAAGAACACAATATGGGGATTCCTGTTAGATCTGAGAGTGAGTTAAGTGCTGTGCATGGCCCATAAGCCAGAGGGGAAAGCCCAATTACATTTTTTTCATGAAAAAAGAAAAATGGTGGATGTTTTTTACTTTATTCTTGGCAAAATTAATTTATGTTCTCCAGTTTAAGTCAAGACAGGGTTCCTCTGGGATTAAAGGCATGTGCCACCACTGCCTGGTAAAATAATTTTTTAAAAGCAGTATTTCTGTAGTTCTTTTTTCTCTCCATCCTGCCCCTTCCACCTCCTCTTTTTATTTGGTTGGTGTACGTGTTTCTGAGGCCTGCTGTTGGCTCTGTAGCCCTGGTTGGCTTTAAGCTTCGGATAGTCCTCCTGCCTCAGCCTCCCTGATGTGGGTATGATAGTGCGAGCCTCACACGCAGCAGAAGCTGTGCTCTAGCTCATAGTAAACGCGTGAGAGTATTTTATGAGTAGGAGCTTTGGTGGCTCTGAGACTACTGGTATTTACTCAGAGGGTTACTTTAAGAGAGATCCTATGTTTCAAGATAATAATTTGCATTTTTCACAAGATTAACTTTAAACATAAAACACAAAGCATTGATGGAAAAGTAATGAAAATCATTATTTCGTACACTCTTAAAATCGGTAAGACTGCATAGGAAATTGATGTTAGCAGTGAAAATGAGAGCATTAGTCCTTGTAATGTATGTAGATGCTACAAATGTAATGAGACACAGTTGGAAACTCAACCATACAAATTAATAGAAAAGTTTTTAGAAAACCTAATTTAGCCAAAGGAAACAGCATATTTTTGATAATATGAATAGTCTTAAATTGTGGAAGTTCTAATGAGACCTTTTCACACATCAAAAAAATTCTACAAACAGAAATGGTAATTGTTCTAAAACTACATGGTAAAAGATAGTATAAAAATTCCATATGTACTATTCTTGACATTGTCATTAATTTCTGGTTTAAAGTAAGCTTATGTTTAAAAAATATTTCTTTTATTTTGAGATTATGATACAATAACATTTCCTTCTTCCCTTTCTTCCCTTCAAGCCCTCCCATCTTGCACCCTCTTGAATTCATGATCGCCTTTTCATTGTTACTGCATGCATATGTGTATATTTATATACATATATATATATATATATTCCTAAATACAATGTACTCACTTTCTATAATATTGCTTACATGTATGTTTTCAGGGCTGGCCATGTGGTCTTGCTGCCTTAGCTCTCTGTGTAGGGTCGGGGCCTTGTTGGCTCTCATTTGTCCACTTTGGCATGCCCATTGTTGATGTCTTTGTTCAGCTCGTGTACTTTGCTTTGTTTAAGGCACGGTCTTTCCATGCATCTCTAGCTGTCCTGGAACTCACTGTGTAGGCCAGAATGGTCTGCACTCACAGAGATCCTCCTGCCTCTGCCTCCTAAGTGCTGGGATTAAAGGTTGCACCACCTGGAAAACTTATGATTCTTAGTTGCATCTTTTCGTGGTTAGTTTACTTAGCTTTTATTTCATTTCTCAATAGTTTTGGTATTATGACAACTAAGTGTAACAGCCAATGGAAAGTTGCCAAAAGCTATATTCCAGTGAATTCCCTACTCGGTGTAGAAGGTTTTCTCATGTAAGTTTCTACATAGAATAGAACATACTGTCTCATGATACCTAGAAAGCCCTTCCCTGTTTTGAGTCAAATTTCGTGGTAATGAAAATTCAGTACTGTATGCTTGTTGTGTATTCTTAGGGTTCCCCTTTTTATCTCTGCCTTTTTTCTACCCCCATCTCTTCACACACACACTTTCTCTCTCTCTCTCTCTCTCTCTCTCTCTCTCTCTCTCTCTCTCTCTAGCTAGACAGATGATTAATTATTTAAATGTTGAAAAATTAAGTCTCGATTAGGTGAGATTATATTCTTTATATATATTTAACTGATTTTTCCCTTATAGAAATTGAATATATTATAGCAAATTACTTTATTTCTTAGACTTTTAAAAAATATTTATTACATTTACAGTATTCTGTTTGCATGTATACCTGCACACCAGAAAAAGGAACCAGATCTCATGATAGATGGTTATGAGCCATCATGTGGTTGCTGGGAATTGAACTCAGGACCTCTGGAAGAGCAGAGGGTGCTCTTAACCACTGAGCCATCTTTCCAGCCCCCTCTTAGATTATTTTTATCTTTTCCCCTAACTGATCTTTTGAGCTGTCAATTTTCTTTGGCAATGACAAAGTAAAATAACATTTACCTAGATTTTTCTATACTGTATTAAATATGAGCAATTAGTTTGAGTGAGTGCTAATAATTTAAGTCTGAAATTAGACTTAGCTTACCTTCAGTGCTTAGTTTCTTTTGAGAAGTGGGAGGGTTTTTCTATGTACACCTGGCTGTCCTGGAACTCACTCTGTAGACCAGGCTGGCCTTGAACACAAGAGACCCACCTGCACCTGCCTCCTGAGTGCAAAAGGTATGTGCCACCACTGCCTGGCAGTTTCATCTTTTTTTTTTCCTTCCTAATTTATTGTGTGTGTGTGTGTGTGTGTGTGTGTGTGTGTGTGTGTGTGCGCGCGCGCGTGCGCGCGCGCATGCTAATAATTTAAGTCTGAAATTAGACATAATCACTGAAGGTAAGCTAAAAAAAAATGGATACTATCATTTTAAATCGGAGTATATTGATATATCTCAGTACAAATACAGTTCTTCCTTCTCCTCCCCATTCTGTTTTTGTTTTTAAAGACAGGGTTTCTCTTGTGTATCAAGATCTAGCTGTCTTGAACTTGCTTTGTAGACCAGACTGGCCCCAAACTCACAAAGATCCACTTGCCTCTGCCTCATAAGTACTGGGATTAAAGGAGTGTGCAATCACAGACAATTTTAGAATTCTTTTTTAAAAATTTAAAAAGCATTTACATTTGTGTCTGTGTGTTTTGCCTGTATCTGTATCCATGCACCACTTTGATGCCTGATGCCTGCAAAAGCCAGAAGAGGGTTTTGTAATGGATGCATCAATATCTCAGTGCAAATAGAATTATCTTTTAAATCTTTAAAAATAATGTGCTTGATTTGATAAAATCCAACATCCATTCATGTTTAAAATTTTAGAGAGATCGGGGATACAAGGCACTTTCCTCAACATAATAAAGGCTATATACAACAAGCCAATAGCCAAAATCAAAGTAAATGGTGAGATACTCAAGGAAATTCCTCTAAAATCGGGAACAAGGCAAGGCTGCCCACTCTCTCCATATCTCTTCAATATAGTACTTGAAGTTCTAGCCAGAGCAATAAGACAACAAAAGGAGATCAAGGGTATGCAAATGGGAAAGGAGGAAGTCAAATTATCCCTATTTGCAGATGATATGATAGTGTACATAAGTGACCCTCAAAATTCCACCAGAGAACTCCTACAGCTGATAAACACCTTCAGCAAATTGGCTGGATACAAAATTAACTCAAAAAAGTCTGTAGCCTTCCTATACACAAATGACAAGCTTGCAGAGGAAGAAATTAGGAAAGCCACACCCTTCACATTAGCCACAAGCAAGTGAAGGACTTGTTTGAAAAAAATTTCAAAACTCTGAAGAAAGAGATTGAAGACAACTTGAGAAGATGGAATGATCTTCCGTGCTCATGGAACAGGAGAATTAACATAGTAAAAATGGCCATCCTACCAAAAGCAATCTATAGATTCAATGCAATCCCTATCAAAATATCTACACAATTTTTTAAAGACATTGAAAGTTCAATTCTGAACTTCATATGGAAAAACAAAAAACCTAGAATAGCTAAAACAATCTTGTACAATAAAAGGTGCTCCGGAGGAATCTCCATACCTGATCTCAAACTGTACTATAAAGCAATAGTAATTAAAACAGCATGGTACTGGCACAGCAACAGGCTGGTTGATCAGTGGAATCGAATCGAAGACCCAGATATGAATCCACACACATATGGTCACTTGATTTTCGACAAAGAAGCCAAATCCATTCAATGGAAAAAGGATAGCATCTTCAACAAATGGTGCTGGTCTAACTGGATGTCTATGTGTAAAAAAATGCAACTGGACCCATATTTGTCACCTTGCACAAAACTCAAATCCAAGTGGATTAAAGACCTCAACATAAAACCAGAGACACTAAGTCACTTAGAAGAAAAAGTGGGGAAGAGCCTGGAACATATTGGCACAGGAGACAACTTCCTGAACAGAACACAAATGGCCCAGGCATTAATGTCAACAATTAATAAATGGGACCTCATGAGGCTGAGAAGCTTCTGTAAGGCAGGAGACACTGTCAAGAGAACAAAGCGACAGCCTACAGACTGGGAAAAGATCTTCACCAACCCTACATCTGACAAAGGTCTAATATCCAAATTATATAAAGAACTCAAGAAATTAAACACCACCAAACCAAATAACCCAATTGAGAAATGGGGCTTGGAAGTAAACAGAGAATTCTCAACAGAGGAATACCAAATGGCTGAGAAACACTTAAAGAAATGCTCAACCTCCTTAATCATCAGGGAAATGCAAATCAAAACAACTCTGAGATTCCATCTTACACCCATCAGAATGGCTAAGATCAAAAATTCAAGCGACACCACATGCTGGCGAGGATGTGGGGAGAGAGGAACACTCTTTCATTGCTGGTGGGAGTGCAAACTAGTACAGCCACTTTGGAAATCTATCTGGTGCTATCTCAGAAAAATGGGAATAGGACTTCCTCAAGACCCAGCTATTCCACTCCTTGGAATATACCCAGAAGATGCTCCAGCACACAACAAGAAAATATGCTCAACCATGTTCATAGCAGCCTTATTCATAATAGCCAGAACATGGAAACAGCCTAAGTGTCCATCAATAGAAGAATGGATAAAGAAACTATGGTACATATACACTATGGAATACTATTCAGCTATTAAAAACAAGGAATTCCCGAAATTTGTGGATAAATGGATTGAGCTAGAAATGTTCATAGTGAGTGAGTTAACCCAGAAGCAGAAAGAGTCAAATGGTATATACTCACTTATATCTGCATATGAGCCCAAGGGGCATGTCCCATGAAAGCCTTCAAGTACCAGGAAACTGGGACAGTGGGGAGGACATCCTATTGGGACTCTAGATGAGACAAGCATGGGAGAATGGCAAAGTAGAAGAATCCAGAGGGTCCTAGAAACCTACAAGTAGAACATTATGATAGGCAGATTTGGGCCCAGGGGTCCCGCTCAAACTAAGGCACCAGCCAAGGACAATACAGGCTGTAAACTTTAAACCCCTACCCAGATCTAGCCAATGGTCAGAACATTCTCCACAGTAGAGTGGAGAGTTGGATATGACTTTCTCACGTACTCTGGTGCCTCATATTTGACCATTTTCCCTGGATGGGGAGACCTGGTGGCACTCAGAGGAAGGACAGCAGGTTACCAAGAAGAGACTTGATACCCTATGAGCATATACAGGGGGAGGAAATTTCCCTCAGGAACTGTCATAGGGGAGGGGAATAAGGGGAAAATGGGAGGGAGGGAAGAATGGGAGGAGACAAGGGATGGGATAACCATTGAGATGTAACAAGAACAAATTAATAAAATAATATATATCTTGGAAAAAGATAAAAAAATATTTTATAGCCTTTTATTATTAAAAAAAAATGTGCTTGGATATTTTACCTGTATCTATGTCTGCATGCCTGGTGCCCACAGAAGTCAGAAGAGGGTGTTGGATCTCTGCGGTTATGAACTGCCAAGCCGTTGATGGGCCTTGAACCCAGGTCCTCTGCAAGAGCAACCAGTATTCTTTAACTGCCATCCCTTAGTCTTTTTTCTAATATGTAAAAACCTGTATCTAAATATATAACTTCACTTTTTTAAACCTTTCCTTTTGCTCTCAGAACGTGAGGCAGGTGAACTGTGTCACCTTCCTAAACTCTTTAGTTTAGAAATCTTTCTTGGGAATTGACTCCTTAGCAGGTCTCCTGTGTCTCAGGAAGGTTTGGGAAGCTCCTTTGTTGGAGTTTGTGGACTCTCGTGCCCATGCTTTGTACTACATGACTCTGGGTCTTATGTCATATGGGACATGAGCTTATTCAAAGTAGAAACTGCGCCCAGACATTAGTGTCCACTTTATATCCATTATAAAACCTATCTGATTGTAAAATTTCCCACCATTTACTGTAGACACTGACTTTGCTTAGTATTACATATGTATTTAAATAAGTTAGGTTTGTTTCTGTCAGAATTGCATTATGCTAGTCTACTACTAATAACTTAAGAAATTTTAAATCTTTTGGTGAATTTTGGGCTTAATAGAGAAGCAAGAAAGCTTGGAAGGAACCATGGCACTGAGCATTTTTCATTGGTATTCGTTTTGGAACATTCATATTTATCTTAATTAATTAATCTATTTTTATGACAGTTCTCTCTATGTAGCTCTGGCTCTGCTGGGACTCTATGTAGACCAGGCTGGCCTTGAACTCACAGAAATCTCTGAGTGCTGGGATTAAAGGCGTGTGCAACCATGCCCACTATTTAAATTTAACTGACGCAGAAAAACATTACAATTGTACATATCAGTGGACAATCAGATTTGTTTGTTTGCTTGTTTGTTTATTGAAACAGGTTCTCACTATGTAGCCCTGGCTGTGCTAGAACTTGCTCCGTGCTATAGACAAATGAAATTTAACTTGTTTTGAAATTTTTGATACTTTTTATTGATTAAAATTTTAATTTTATTTTATAATGTATTTTTTCTCCCTACAGAAAACCATAGGCAAAATTGCAGCATGTTTAGAATTGCGAAGCGCAGCACTACAGGTAAGTAGAGGCTTTTTTTTGTTTTGTTGTGTTTTGTTTTGTTTTTTCTTTTTTGTTTTTCAAGACAGGGTTTCTCTGTGTAGCCTTGACTGTCCTAAACTCATTTTGTAGACCAGGCTGGCCTCGAACTCACAGTGATCTGCCTGCCTCTGCCTCCGCAGTGCTGGGATTACAGGCGTGTGCCACCATGCCCGGCAAGTAGATGGTTTTTAACTGACATGATTTTTTCTGCCAAAACATTAGGCATCCGTGCCAAAAGCTGTGCCATCTCAGGAGAGTTTTATAATTATGAGAGTTCATCAGTAACATGTATACTTACACAAGTTAGTTCATATTTTGTAAACTATAGAAATCAAAGACAGAACCCAATTTGAGGCTTTCTATTTTCTACTTGAAAGCAAGAAATCGATTTTGAATCATTTTGAATATTTGGTTTTTACCATTTAAGAGACATAGGGTACAAGGAAATCATTGTAGTAA
This sequence comes from Acomys minous, assembly GCF_964271855.1. Classification (NCBI taxonomy): domain Eukaryota; kingdom Metazoa; phylum Chordata; class Mammalia; order Rodentia; family Muridae; genus Acomys; species Acomys minous. The sequence goes on along the minus strand of NC_140483.1, from coordinate 11,885,150 downwards.
AAAGATGTAATGTGCATATTTTAAATTTAGTCCACACAGTCTCAAGAAGAATTTAAACTGGAGGACCTGAAGAAGCTAGAGCCAAGTAAGTTTCATCTTCTGAGACGCTTGTGATGCCTTTCAGGGAAATAATTCATTGTAGATATTAACACTATTTAACACTATTAAGATTTTCTCTTAATATCTACTTATGTTATATCTTTTTAGTTCTTTCTAAATTACTGTAAAATTGTAGTAGTTATAATTTGATGTAATGTATATTAGCCTTTATTTGTTTCATTGGCTTTAATAAGACTAGTTCCCTTGAAAACATTTTTTGAGGAAGAATATAAGGCGTGGTGAGTAATGCCATTCAACTTCCATGACATGAAGGCTGCAGGCTGCTGAAATACTTCCTTGTTGGGTCTATTAATTTTTTTTCCTCTTCCTCTGAAACTTTCTGAAGTAAATGATTCCTTCAGATATTTTGGTGTTTAAGATGCTGCCTGAAAGGCTGCTAACACTTTTTTTCCTTTGTCTTTTTTGCTGGTTCAGATGAATGCTCTCTCTGTTGAAATGTCTGCAGTGTGGGCAGAGGTGAATATGAGTAAACGTTAGCTGGTAGCCGTAAGACGGGGTGCATGGCTCATCATGCGTTTGTAAACCGGGAAGAACAGCTTTCAGATGCATCTCCTATGGCAGATATCTTTGTATGGAATCATAAGTCGTAGTATTTTAGCAAAGAAGAGTGTCTCAGCTGTGTGCTCACCTTCCCCCACTTTATAGCTGAAGAATGAGAGGAAATGATTAGCCCTGTTTCTCCGCAGCCCTCAGTGGCTGGACAGGGCCTGGATCAGGTGAGCCGAGCTCATATTCGTGCAGTCCTTTTGGTGTCTCCACAATTTGGGTGAAAGGTAAAAAAAAGAACTGAAGAGATTGTTCACATCGACGTCTCAGACTGCCAGTTCCCAACTCATAGCAACTCTGCTGAAGGAGGGCGCAAGTTACACAAGAAGCTGATGTGCTTGTGATGGAAGGACCAGGGCAGCAAGAGTGTGGCAGAGTCTGTACCAGAAGGGATCAGGTTTCTGTTTTGTTTGGGTTGGTGGAGAGAAGCACACAGGCACACAGATCTGCTGTGATTCTGGTGGCTTTTTCACATTGTTAGAAGATCATATTTCATCTCTGAGCAAGACCCTTCTGCATATGGCAAGAATTATGATGAACTGTGTCATTTTAAAAGTTTTGGTTACTTTATGTAATACAGACCATAACCTTTTCATTATAAGAACTGGTAATTTTATATTCCTAAGTAGTTTTTACCTGTACTCAGTGTATGTAGGAATGACAATCAAATAAGGTGAAATTTTTAAATTTTTCTCATACATAGAGCTCTTATGATTTCTTTAAAAGGCATTAGCAAATACTTTATATGAAGTTTTTCTTATTAATAGCTTATTACCTAAATAATAAGATTCATTAATTTAAAGCATGTAGCTCCTACTTTTTATTGTCTTGACATTGCAGCCATCACCACAGTCAATTTTAGGATATTTTCATCACCCTAAAAAAAACCCCTGTATCCACTAGCATCACTCATTTTTCCCTATCCAATCCTGGCCCTCTCTAATTACCAGTTCTAGGCAACCACTAATTTAATTTGTCTATAAATTTGCCTATTCTGAACATTTTATACAAATGGAATCATATATGGTCTTCTATGACTGGCTGTGTGTGTATATGTGTGTGTGTGATATTTTGAATAAAAGCACATTGATGGCTTTAAGTAAAAATTCTGAGTCTGAGGCTGGTGTTCTCTGTGGTAGAGTGCATTCCCAGCATGTGTGAGGCACCCGCAGAACCACAAAGAAGCAAACACACAAATGCAGCAAGGTCACGGCACCAGTCAGGACTCAGGGATCTGGGTCTAAGGAAACGCCTTTGTTTCTTTCTTTTTTCTTCCAAAAAAAAAAAAAAAAAAAAAAAAAAGGAGAGAAGAGGATGTAGTGGAATCCTGGCTTCTTACAATCACTATTTTCAGTTGGGATTTTTGTTTTTTGTTTGCTTCACACACAGTTTAAGAATCTTGCAGAGGGCTCGGGGTGTGGCTTGTAGGAAGGAGGCCCTGGTTCAGCTCTCGAGCATTGCAGGACAGAGGCAGGGCAGCCTAGGTGGGGACCGTTGTGCCAGGTGCAATAACTAGAAAGGCTAAACTATTTCGAGGTAGGTATTTATTATCTCTCTTAATCATCCTCTGTAATTTCTCCCAGGGCATCAAAGACATCTCACTGGTTGCTTTTGTTGTTGTTAAGAGTTATTGACTATATGACTTGGCATTCAGAGAAATTCTCTCAGCTGCCTTTTGCTAATGACAGTTGTGGCTCTCTTGCCTGTGACCTTATGCTTGAAATATCAGGAATGGGTTGGGATACATTAATCCTGAATATCATAGTTTTCTAGTTCAAACTCCTGAGATACTATTAATTCATGCTTTTGTAGAATATTAGACTAAGAATGCTTTGCTATACCTTTTGCTTGTTTTCTTTTTAAGGCTTTTATTTGTATTTTAAAGACTTATATTAGATTTAGTTTATTTTGCTTTGTTTTGGTAAGATGACAGACGTTGCTGTGTAGCCCAGTATTCTATGAATCTCAGTTCTCCTGCCAAGTACAGGAATTAAAGTAACTTACCATTTGCTTTGCCTTCATTTTACTATTTTTTGAATTTATATAATGCTTTTCATTTGAATTTCTTGATACTTTAGGAGAGTTGTTTTACATCTAATTATCATTCCTTCCTTCCTTCCTGTCTGTCTGTCTGCCTGCCTGCCTGCCTGCCTATCTATCTATCTATCTATCTATCTATCTATCTATCATCTACCTGGGAGAGTAGAGTGCTCGGCATCTGGGTGGACATCAAAGGGTAACCTTCAGGACAGCTTGTAGGAACTGTCCCTCCACTCTATGGGTTCCAGGGATCAAACACAAGTTCCTGGACCTGGCAGTAAGCCCCTTTCCTGCTGAGCTACTTCCTGGCCTCTCTTGATTGCTTTCAGGTGATTTTAACTTGTTGCTTCCTGAAGGAGCATAGCAATGTATACTGTATCTCAGTAGGACATACTGTATACCATCAAATTTGGACATTTATGAGTTATTTCTATCAAATACTTTCTGCAACATTTTAGATGGAATATTAGTCGAGCTTTCTCTTGATTATGCTTCTTCTGTGGAAAATGAATGAGAGTAGCTTTCAGTATGTTGGACTTAGGGGATTTATTTTGCTAATGGTTTCTTTCCTTCAAAGTTCTTAAATCTCTTGAAAGTCTTGTCTGAAGTTCATAGTAACCCTGTGGCTGTAGTGATTCTAGTAACTTCTATGTTACTCCTCAGAACACGCTGCTTACTCCGACCTATCTTCCTCCACCCCCAATAAAATTCCTTTCCATTAACCCATCTTTCAGAGAGAGTGCTGCAGAGATTCCAGCTTTCCTGAAAGTTCAACCAACTTCCCCCGCCTCTCTTTATGCGATGTTTTTATATCCACGGCCGGTCTGCCCCGTAGTACTCTTGTTTCTATTGATTCCATCTGCAGAGCAGTTACAAACAGCCGTTTACTTCCTGTGCATAATCTATGCAGTGTTCTGCTTATAGTACAGACCTGGTAAATTTGTGCTGTATTCAGTAGATGTGAATGTCTTGAGAGGGGTCTTCTTACATAGTTTACAAAATAACCATTCAGAGTGAAAGTACTTTTCCACTCTGCCTACCGTGAAGTGCTGTGTTGGCATGAGCTGCAAGGGGGTGGCAGGCCCATTCCCCATAAGTAAGGAAGCTGGGAGCACTGAGTTCTCAGCAGGAAAGGGCGCTACAGGTGTCAGAGTGATGTGTAAGTACATGAAACCGCAGGCCCCATGTGAATGGTCCTCAGGTGGTGTGTCTTGTTGGGAAATTGTGAAACAGTAAAAAAGTAAGGCCTGAGGCTAGCAAAGTGGCTCAGAGTAAAGACACTGCCCCTACCTGACTACTTGAGTACAATCCCTGGGACCCATGTAGTGGAAAGAAGTAACTTGCTGCCCAAAGTTGTTCTCTGACTTCCACAGTGCTTACACAGAGGACATAAAACATAACAAGACAAATCAGTGGAGCCTGGCTGCTGGAAGCAGGCCACTGGGGGGTTCCTGGGGTTGGTGGTACACAGGAGTGTATGTGTTTTCAGAGGCCACAGCAGGGCCTCAGACCCCTGAAACTGAAGTTAATGGTGATTGTGAGCTACCCTGAGTGGGTTCTTGGAGCTGAGCTGTGGATCTCTCAAAGAATAGCATATGCTCTTAAACACTGAGCCATCTCTCCAGCCCCAAATAGCTCCTTTCCAAAGCACTGATGCCTGAAAAGAGAAGTTTACAAAATGGGAAATATTTGCAGCTGTGGTAATACATGCCTGTAATCATCCCTCTCTGGAGGTGGAGGCAGGAGGATTAGGATTTCAAGTCTAGCCTCAACTACACAGTGATTTTGAGGCCAGCTTGGCCTACATGAGACCCTATGTCCTCTGCTCCTCTTAAGGGAAAATAATTCTTTTATAACTAATACAACTTTCAGCTCCTTTTACATATTTTAAGAGTTGGCTTTTTCTCAAATGATTTCTGTGCCATATCTTAATATGAATGACAAGTACTGTCGTCCTCTCTTCCATTTTTAGTGTTTACCACAATATTATGTGAGTGATTAGCTGGTGTTTACTGAGTTATAGTTTATTGTAATCATAAAGTTCAGAAGGATGTTGTTATGTTTTGGCAAGGCAGAATATCTCTGTGAATCAGTCACAGTGGAAAGCTGCGCTGACTATGAATTCCCGCACAACAGTGCAGGTTTCTACTTTGTTTTTAAGCACTTATACCTAAAAAAAACGAAAAAGAAAGACAGTCACTTAAAGTGCAAATCCTGGAAGCTGAGTGTGGTTTTGTTCAATACTTTAAACTTCCCTGCATCCTCGTGTATGCTCTTTAATTTTAGTTCTTTCAATGGTCTGTGAAGGAAGTGATGTTCCCATTTTAGGATTGGGAGAATTCAGTAATGTATATTACTTTAGCATGGTTACACAAAGAGTTCGTCATTGGAATTATAGTGCTAGGATCTTTTTTAAGCCTACCTGGTCTTCTGGTACTTTTTTCTTGCTTGTAAACCTATATATGATTATTTGAAGAAGCCAGCCTCAAGCTGGATGTGGTGACATATGCCTGTTCAAGAGGCTGAGGCGGGAAGATGGTCATGAGTTCAGGGCCAGCCTGTGTTACATGGTGAATTCTAGGCCAGGTTAGGATACTGAGTGAAACTTTGTTTCAGTGTACCCTCCACCCCTTCCGAAAAAGCACTGCTTCCTTCTCTGAGCCCCTGCTGCTCTTGCTTCCTCTGGAATACCAAATAGCTGCGACTCCAGAGTGGGAGTGGACAGTGCCTCTATCCTGGTTCCCAGCTCCAGTGTCTTTTTACAACTTAGTTTTGAAACACTGACCCTGTGGATTTTGGCTGCTCACTGTCACTGTCCATTTACACAGTCTCCTCTGTGTCCGTCTTAACAGTACCACATTTGAACATTGGTTTGTCTACTTATTGGCATCCGCTGTCTGTTTTTCTTGAGTTTGGTCTAAAGTCCAAATGGGAGTTTTTGATGCGTGTATATCTCAATTTAAAAACCTGCCCACAGCCACTATTCATGTTTGAAGACTTCCTTGGAGGATAACCTCTACTGTTTCTAGATCTATAATATATTAATATATATATAATAACATTTTATCGTAAGAGGGACATCAGAAGAATGACCTTTGTGCTGCGAACCTTCCCAGTTTTATGTTGTTGAGATATCTACTCAAGACAGAGTAAAGCATGGTGTGGTGCTCTTTTGCTGTCCTCTGGGATGCCAGGCTTTTAGCTGCTCACATTTGTATGATAGCTGGTCTATTTGCTGGTGTGGTTTTGTATGTTTTTCTTGAATTTGGTTTAAGATCCATTTAGGAGTTATTGATCACCATATATTCTAGAAGAGTCTAAAGCAATATGGGCAGTAAGTATAGTTACTGAGAAAACAAAGATGGTGGAAGGGCAAGGGTAAGAGCTAAAGAGAGAGAATACCAATCAGTGGAAACTGTGCCTTCTGACTGTTTTCGCAGTAGATTGTATGGGCACACATATAAGAAGTTGGATAACTACTGACATCACTGGAATTTGCCATGCCATTGCAACTAGTGCCCTCCAGATAGTCCCCTGTAGAGGCTTTATGCCATGTGCCAATACGCCCTACGTCTTTCAGCTCTGAACTGTAGGACTTCCAAGGTAAAGGCTGAGTGTGTTGAGCACTAAGAGACAAGAGCCTTTTGTGTTGCCTATTTCGTGCTGTGGATTCACTTTCATGTGATTTGAAGCTTGCTATGGGGGACCTGTAAGGCTGGAAGTAAAACACAGAATTATATATGTAGAGCACCTCTGCAGACAGCAGCATCACAGAACATCTCGCATGCCCAAAGGGAGCTGTGGGGCACAGTACCATTCTGTCTGGAGACTTCTCCTAAGGATAAACTCTACTTTGTCTATATGAATAGCATATAGACGTATCCAGTACATTTTATCATAAAAGGAACGTGAGAGAAGTATAACCAACCGTACTAACACAAGCATATTGGTTTGGTGATACCAAGGAGGAAACTCAAGACAGAAAAAGATATGTTCCTGTGTCTCTCAAGTTGTCATCTTTAATGTCAGTCCTTTAGCTAAAGCAGTACAGGGAGGAGGTACCCCACAGCTTACCCAGGACCTTGTACATAGTAGGAAAACTTTTGGGGGGAGCTAATTTTCTCAAACCATCTGCAAACAAGCACAGTGGTTCTAGAATGGTATTTAAATGTGCATAACAAAATTTCCTAACAATTATCTCTCTGAGCTACAGTGTTTGGATTTTAGAAGAATTCATGGTTCTTTGTCTTTTTATTGTAGTTCTGAAGAATATTCTTACGTATAATAAAGAATTCCCATTTGATGTTCAGCCTATCCCATTAAGGTATTCATATTTATCTTCTTCCCTTACTGTCTTCTCTATGCCTGCTTTATACCTGCTTATATGTCCTTATATGTCTGTTGTTACTTTTATACAATTGGGTATCACTGATACACTTGATATCAACATTAGTAACAACAGGTAACAATCCTGTGAAGAGCTGTGAGGCTTCCTTGGTGTGCTGAGTGTTACAGCTCATTGTTTAGGTTTTTTTTTTTTCTCTCTGTCTCTTTTCCATATAGACGAATTTTAGCACCTGGTGAAGAAGAGAATTTGGAATTTGAAGAAGATGAAGACGGTGGCGCTGGGGCAGGAGCTCCTGATTCTTTTTCTGCTAGAGTTCCTGGTGAGCATCCTTATATAACAAATGCATTGCTTCATCCAGCAGGAGCTCATGTTGGTATTTTCTAGTAGAGAGTAAAACCTCTCCAGAACCCTTGCCAACTATAAGCAAAGTTTCCTGGCTAGGCCACTGTCAGTGGTTATTTAGACACACAGTGTGAAAGGATCTATCTGTGTTAGTGGTTCTCAGAACGCATGTTCAAAGATTCACCAACATTCACAGCTAAAAGGTACTGCAAGGGAAAGCAGAAACAAAATTAGCCAAAGAAAAAGGCGTATGGATCAAACCGGGGAAAAGGGGTACAGATTCCAAAGCCCCTTTTTCTGTGCAGCTAGCTACACAGACTGTATTTAATTTCCACTATAACAAGTTGTAGCTGGGGGCTGGAAAGATGGCTCAAAGGTTAAGAGCACTGTCTGCTCATCCAAAGGTCCTGAGTTCAATTCCCAACAACCACATGGTGGCTTACAACCATCTATAATGAATGAGATCTGGTGTCCTCTTCTGGTGTGCAGGTGTACATGCAGAACACTGTATACGTAATAAATAAATAAATAAATAAATAAATAAATCTTTAAAAAAAAACCAAGTGGTAGCAAGATTGTTAAAGGTGAAGTGTCTACATAGAGATTCAGCACACAGCGCTGCTATTGGGAATTCATCACAGGATCACTTTCTACCTACCACAGACCAAAATTGCAGGTTTCAGAAGGAAAGAGTGTCAGCACAAGCTGTGTGCTCACATAAACAGTTCAGGTATTGAAGGATGAATGGGGCAGATGGAATCCTTCCTTAGATCTGAGACCCTAAATGCCAGCCACAGGCCAGGTTGCAAGTAGGCTTTTTCTTAGGCCTGCAGTATCATCCTGTGTCTGTTACATCATCAGTCTTTAACCCAGTTGTGGTTGGTGTAACCGGGCCCAGGTGGGCTCCACAGGTCTGCAGAATGTTACCTTTATCTAAGAGGAATTAAGCATACACAGTGAGCCTTTTTTATTTGTGGACAAGCTTGGATGAGGCTCTTCTTTCCCTATGAATATAAATAATAGGGAAATAACACATAATAACTGGTACTACTGACAAACCTTGGGTAGAGGACATTATTTCTAGTCTCTTGCTTGTGAGATCAGATTCTTAATTCTTTTTTTATTTTTTAATTTATTAAATTAATCATTTTAAAAAGTTCCTGTTTACCCTGCATGGATGTTTATGCACCACATGCATGCCTAGTGTCTGCATAGTGTTATCCTTAACCTCTATTGAGTTCAACAAGACTTTACAAAGTGCTTTTTAAAAGCACCAACTGTGAAGGAAGGGATTAAGAAATTAGACTATTTTAGCATGAAGTTTCTCAAAAGAGACACCAGTACAAACGAGAGTCACCTAAATAACCTAATCTGTGGTCTGTGGTGTTAGACAGCACAGTGCTTCTGCCCTCTGGGATAATGATCAGGGGTTTAATGGGGTATAGTAGGAGCATGGGTGTCCATAGCATGCTGTTTATGTTTTATGCCCTGGTGATACTGACATAGGAGTGTCCACATTGTGAAATTCAGTGAGCTGCATTTAAAATTTAGACATTTTAAATGAGTGTACTGTGCTTCAGTGTTTTTTTTTGTTGTTGTTGGTGGTGGTTTTTGTTGTTGTTTTGTTTCTCAAGGCCACGCTGTCCTGGACTTGCTTTGTAGACCAGGCTGGCCTCAAACTCACAGTAGTCTGCCTGCTGACTGCTAGGATTAAAGGCGTGCACCACCATGCCCAGCATCAGTGCAGTACTTTTTAAAGGAAAACCACTATTAAGCTGTTCACAAGACATGCAATCAACTCTTTTTCTAATCTATTAGAGATCTCCTACAACTTAATAAGGAAGGGACATTTCTACACTCTCTTCAGAGAGAAGAAAATCCAAACACATCATCTACTACAGAACAGTGTGCTGCCTTATTGGCCTTCAGAATCCAGGCAATCCGTAGCCAGAGCAGAGCCTCTCCACACCTAAACTGATTTGAGTAAAGTGCCTGAGAAAACCTAGTGCCCGAGGACTACAACAGCACTCGCATGCTGACTGTTGTCAGAGACAGAAATGGAACAGCCACTGTAGGTGTGCATGACATAATTAGCATGAAGGAAACAGACCGTGTGACTTAGAAATTCCTGTTTCAGAGAAGTTGTACCAGAATATGTTCATCACTGTGTGTATAGAAGTATTTTTTTTAAAAAAATCAAAACTTGATGAGCTCAGATGTCCATGAACAGCAGAATTAGTGCATACATTCCATTATTTATCTAATAAATGCTATATAATTTCTTAAGCCTTTCTGAGGAGAACCCAACTAAATATAAGTACTCCCATTCCCTTCATAAAATGTCAAAGGTAGTTCTTACCTTTCTGAAGCTTGTCTCAGTCCAGTGAAAAGCACTCCTTCTTTAAGTGCCTGTGTTTCTAATTGGACAGCCAGAGACAGTGTGCACGGTGCTATGTTGTGTGTATGTTCAGAATTATTCCTGTCCCATTAAAAGTTGTTAATGAAACACTGCAGTGAAGTCCGTCTTCCCACTCTTAACTTTCTATGTTGTCTCTGTATTGGAACTAGGAAGTAAGAATAGGAACTAGGTGTGGTATTTATGCCTATAATCTAGTGTGTGAGACTGAGCTTAGAGGGTTGCCTTGAGTTTGAGGCTAGCATGGGCTGCATAACAAGACACTGTCCCAAAAAATAAACACCAAACCCACAAAAAAGAAACACATTTAAAAACTTACTTTTAATAGCATTATTATAGTATTCATATTATAAAATTTATCTACTGTAAGTATACAATTCGGTGATTCTTGATTTATAAAGAATCTAACTAGAATTTATAAATTTGACATTTATGATGGTGACCACCATACAGTTTTACAGCATTTCCATTGCCCCCACCCCCAATTTCATTATGCCTGTTGACTGTCAATCAGAAGTTCTTTTTAGAAGATACTGCATCATGTACTCCAGATTCTTCATTATTAACAGTAAGAAAGCAAATTGTTGAACCAAAATTTGATAGATACCAACCAAAACCCTATGTAAGTGTTGTGTTCTGTATATGGTTTAACTTATTGCATACATACAGGATTGAAACCAGCCATTTTCTTGAGGTTGGGATGTTCTCTTTGGGGTGGGCTTTTGAAGTTTTGGTTTGGTTTAGTTTTTGCCAGCAGGATTTGTGTGGAGCATGTGTGTGCCTGGTGCATGTACCTAAATTTGTGGGTACATATGTCCATGCACACAGATCTGGAGACCAAAGTGTGTTCAGTGGAGTGTATTCAGCAGTAACCCTCCTTCAGGCAGGGTGTGAACTGGAGTCTTAGCATTTGGGATAGGCTGTGTTCTCTCAGGGCTCCTCTGCCCTCCTCGCCCTCTGCTTCTAATGCAAAGGTCATGGGCAAGTGTAACCATATACAAATTTGTACACTGGCTTTTCAAACTCAGCTCACCCTCAGCACTTAGGAGGCAGAGGCAGGCAGATTGCTGTGAGTTCGAGTCCAGCCTAGTCTACAAGGTGAGTCCAGGACAACCAAGGCCGCACCGAAAAACCCTGTCTTGGAAAACAAAACAAAACAAAACATAAATCAAACTCAGCACTCAGCTCACAGAGAAAGCACCAAGCTATGTTCCCAGCCAGATCTTTTAGTTTTAAAAGTTTCATTGGTGAATGGAAATATTTCAAACTTTCTAATTGCTCTTGCAGTTTTATGTTGCCATTCCCTCTAGTAGTAACTTCTAAAAATAAATCATACAGAATAGAATGAGGAAAAGAGTAGGGAATTAGACTTTAGTAATCTACTTAATAATTGAATCTCTAAATACTAAATTATAAATTAGTAGTGACTAAAGGATTTTCTCATCTCTACTCTCAAACTCCCCCCATTCCCCCTACCTCTCTGGCTTTTTGAGACAGGGTAGCCCTGGCTGTTCTGGAACTTGATCTGTAGACCAGGCTGACCTTGAACTCAGAGATCTACCTGTTTCTACTTCCAGAGTCCTGGGATTAAAGGCATGCAGCACCGCTCCTGGCTTTTTTTTTTTAAATTAATGTATGTATGTATTTATTATGTATACAGTGCTCTGCCTGCATGTACATCTGCAGGCCTGAAGAGGGCATCAGATCACATTATAGATGGTTATGAGCCAACGTATGGTTGCTGGGAATTGAACTTAGAACCTCTGGAGGAGCAGTCAGTGCTCTTAACCCCTGAGCCATCTCTCCAGCCCCTGGTTTTTTGTTTTTTGTTTTTTTAAATGTGTTTGAGTATTTTTTGCCATCATGATTATGCACAATGTTCATGCAGTGCCATCAAGGACCAGAAGAGGTCATCAGATAGCCATGGATATCTTTGGACTTGTGTTACAGCCAGCTGTGAGCTGCCATGTGGGTGCTGGGCCTTGAGCCCAGGTTGTCTGGAAGAGTGTCTAGTTCTCTTAACTGCTGAGCCATCTCTTTAGCCCCACAAGCTTCTCAAGCTTCAGAATGACACATTTTTTTCTGTCTGTTTTTTTTTTACAAGTTCATATTCAGATGTAATATATATGTATTATGTGGACCTACTATGTTATTGATTTTGTAATAGCTTAGAGCTGGGCACCCTTGAGTAACATGATTATTTAATGAGCTTGCCATAATAATTCAGCTTTTAAGGTGTTTGTGGGGTATGGAGTGCAGATTTAGCTTATTTGTTCATAGAGAATAACACCAAGCCAGATGTAGTGGTGCATGCCCATAATCTCCATACTCAGTAACCTAAGAGCACCCTGCAAACCAAAAGGAATAATACAGGCTTTGAGGTTGCTAGAAAGCAAAGTGCTAATGCCTGCCTGGTTACTAAGTTACAAGGAAATCTGTGATTCTTCTGCTTGCTGAAATGTTTACGCTGGAATTATTGATGCCCTAATTTGTATTGTGGTTCCTCTGTTGCCAGGTACTTTATTGCCACGGTTGCCGTCAGAACCAGGGATGACATTACTCACTATCAGGATTGAGAAGATTGGTCTGAAGGATGCAGGGCAGTGCATCGATCCCTACATCACAGTCAGCGTGAAGGGTGAGGAGTGCTGAGCGTGGCTTTCTTTCTGGCAGATGCCGTGCTGCTTTCTACTGGGAACACTTGCTTTTAGAGCAAGGGCACCTGTGTCCCTAGCAACTTGTTTTAATACATCTGTAATGATAAGAAATCCCTGGGGTTGATCTTTAGTCCTTCAGTGTATGTTTCTGATAGATTTAATGAAAATATTTTTAAATGTATAGCTTAGACTTACTTTTCCTTTTGGGCTTGTCTGTGTTTCTTCTTATACTTCATACTCGAGACCCATTTAGGGACTTGGCTAGCCACATACAGTCCCCTTAGCAGCTAGGGTCTCGGCTAACCACACACAGTCCCCTTAGCAGCTAGGGTCTCGGCTAGCCACACACAGTCCCCTTAGCAGCTAGGGTCTCGGCTAACCACACACAGTCCCCTTAGCAGCTAGGGTCTCGGCTAGCCACACACAGTCCCCTTAGCAGCTAGGGTCTCAGCTAACCACACACAGTCCCCTTAGCAGCTAGGGTCTCGGCTAACCACACACAGTCCCCTTAGCAGCTAGGGTCTCGGCTAGCCACACACAGTCCCCTTAGCAGCTAGGGTCTCGGCTAACCACGCACAGTCCCCTTAGCAGCTAGGGTCTCAGCTAGCCATGCACAGTCCCCTTAGCAGCTAGGGTCTCGGCTAACCACGCACAGTCCCCTTAGCAGCTAGGAAGCTAGCTAGCTATGCATAGTCCCCGTAGCAACAGAGACAGCTTCCAGAATGCAGAATTAGAAAAAATGCCTCCTCCTCCACAGGTAAATAGTGTAGCCCTCCAGTTCTTATAGCAGGTTCTTGATATGTGGATGCTGCAGTGGAGGGTAAAAGTAGAGACTGGGAAAAGCGTCTGTCCATAGCGCACAGACCCTGAGAGCCAGTGCAGGACAGGAAAGTATGTTATCACAGTTAGAAAGTGTAATTATACTGGTCGTTTTTTCCCCTGTTGCCCCCAGAGAAACCCTATGGCTGAATTCTTTTGTTGTTGTCATACATATTATGCAGTACTTTATTTTAAAAGTATAGCTGTGATCCCACTTTCCTGGCAGCTGAGGCAGGAGAATTACTTGAGCCCAACTTTGGAAAACATATAATGAGACCCTGTTTCCAAAAAGTTAATAATAAAAATAATTATTCTTCAAGAAAAGATATATGTTCATTTTAATGTGGATATTGAGCTCCAGAAACATATTGAAAAGCTAACCAAAGGTTTGTGACCATAATCTCTGTCTTCCCATGGACAGCACTCATTTGAGAGTGTGTATGCAGTGGTTCAGTCATTGTCCACAGCTAGCAGGGTCAAGTCATGTTATCGAGAAGCAACCACTCTTGATACAAGTGGTTGACATGAAGTTTTCTAAAACTAACCAAAGAACCAGATGTGAGCTGAAATTAAATGGAGGCAACTGGCATCACTTAAGAGAAATCAATTCAGATCCATATGCTCACTAGTAATAATTAAAAGGAATTTAGCCACTGAGAAAAATTTAATAAATAGAGACCATGACTGACAACACTAATGATGGCAACACTTAAGTCAGTGGTTCTCAAACTTACTAATGCTGCAACCCTTTAATACGGTTTTCCATGTTGTGGTGACCCCAACCATAGAATTATTTTTGTTGCCACTTCATAACCGTAAATTTATTACTGTTATGAATCATAATATAAATATCTGATATACAGGATATCTGATACATGATCTCCAAAGGGGTCGCAACCCACAGGTTGAGAACCACTGCTTTACGATCAAACCAGCTATCAAGTGTGGAAAGTATTTGTTTTTATACATTGATAGACTATTTACAGAATGTAACTTTCAGGAAGGTGCTCTGTAAAATATGAAATAGTAAATTATTTGTAGTGAGTGTTAAGTTACCTTTGCATGTATGTTGAACTGAAACATGATTTTGGGTGTCTTTAAGAACTAAAATTTTCAGATGTACCTACCAATTAACATCTTTGTTGAGTGATAAATATATAAATACTTATTTGTTAAGCCTAATGCAGAACCTGATTAAGTGAGCTTCCCAGATCCTGGAAATTAAAGCCATACCAAGCAGCTTAGTAAATTATCTGGTTGTACTAAGTCAGGTTACGTTTTAGGAAATATAACCAAATATAGGTGCTATGTATACATTTCTTCACTGATAAAAGGGGGGTTTGTGTGTGTGTGTGTGTGTTTGTTTGTTTTGTGTTTTTGGCAGCTTTCATGCTCATCTGACTTGAGAACAGTGGAGGAGTTTGACTTAATTCTAGACTTCAGGCCTTTCCAGCCATGCCCTTCATCACTGTTGCAAATAGAGACTGAGGGCCACATTGTAGTGAGATATACATACATACATACATGCACACATGAACACACACACACGCTTCAATCTTAACTGCACACATTAGAGTGGCCTGTGCCCTCAGGAAGCAAATTCTTTCCCCTCTTAAAGATCAAATTTGATCTGCAGACTTGTTTTCCCTCCCTGTGGTCTCCATCCTCTCAGCTCAGCTCCTGCTGCACACCCATGCGCAGCAGCAGTTCCCAGGCCCTGCTCATACAAGGAGGCTTCCCTGTGAGCCCCAGAATCCCTCCCCATCCCACTCTTCAGGGAATGTGGCCTTTGGTGGTCTGTAAGTTCGATTGCCCCTAAGTGGAAACTTGTTTCTCTCTAGATTTGAATGGCATAGATTTAACTCCTGTACAAGATACTCCTGTGGCTTCAAGAAAAGAAGATACATATGTTCATTTTAATGTGGATATTGAGCTCCAGAAACATGTTGAAAAGCTAACCAAAGGTTTGTGACTATAATCTTTGTCTTCCTATGAACAGCACTCATTTGAGAGTGTGTATGCAGTGGTTCAGTCATTGTCCACAGCTAGCAGAAGTCAGTGTCACCTGGTTAGTTGGTTTGAAGAAATCCAAATAGTAATGTTTTAAAATGTTGAGATTAGGTGCTGTGTTATCTGCTTGAAAAATGACACTAGAATATAATGTTCTTATTAAAAACGTTTACTATTAAGTAAAAAAAAAATTTACTATTAAGTAAAAATTTAGGCCTTGGAGCTGGCTCAGTGGGAGGACCTGAGCTGGATCCACTGCACCCATGTAAAAGCCAGGCATGACAGCCTGCCAGTGCTGGGCAATGACAGATGAGTGGATTCCTGAGGTGTGCTGATCAGCCAGGCGTGCTCCAGCTGGGTTCAGTGAGAAACCCTGTCTCAAGTAGTAACGTGGAAAACTGATGAAGATACTGACATTAACTCCTTGTTTCTTCATGAACACATATACACACATACACACATACACACATACACACATACACACATACACACATACACACATACACATATACACACATACACACATGGCAGTTTTTCTTGTTTTACTGAGTAGAGGGTGCTGGAACTCCTGATAAAATGCTCTCTAACCCTTTCCTTCCACTTTCACTAAGTAGGAAAATTTAGAACATGCAGCGATGGAAAAATGTCACCTTTTAGCACAGTGATGCTGCACTGCCCGCCTAGCACAAGTCTTAGTAGTAAATACTGGCAGTTGCCATTTGCCCAGTGACAAGTCAATATTCTCTGCTTAGATGTTGAGATGTTAGGCTCTGTAGGAGGCTTTTGTGAAGTGAATGCCTTTAGAAACAGTTCCTGCAGCCTCTGTAAATGTTTTACTTCTCAAAGCCAGGGCTGTGGCGGAGGCAGCCCCCAAAGTCCAATCGATAAGCCATGGTACAGCAAAGCAGTGTTTTTTTTGAAGTCCTCAAGGTCATTCTGATAGACTTCAGAACTTGAAACTCCCTGGGTTAAAGAGGATGTATCAGAGAGTGCTGGGTAACTAAGGAAGAGATTGCAACCCCAAGTGTGCTTTATGCTTGCCTTCTCCCTGTGGCTCTCAGTTCTGATGGGAAGACAGTGGTGGTCCCTGGACTAACCTGTGCTGTGCTCTGTCCTTTCCTGGTAGCTGATGATTCGTTGAAGTATATTCAGGGCTTCACTATTCCTTTTCTCCAGTATTGAACTGAATATTTAGTCACTATAGTTCTAACTGATGCTAATGAAATTTCATGTTTATAAACATTTTATTCGTCTTTGGATACCTTAATTTTACATTTTTCTTAACAATCATGTGGAATACAGAGTTCTGCATACCAAGACTGCCGTAAACGTCTTGTGTTCAGATGATGCAGATGAGTAAGAAAGAGCAAAGGTGGCATGTTTGGGCTTTGGTTTTCAAGCATAGCTTTGTTAATATTTTTTGGCCCTCAGACACAGTCATGTGTTCCCTGGTGAAGAGACTAAGAAATGTGATCTGATCGCTCCAGAGCCTCTTCTTGATAGCTGTTTCTAATATTGGTGTAGGAATGACAAGAGATACTACACCTTTGTGGATTTGGTAGGGTCCTGTGCTTAGGGAAATTGGTCCCCAGTAGCCCATGGATGTGATCCTTTTGTATGAGGGGGAGTCCTTAGCTAAGTGCGCCTGTCTCACCCTCTCTGTCCTTCCTGTGTGACCTGAGTTGACTGGCCTTTGCTTGATTTGTGAGATGCTCTGTTTGTACCCAAGTGCCAAGGCTGTTCACACATTTCAGAATGTTGTTAAACTTGATCAGTGAGAAGCTGTACTGTCACTAAAGTAGATGTCTGTTACAGTCTTTAAAGACAGGACCAACATCACCCTGCCTGATGCAGAAGGAAGTAGCAACTAGTTGAGTGAGACATGGACTCCCATCATTTTCCATGCCTGTTTTAGAAATCAGTATTTGGCTACACTGGTGAGGTAACTTATTTCCCTAACCTCAGCTGTTTGTCCCTTGGAACAGAGAGCTTATCTGCTGGTCTTTGGAGGTGTGTAACTATGTAACTTCCTCATGCTCCATTCTCAGTGCTTGACTGTTGCTGCCTTTACACTGGCCTTCCACAGCACTTCTTGATGTAGAAGTCCGAAGTTGCAGGGGAAAATACACAGCTTAGGACTCTAAAGCAGGCATAGGTAACATTCAACAGCCCATGACTTGAATTTAGATTTGTTTTAGGAGGAAGCAAAGCTAGTCAGGCTTGACCATTTTAAAAGAAACATTCACTGCCAGTCTGCGCAGTACATGTGTGCTTTTTCTCTGTGGACTGTGTTCCTTTTCTGGAATTTTTGTTTTGTTCTGAATTTTTTTTCTACGTGTGGTTATCATAGTTTGGGTTTCTGTTGCTGTAATGAAACACCATGACCAAAAGGGCAAGTTGAGAAGAAAAGGCTTTATTTGGCTTAGACTTCCATATTGCTATTCATCAATGAAGGAAGTCAGGACAGGAACTCAAACAGCAGGAACCTGGAAGCAGGAGCTGAGGCAGAGGCCATGGAGGGGTGCTGCTTACTGGCTTGCTCCTTGTGGCTTGCTCAGCTTGCTTTGTAATAGCACCCAGGACCATCAGCCCAGGGATGGCTCCACGTACAATGGGCTGGGCTCTCCGCCATCAATCACTAGTTAAGAAAATGCCTTACAGACCTGCTAACAACCTGATCTTATGGAAGAATTTTCTTAATTGAGGCTCCCACTTCTCAGATGGCTTCAGCTTCTGTCAAGCCTAAAATAAAACTATCTAGCAGTAGTGTACATGATTTTGTATTTATGGGTTCATATGTATATGCACCTATACCTATGTGCAATGTATATAGAGGCCCAAGGCTGACAGTGGGAGTATTCTTCAATCACTCTTTCTTATTCATTGAGACACATTTCTCAGGTGAACTGAGAGCTCACTGATACAGCTAGTCTGGCTCCAGGAATTTTGTCTCCTTCCAAGCTCTGGGAATGGCAGGCAGACCACCATGGTCGCTGTCATTTATGTGGGTTCTGGAGAATCTGGATTCCATCTGTACACTTGCCTGACAAGTGCTTTAACCTCTTATTCCTGCTCAGTGTTCTTTGGTCCTAGTCTTGAGTTAGTCTAGCTCAGGAAGTTTTGCTAGGCTTTGTATAGTTGATATGGAGAAATGTTAGACACAGCAGGACTTGGGGTGGTATCCCTAGCAACCAAGTCACACCTCACCAGATTGTATTAACAGGTTGCTTTGTGGATTCTGCAAACCATTGCTTGTTCATATGCTTCTTGTGAGTAAGAAAGCTAATTAACATACAAGGTGCTGCCTGGTTTATGTGCCTTTCGATTTCTTAGGTGCGGCCATCTTCTTTGAATTCAAACATTACAAACCTAAAAAGAGGTTTACCAGCACCAAGTGTTTTGCCTTCATGGAGATGGATGAAATTAAACCTGGGCCAATCGTAATAGAACTGTAAGTTCTGGGCATGGCACATGGAGCTTGGGGGCCAATCAAACAGAGCATTTTCAACAATTATCTTTCTGTTGTGGTTACAGATACAAGAAACCCACTGACTTTAAAAGAAAGAAATTGCAGTTATTGACCAAGAAACCACTTTATCTTCATCTACATCAAACTTTGCACAAGGAATGATACTGATACAAATAACCTGGAATCCGTGTGACTTTGACCACTCAGAAGCCATCATCGTTCTGTGCAGTGTATCATCCTTCAACAAGCAGCAAAGGAGTCCTCCCATGCCAGCTGGCCAGCGAGTCTGTTGCAGAGCCGGACCCCAGAACTCAAAAGTCAGCATGTCACTGACCTATCACTACTTTGGATACAGATTTTGAAACATTTTTACTTTTCTATTAATTGTGCAATTAATAGTCTATTTTCTCATTACCACTACTACCCTGTTTCCCGGACAGTACCTTTGTGGTAGATGTGCTGAACTTCAGACAATGCAGCAATAAGAATGTGCTAGAGTTTACATCCTGCTCACTTTCGCTCCAGTATGCTCTTCTGGTTTGAATGTCACACTCTGGGTTAAGGTGGGTAGAATTGCTCTGAGAGTTAAATTGCCTAGCCAAGTCTCCTTAGAAGTGGTCTAGCCTGATGCCATGGGTCACCTGTAAAGTGTGCCTGGCCAGATGAGAATCAATCACACATGGAGTATTCCCCAGCTGACCAGATTGATTTCCTGAAGTGAGCACATGTATCGTCAGGCGGATTATTTATCTGTTCTTCTCTATCATACTGCTAATTCTTGTAGATTTAGGGTTAACTTGGGGACCATCTCAGAATAACTACAGAATTTTACATTTGTTTACAATGTCGTTTAAGTTGTATCATTTAGGAACAGTTGTGTCAGATGTTAAGATGCTGCGGGATAACTGCTGCTTTCCTGACAACCCGATGTGAGACCTTCAGACGCATACCTCTTCTTAGTATGCAAAATCTGGAAAGATAGTTTATTTTTTTTTAATGTAGGTAGATAGGACTGCCATTTATTTCCTACTTAGATATACAGTAATTCATCCATATGAAAATATGCAGGTCGTTACTTTATTTTGACTTGACTATTTACTTTTGATTTAACAAGGCATAAATAAAACTTTTAGAGCACATGATGGATAGTTGTTACACAGGACATTAAGATTATGTGAGGGGCTGTCTGTGGGCTATAGAGCCCAGTGAACAGTGCACGAGGGGACTGCACTGTCCGTACTGGGCCTGTTTTTAAGTAGTGTAACCTCATCAAACCATTCAATATATTTGCTTCTTCAAGTTAAATAACCACAATGAATGAGGATACTTTAACCTTGCCCTTCGAGAGACCTAGTCTCACCTTTCAGCACCCACTAGGTCACTGCTTACTAGGTGGATGTTAATAAAAATGGCATTTCAGGTTTAACTGGGAAAAAATCCACAACGAAATTAATCTTGATTGGATTGATTCCAAATGCTAAAATAATTCTGTCTATAGTGGTTCTGGAGTATGAAGAATTTGCCTTAAATTAGCTCATGGCCCAACTCAAGCTTGAGATGTGGATCCCCAGACTGTAAGCTCCACAGGGGCAAGGGCCACATCTCTGTGTCATGCCAGGTTCAAAGGTGCTTGGAATTACTCTGTGCACAAGGAGTACTCAGTACCTTTTGTTTGATGTTGCTGACTAGACCCAAACAATAATTCCTTAAAACCTGTTATTAAAATGTAGCAAAGACTGTACATTGTCCTTTCTCTTTCCTCACAGATCATAAGACAAATAGCAAGGTGGTAATTTTCTGTGCTGCAGCACCGATCCTTCACATGAGCATGATTTTTCTGGACTACAGATGCAGGACATCGGGGACATCACACAATAACCTCAGCTTTAATTCACACCCAAATGACAGGACTATCTTAAAGCAGTTACCCCAGAGCATTCCCCATTTCAAAAATGTCCACTGCACAGTGCCTTGTCTCTAACAGAGGTTTTCAGACTCAGGCACTGCTGCTTCCTAGTGAGCTTTAACCACTCAACCCAAACACAGTTAACTGAGGGGCCTTCTGAAACCACAGTCTGTTTACCTGAGGTGTGATGTCCTCTGTGCCATCTGTAGACTGACAGCTTGGGCTTCTGTAGCACTTGGTATATGATCAGACGGGGCTGAGGAAGGGCCCAGATGTGCTACGGGGGTGGGGGGGGAGGGTTTCTCTACAACTTCCTGATGATTTTTATGATATACGACAGGATAACCAAAGGGCTTTAGAGGGAAATACCCTAATTTTGCATTAAAACGGAAAAAGGTTTACCTTACCTTTACTATTTATCCTCTTAGCTGGTATAATATTTATATGCCATCTAAACTTAGGTAGCCAAGATAGCTGAGGCAGTAGGATAGCAAGTTTGAACAAGCCTAGACTACATAGATGAGATCCTATTTTTAAAAAGAAAGGCAAAAATTAGAAATTTTCACTTTTGTCTTGAGGAGGTTGCCAGATACATTCGACTTGTGTTCGCAATTTATTTATTTTTTTAATATGGTTAAAAGATGCTATGTGCTGTGAGCTTAGATGGTTCAGGAGCATTTACTGTATTTGCAGAGAACCAAGGTTCAGTTCCTAGCACCCAGGTAGTGGCTCTTAACTGCCTGCTAACTCATTACAGGAGATCTAGTGCCCTCTTCTGGCCCCATGGGCACCAGACATACACGTGTTGCATGTACACATATGCAGGCAAAACACATATGCATAGAATAAAAAAAAATTTTTTTAATGGCATGCACTATCCTGTGGCATTTTCTTATAGACATAAAATCTGTAATTCCAGATTGGGGCCGGGCAGGTTGGATTCTTACTGGAGGATTTACAGGCTCCCTTGGAACTTCTGCATTAAAAGACCCTGTCTTTAGCCGGGCGTGGTGGCTCACGCCTTTAATCCCAGCACTCGGGAGGCAGAGGCGGGCGGATCACTGTGAGTTCGAGGCCAGCCTGGTCTACAAAGTGAGTCCAGGACAGCCAAGGTTATACAGAGAGACTCTGTCTCGAAAAACCAAAAAAAAAAAAAAAAAAGACCCTGTCTTTGTATGTCTTCAATCATTGAAGTTTCATTTCACATTGAAGCTTTGCTCATTTTCCAAAGTCCCCAGAGGATTTAACATTGCACCACTGGCATGATTTGCCCTACATTTCAGTCATTACTTCACAGAGAGCAGTGTCACAGAAAGCAATTTTCACCTTTTCTAGTTTTAAATATTGTAGCTCTTATATGGTATGCTGCTAGTTACTGAAAATAAATTGTCTGAACTAGTTGTTTTAAAGACAGTGTAAAGAGGGTGCAAGACTTTTAAGTATGACACAATACCAGACTATTAGACTTACCTGATTTATAAATAAAAGCTTGAGTACTAATTTCTGAGTATTATCTGCTAAAAAAAAACCAGATGTGGTAGTGCATGCCTTTAATCCCAGCACGTGGGAGACTGTGGTAGGGAGATCTCTGTGAGTTTGAGGAAGGCCTGGTCTACAAAGAGTCCAGGCCAGCAAGGGCTACACAGAAACCCTGTCTTGAAAAGCCAAAAAAGAGAAAGAACGGGAGAGAGAGGGAAAGAGAAAGAAAGAAAAGAATTGAGGTAGGCATGGTAACTCAAGCCTGAATACTAGCCACTAAAGCAGCTGAGACGGGGATCACTGGGAGTCTGTGGCCAGATTGGGTCTCAAATCACCATGTAATTGAATTGAGTTCATCCCACAGATGTGGACTGAAGACATACATTAGTTTTCTAGTTTACAGTCATTCCTCCTCACTCAGTCACCTTCCTGATTTTTTGTCATGCTCCTTGAAAATCAGCTGCAAGGTAATATGAGAATAGACAGACATTTGTAAGAACAAATGATCTTAGTTGTGGCACATGATTGCTTTTATCTTGTTGTCCACCCTTAGTGTAAGAATGGTTTTGAAAGCAACAAAATATTAGGTCAAATAATTTAATAAAAATCTCCCCAACATGTGCCAAGGCATGTGTGGATGGAGGTCAGAGGACAACTTGTGGGAGCTGGTTCTTCTGTGTGGGTTCAGGAATCAAACTCAAGCTGTCAGGCTTGGCAGTAAGCGTCACCTGCTGAGCCGTCTCACTAGCCCAAATGTTTGTTCTTGGTTTTTGAGACAAGCTCTACATAGCCCTGGCAGTCATAGAAATCCGAGATCTACCCTCCTCTGCCTCCTAGGTACTAGGATTAAAGGTGTGCGCCACCAACACACAGCCCCAGATAATTCTTGATACTAATGCAAACTCATATTCAGAAAATCATTCTCAGGCAGTGAGTACCAAGAAAGTGCAGAAATGTAGAGTAAGTGGGGTCTCTGGCTTATTTGAAATAGGAAGAAATTCTTTGTAGAGCTCATTAGTGACTTAGTAACTTAGTATTGTTGCACCGCTGCAGCTGAGAAGCCCAGTTGTCAGGTTTCCCAAACGATGTGTGTCTCAACCCAAAGAATCAGCAGACACTGGGAAATATTAATAAACAAAGTTTATGAACTATTATTACTACAAAGAACTTTAGCAACGGGGTTTATGATCCTTGAGTAAACTTTTAGTGTAACAGTCTTTGAGACACAGATGGAGCTGTAAACACACTAAACCAAGGCCATGGAAATACATGATCTTAAAGCATTTCCACAGGAAATGTTCATACTGTATGATATTCTAAATCATTTAGCAATCATTACATATGCTACATGAACTAAACACAGGTATTCTTTATTGCACATTTCAAAGTTGGAAGGATGCGCTATAGCTTAAGAGGTGATTTTACTTACTTAGAAGGGAAAATATTTTTTATTTGGCTCAAAAATGCACACTGCCAAGGCAGCTTAGTACTAAAACTTTATAAAACCCAACTTTTAGGTTTTAAAGCCAATGAAATCCTTTGCTTTAATGAATAATGCACTGTCCAGTTCCTCTGACTCAGTGACAGAGGAAAGGTTAGGGGCTGGGTTTTGAAGCCTGTGAGCGGTCCTGGACATCGCCTGGAGAGGCAGGTGGAGCTTCCTCTCTTGGGCCTGAAGGTAGTGAGTCTCTTACAGCAGGTGATGGCAGTCGGTAGTCCTGAGGACCATGCGCTGGAGGTGGTAATCGGGTGCCAGGACTAAAGAACTCTCTTGGACCAAGTGAACCCGGAGGTCTAAATGGTGTATGTCCTGGTAAAAATTCCCGAGGGTCAACAGGCAGGTCCTGTTTCCCAGGCAGAACACCTGGTGCATATTCTCTTACACCTATTGGTGGGCGCATGCTTGGAACTGGAACTGGAAAATAAGTCATAAATATCAAGCAACATATTTAATAGGAAATCATTCCAAGCAAAGTAACATATTTGTTAATTTCTCAGCCCTAGAAAATCAAGTGTGGCTCCCTGACTTAAGATAAGACAAATGAGGCTTAGCAAATTTAAATTACAATTTGAGGGCACTAAGGTATAGGCAGGTTTAAACATGGCTCTGGTTAATTCCAAGTTTTCTTTTCACTCTGCAATTCTGCATCTCAGAACACCTTCATTCAGAGTAACAGTCATGTGGAGAGGGTAGTTGTGAAACACAGTATCATTGCAACAAAGTTGGCAAAGGAAATATTACTGCCTACCACTTGTCAACTGAAAGGTCATGTGCCTGACTATGTCAGGGAGCTGGGCTCAAATTGATACACATCCACTAGGTTGCTGTTGTGTTGTCTGTAACACCTCTCTGTCTAGTCCCACTGAGAAGGGAGTGTTTAGCTTTCCCATCTATATGCTGTGCCAGTGGCTTATACTTCTCTTATAAATGATATCAAACTTTCTATTTATAGGACATATGTATCTGTGACCTACAGAATGTCATAGCATAAATCATCCATCTTTTCCATACATAATATGTAGCCACTGGTGTTCAAGTGCCCCTGAAGAGGGACCATTACTGGCTTTCCTAAATGACCCCTTTCCTTGCCTCGCCATGCCCAAGTCAGCTGAGGGAGATTAGATAGTGCCCACATATGCTCAGAAAGTTAAAGATAGGTTACAGCGTATGCTCAGTTTTGGCCTCATCTGGAAAGCTCTAAGATAGCAACTACTTTAGCAAGGAACAGAAAAGATAAATATGTTTTACATGTAAGTTAATACTATTCAGAACATCATACCAAATGGTGGAGGGAGTGGCCGAGGCCCAAAAGGCCCACAGAGCGGAGGAGGTGGTCCATAACGAATGGGTGAAGGCACAGGGCCTCCCAAGAAAGGTGGTACCCTTGGAAATGGAGGGGGCCCTTTGGGAGCCATGTTAACCTGCAGAAGAGAAGCAATTAAAGTTTGGAAATGCTTTCACATGACAAAGTGCCAAGACTAGTAAGCTGGCACCTGTCCAAAGAACAGTCAGTGTAACACACCACCTCACCCCATGTTGCCAATGACAACTCAGAGAGGTTAGAAGGATGCTGTGAGCAGTGACTCAGATTAATGCTTGTTATCTGCACAGGAAAGGGAAAAGTGAGAGGACTGTCAGCTTTGTAAGAAGTGACTGACACAGGTCAAGCCATACACACTGCTGTATGTGTGTATCAAAAGGAATACTCTCAAATCTCTCATCACTGTAACTCCACATGTACATATTTAGAATACAGGGAACATTGGATTGTAATGCATATAAAAATTAAAATTTAAAAAAGAAACAACTATAACTAGAATTTTAAAAATGGACACAGAGAACAGAGAAAATACATTTTCTACAGGAGCAGTAACAGCACCCACTCAGGGCTCATGATGCCTTCGGTACATTATCCACATTTTCAGATCTTTCAATCTGTGAGTGCAAGTGCCCTGCCTTAATCATGAGTGAGCGAAGGCAAGAGGAGGTGAGCTGACTCTCTGGAGGTCATACTGTAAGAGGGCAAGCTGGAACTCAAACACCAGGCTCTACTCCAAGGCTCTGCCTGCGCCCTACCCCAACCCCAACCCTCCGTAACTTAAGCCTCCAGCCTCTGAAGTCCTCTGGAAAGGTGCTGGGACTCCTCCAGACTGGTCTTGGATAGAAAAGACTTCTCAAGAGATGCACATCCCTGGAATCCTGCACTGGAACGTCACAGTGACAGTTTACATACAGAATTAGGGAGACCAAGCTCCAGTAATGAGCATCACTGGCTGGCAACACTGCACACTACAGGCAGGAATATCCTTATTGTGGTAATGTAGTGCAGAGGGCTCAGCAACTACAACAGCCACATGTGTCTCAAGAGCACACATTTATGTGAACACTGAATAAGTCTGGCCACTGCTCAGGACCATTATACAGGATGTTATACACATTTCTGTTTGTAAACAGTCCAATTTCACACATTCAAAACAGTTTGCCAGGTACACAAATGCAGGGATTTTTCAGTAGCAGTTCTAAATGCACAATGACAATGAATCATATGGTTTAACATTTATTTCACTCAGAGCTTTGAGCAGAACACAGCACACAGCATAGGTTTACTGATTTTTCACTATGTAAGTAATAGCTACAGCAAATGACCTAAGCTGGTTAGTAATTTAACCATAACAGGAAAAAGAACAACCACCACCAACCATTCTAACTCAGTGACACTCCAGAACCAAGGAGCAGAGGAGCGATGCTGTCACTCAACAAGGTGAACAAAATGAGTGGCATGCCTTTATAAGCTTCCTAAGGACACACTAAGCAAAACCAAAGGCACTCCAGCCCTCCATCTCTACACACTTACTGCTACTGGATGCTCAGCTAAAGGGGCCATGCTGGAAACTGGGGGGCCTTCAGGCTCTTGGGGAACAGTTTGCTTTTAAAGAGACAAACAGACAAGTAAACAGGAGATGAGGCAGAGACCAGTAGGAAGTGCTCATCTGCCAGTACGCTGGAGAGCTTACCTTGCCCTCATCCATGGTCTTAGCAGGAGAGGAGCTCCTGGAGCCGCTGTTCACTGCGGGAGCTGGACCTGGGTCTGGGAGAGGCCAGAGAACAGACTTAGGCTCCCCTGAAGTAAGCACTCTGAGAAGAGCCGCAGCCCAGCATGCGGGAGACTCAGAACCCACTCAGGCCCCTTACCAGAAGCAGACTGCTTCCCAGATGCCTCTGATGGCCACCGAGGGCGAGGTAAATATCTGTCCAACGACCCTTGAGAAGGAAGCAACAGAGCCATTGACATGTTGTTTTTAGAGAGAGTAAACCTGCTGTGGATAGGGCTCAACACTTAACTACAAAACAGCACTACGAACAGAACTCCTCCTAGGTAAGGTAGCACAGGCTACCTTGAGATTCCCTTTAATCTCAATATACGAGTCACAATCTATGCAGACTTCCAGTATTAAAACAAGAATTGCCTTATTTTTTGTAAGTCTATTTTTAAATCATTTTCCTCTATTTTATATACATGGGTATTTTGCCTGCATGTATGTGTGTGTACCACATGTGTGCAGTACCCAGGGAGGCCAGAACAGGGAGTCAGATCTGGGACTGGAGTTATAGGCTGCTGTGAGCTGCTGTGTGGGTGCTGAGACTTGAACTCAGGTCCTCTGGAAGAGCAGCGAGTGCTGCTAACCACTAAGCCACCTCTCCAGCTCTAGGAATCACCTTAGTTTTAAAGATAAGCAACACACTTTATATTAAGAGTATTGGTGCTTCAAGCTAGAGATTTGATAGCACTGTACTGGCTGGCATTTTTCCAGTCTGACTTCTCATCTTCCTAAGTGTCACAGACACTTAGAGTAAGATGACATTTCATACTCACAGTTCAACTAGAAAGTACATCTTATTCTTAATCTTATTCTTAGAAAGCAACGCAGGGCCCTCTAGAATATAAGCCATCCTGTCTTGCATGGAGCTTACAGTGACCCATCTCTCTGCAACAACAGACTAAGGCATGTCATGTGGGGCAGGAGTGTATCAGTGCTCACCAAATTCACTTCTAGGCACATCTCTTCGACTGAGTGTGGCAGAGAGAGGTCTCCCAGGTGGCTCTGCAGGTAGGGGAGGAGAACATTCTCCACCACTCACAGGGGATGGGTCAAAGGAGCCATTCTGGCTCAGCACACCTGAAGACAGCAATGCCTCGTTACCACTCATGACAGCCCCGTTCCCTGCAGTAAGCCCAGGAGTCTTTCTAGGGCATCATACCTATTACAGAATAAAATTTAATTTACACACATTCCACACCAAAATCCTGCTGCCACGTACAAGTGCTCCCTACCTCGCCTCGGAGGGTTTTGTGCATTCGGTCTTCCTGGCAGTGGCGTTACAATCACAGGCTCATCCTGCCTCATCGCCATCTTTTGGGCCATTTCCAGTAATCTTAAATATTGAGAAAGAGTGGACTTGAAATGAAATAGCAATCAGTTCCTTATTAGATACCACCTAACATCAAACACTGCAAAAGCACTGAAAAACAGGTATCAACATTGCATACTTGTGCCTTAAGTTTGCGGCTTCTCTCTTCTCCTCTGCCAGGGCTCTCTCTGCAGCACGAGCTTTGAGCTATTGAAGAAGAAGGTGTTGTGATTCAGATGTGATAGGCTGTGCGCAAAATTTTTAAAAAAGGAAAGAATCCTCACCCAGTTATCATGAGCTTTCTTCTCCTGAACAGCAATCTGAAAAGACAAGACATCAAATACACACGGTCAAGGTTCTTTATAATGCCATTTTAACATATTTTAACATATATCCAAAAGAAAAAAAGAAAGGAAGGAAGGAAGAAAGAAAGAAAGAAAGAAAGAAAGAAAGAAATGCAGCTAGTGTAGACCAATATAGTTTTTACCTGGTTTTTAAATGAGCGCTCTGTTTTCTGTAATTCTTCTTCCATTTCTTTAATTCGTAGCCTAAGAATTACCATTGGCATTACCAATTAAAGCACAACTTGATAAAATTTGCAACAATCTAACAATATTCCATTGATTCTGAATAGCTTACAGTATTAAAGATATCATCAGACATACAAAAACATGCTTTATATAGATTTATCCAAAGTACAATATAATGAAAACAAATTAGTTTTCCTATCATTTCATGGCTAGACATTCTTAGACTGTCATAGCTGGAGAGCTGGCTCAGAAGTTAAGAATGCTGCCTGCTCTTCCAAAGACCCTGAGTTCCAGCCCCAGCTCTCACATTCTTAGATCATCATTTCCTCAATGGTCTTCAATATAGAAGATAGTTGCTTCTACACAATGACACAACTCTTCTAATTTCTTCTATCAATAGGAAATTAAACAGGCCAATGGCTACTGACCTATCAAATGGCATAACCACAGCAGTGGTTTCTGAAGTCACACAGCAAACTGCTTTCTTTAAAGAATTGACACTAATACAGTAGTTCTCAACCTGGGGTTTGTGAACCATTTTGCAAACCTCTCTCTCCAAAAATATTTACATTACAATTCATAACAGTAGCAAAATTACAGTTATGAAGAACAAAAATAATTTTATGGTTGGGGTCACCACAACCTGAGGAGTGGCATTAAAGAGCTGCGGCATTAGGAGGGTGGAGGACCGTGTAAAGTTCCTCCCCATCCTGCTGCCCTAGAGGCATCTGCACGAACAAAGGCCACCACATTCCCATCAGTGTGCCAGCTAAATGAGTTCATGCTCACATTTTCATTTGTTAAATCGGTCCCCCTGTCAGTGAATGGACTCATAGCCCCTCCTCACATGTCTGTGCTATTTTCTTGTACCTAACACTTTTAAAAGAAGGTGCAGCTCCTGTGCAGAGCCTGAACTTACTTGTAAGTTTTTACTTCCTCCGCAGCCACGACCACCTTTCCGTCCGCCGCCGATAGTCTCTGCTCCCTGTCTAGCCGCTCGTGCTCCTCCTGACTCAGTTTCCTGGATAAAAGCCAGTTAAGTGAACGTCTTTCCTGCCAGCAGCCTGCTCGCTAGTCAGCTGTCAGCTCCTATCCGCCTCTGTTATTTTTGTTTATTTTCCAAGACTGGGTTTCTCTGTAGAGCTCTGGCCGTCCTGGAA
The DNA here is from genome assembly GCF_964271855.1 of Acomys minous. Taxonomy (NCBI): domain Eukaryota; kingdom Metazoa; phylum Chordata; class Mammalia; order Rodentia; family Muridae; genus Acomys; species Acomys minous. The sequence goes on along the minus strand of NC_140483.1, from coordinate 11,855,397 downwards.
CTCATTCTGTAGACCAGGCTGCCCTTGAACTCAGAAACCCACCTGTCTCTGCCCCCTGAGATTAAAGGCGTGCACCACTAGCGCCAGACTTCCTATTTTCCTCTTAATACTGACACATGAAATCATGCAAAAAATTTTTTTTAATTTCCTGACATCTAGGAAATCAAACTGTGACATCTTGGTAAGCCAGCTGCACTTTAAGTGTGCCCCATAATTTCCTACACAAAAAGCAGTGTGCTCTGATAAGTCATACTATCAGTAATGAAAGCTCCTTCCTGCCCTGTGGAAAGCTGCAATCGAACGCACTAAAGCAGGGAAAATACTTCTTTCTGCCCTGGAGAAGGTACTAATTACTTTTTTATCTTGTCCTGGAAGAACCGCTGTATAAACAGCCAGGTGTGGAGGTGTACGCCTGTAATGGGGACCTGGGGGCGGCAGGCAGATCCCTGAAGCTCACTGGCCAGCCAGGCTAATGGAATGGATGTTCTTCTCGTCAAAAAAAAAAAAGACATGTCTCAAAAAATAAAGGTGGACATTAAAGGAAAAAAAAAGATACCCAACTTTGACCTCTGACCTCTGCACAAACATACATAATCAAATACATATAGTATGCACACATAGACACAAAACCAACACCTAACCACAAACATACATGCAAAAAAAAAAAGGCAAGTTAACAAAGAAAAACTCAAGTCTGCTAATTATAAATGGAAAAAATGTACGTAAACGTCAGCAAAGGTGAAGTGGGCACAGCCAGGAGGGTAGCGGAGACCTACTTCTGCAGAGCCATCTCCTTCTCCTGGTAGAGTTCATTCAGGATCTCCACTTTCTGCCTCAGAGCTTTGCACTCATCTTCTAGCCCAGCTTTTGCAGTCTGCAGCGAGTTGCGGTCGTCGTCCAATTTCTTGATTTGGTCTGTAAGGGATAAAAAGGTTTTCTCCGTGTGGGGGCAGAGGCTTGCGGGGTCAGTGTTGAGACACCAGGAGCATGAAGGCGGGGCCCTGGTTACCTCTCCAGGCAAACTTTAAACTGTTCCAATATATGGCAACTTCGTGTCCACAAGAACCTACCTTCCAGGTTACATTTAGTGGACATTGATGTTCTTAGCCTAACTTGTAGAAGTTTTAGATCCTCTTCAACTATTGAGACTGCAGTTTGTGTCTAAAAATTACAGAAGAAAGATCTAGTCTTAAAAGCGAGCCATAGGAAGGACTCCCGGGTGCATCTGGGACTACAAATAGAGCGGTACCCGAGAGACGTCCATCATTTGCTTAATTCTACTCTTCATCTTCTCGCTTCTGTCATCTACAAGAGAAAAGGCTTCAGTTGCTTCTTAATGACATTTTCATGACTTCCCATAAACAATGATCATATTCAGACAGTGCAATAAAAACACAAAACAACTAAGAGAACTGATTAGGAACTGAAATTTAGATGCACAAAGTTAAATATCAGTTTGTGCAATAAAAAATGTCATTCTTGCTCCAAGATAGAGTGCTTTAACCTCTCAGTCAGTTCCCCCTGGACACACATCTCCTAAAGATATTCAGGCCTTTGTTCTCCCTTGAATCCGCTGCCAGGTATGATTCAAAGCACCCACAGTGCTAAAGAGCCCTGAACATTCAACTTGGGAGACATCCAGAGACAACTCTTTATCAGTTAGCATCTACCCTCTAGCAGCTGGCTATGTAACTCCAGCTTCTTATCCTGCAGTCTGAGCTGTGAGTCCAACCACTTACGCCTCTGAAAACAAGCTACAGGCCTTAAGACCCAGAGCTACTGAGACCACCGTCATAAAGATGAGACAGTCTCCCCGGTGCAGTTTTTAATACTTAGAGACAAGAGATGAAGGAAGTCCACAGTACACAACTTATTCTCAACGGATAAAAAAATGTCAGTGTTCAGCTGGACACGGTGGCGCATGCCTGTGATCCCAGTACTCAGGGAGGCAGAGGCAGAGGCAGGCAGATCTCTGTGAGTTCAAGGCCAGCCTGGCCTACTGCATGAGTTCCAGGACAGCCAGGCTACACAGAGAAACCCTGTCCCAAAAAAACATTTTTTTAAAAAGTCAGTGTTCTTTGCATGGCTACACTACACCTGAGTAACCCACCTGGCTCAACACAGACATACACAGCTACAAGTCCATCAGTGTGAGCCCACAGCTCTAACTTACCGCAGCCGAAAAGCAGCCTCAGTGAATGGAAACTGAAGAGGGTGAAAATAGGCCCAACCTCCTTGAGACAGCTCTTACCTCCCACTTCTCCATTGGCCAGCTCATCTGACTCGTCGCCTTCTTTATTTGGATCCTCAGATGCAAGCTCACATTCTAACCGATTCAGCTGTGTAATGCAATTAGTCAAAGCCTAGAAAAGGAGCAAATGGGTGTAGAAGCTTCTTGACTGTAAACAGAACTCACGGGATTAGTGTGTACTCGTGAGAATAAACTTACACTAATATTGTCGTCCTTATGAGTAAGAGCTACTTCTAAGTCTGCCTGGGACTTCTCAAACGACTTGATCTTCTCAGTGAGCTCAGCGTGGGATCTACTCCATTCTTCAATCTGCTGCTGCATCTGAGAAGTCAAAATGGATGAATCCCTACGGTGCAGAGGTGTACAGGAGACACCTGACCTGTGTGAGATGGGGGTAGGGGGCAAGGAGCTTCTCCTTGGCTTGTCACTAGGAGCTAAAATCTCAGTTAAAGAAAGAGGGAGAATGATTCCAACCCTCAGAGCTTGAGGGAAGAACATCCGTATGGCAAGAAGGCTGACCCCAACTGTTTCAGCCTTCAGAAAACTGTTGCTAATTCAGCTGACTTCCAGTCTGAACAGGGAGGCACACCTCACAGACTCCTCAATCCAGATCCTGGCCATATAACCTTCTCTTAGTCAGTAAAGAAAGAGTTACTAAAAATTGCTTATAAAATGTTTAATTCTTGGATATAAAAATCCTAACTACTGTTTTGAGGCTACTCAAGTTAACAACTGACTGGCATTAATAAGATACAGAGTAAACAGCCTGAGCTCCGGCTAACCGTACACAGACATCATCGGCTCAGTCCGGGAAGCACAGTTCACACTTCCCAGCACCCAGCCTGAGCGCAGCCCCTCCTCACAACAGGTCTGAGGGAAGACCACTGGGAGGAAGTGCCTCACCTCTTACATGTAACCTGCCTCACCTGCTTTTTCTTCTTCTTAAGCTTGGCATTTTCTTCTTGAACCCGATGGCATTCAAATTTTACATTCTCTTCACTGAGCTTGGCTTCATTAAGGGCAATTTGAACCTAATGTAAAACACTCCCAATTAATAAATTAATCCAAAGGAAAAAGTTATATTTTCTCAGCCAAACATCATTTCGGTTTCATCTTTTACAGGGTTTAGCACACCTCCAACTTTTGCTCAAGCAGACTAAGACAGTGCTATTTCTTATGTAGGACAGACAGGCAGACTCACCTCTGAAAGTTCTGATGCATTCATCGAAATGACATCTTTCAACTTCTCAATAGACTTCTTGTTTTCCAGTATCTGACCCAGGAAAGCACAACACAAAGCCTCAGGTCTCAGCAGCATCACTAGTGCACACACACGCTGACTTCATTTGTTCTCTACTTGTGATAAACTCTGCCCAAAAGCAACTTGGGGAGGAAAGGGTTTATTTTCTGCTTACAGCTGACAGACCACCATCTAAGAAGTCAGCACAGGAACCTGGAGGCAGGAGCTGATGCAGAGGCCACAGAGGAATACTTCTTACTGGCTTGCTCCCCATGGCTTACTCAGCCCACTTTCTTGTAGTTGGTAGGACCACCAGTCCAGAGGCAGCACTGCCCACAGGGAACTGAGCCTTCCCACATGAGTCACCAACTAATACAGTGCACCACAGGCTTTCCCACAGCCAATCTAGTCAGAGCATTTTTTTTTCAACTGAACTTCATTCTGTGTTAAGTTGACATAACAGTAACTAACACAAATGCTAAAGGAAGAGACACTAATCAACACCTATAACAGCTGATGGTTTTGGTAAAAGTAAGGGATCCAGTTTTGGCCTAAGGGAGGGAAAAATCAATGTAATAATAATACAACCTTAGGTATGACATAATGCAACAGATGACCACATAACAAGGTGAAAGAAAATACAAAATCTTTCAAGTAAGCCAATTCAAATTGATGTCATGGCTGTGCTCCATCCCCAACTCCTCCTAGTGGTAGAGGAAAACTAAAAACATTCTTTGCCTAGCCACGCCTGCTAACGTAGACTAATTTAGTAGGCTGAAGAGAAAGGCTCGTGAGTGCAAGACCTATCTTGGCTACAGACAGAGTTCAAAGCCAGCATGGGCAACTTAGTGGAGAGTGTCTCAAAATTAAAAAGCAGAGAAGGGATAGTGCCAGAGCTCAGTGTTAGAACACCCACTTACCCTGTGTGAGACACTAGGGTCAAAATCCCAGAGTACGGAGGGTGGGGGGGTAGGAGGGTGGGGGCTGGGGGGTGAGGGTGGGGACTAGGGGGTGAGGATGGGGTAGGGAACCCATTGCCTAAATTGAAAACAGTAGAATTTGGAGGAAAATAGACAAATCTCATACAAAAGAATTCCAAAAATGTATGAAGACACCAGCTCCTCAAAGGGATGGAGAATATAATTCTTCCTCTAACTGGGAGCCATGCACAATGATTTCTAAAGAAGACAGTAAACAGAGAGCAGAAAAGAATAATTTAACATCAGGGAAATGTGGGGAGCACGTTCTCAGCTGGAGGATAGCTCGGCTGGGGTAGGATATAGTGTGAAGCCTCTATATTTTTTTGTACCTGTTATATAAAACTGAAATAAGTTTACTGAAAAGAAAAAAAAAAAAGATCTAAGGACCATTTAGTAAGGCTAGAATTCATAGCTGGTGTACCTGTTCGGAGGGCGGGGCCAAACCATCTGACAGTTATTCAGTGTTTAGAACAAAAATCCTCTCCTGTGCTCATAAGAGTAACCCGCTGGGTTACAAGTTAAAATGCTATAAGACAGCCACAGCAGGACACCCTTCCCTGGGTCCACTTTCACTTCCGTTAACAGCGTGGGGAAGCGGCTCACGTAGCCTCCGTCACGCGGGCAGCAAGCAGCCAGCCTTACCAAGTCCTGCTGCTTGCTGTTCTGCTCTCTTTCAGACTCTAACTCTAGACGGAGACTTTTGGCTTTGTCAGCCAGAGTTTCATTCGTTTCTTCAAGTACCTTGATTTTATCCTTAACAAAAGACAAACAAAAAAAGATACTAAGGTTATTAAGAATCACTGGTTCTGTTTACTTTCACTTTTAGAATGCAGTTCCTCCCCAGAGAGATTTTACCTTATATTTAATAGCTTCATCAGTGAGAACAATATTTTGTTTCTTGGTCTCTTGAACATATTTCTTTGACTCTTTAATCTATATAAAACAAGATATTTAGGATTATGTTATAACTTGGAATTAACTACAAATGATAGTGTTACCAAAGTCTTTTCCAAGTGGGCAACCTCCTACAGACACGGACTGCTGACATCTTGGATGGCTCACAGGAAATGATGAAGTGAAATATGAATCTTTTGAAAATTCTAAGTGGAATGTTAAGATATAAATATTCAAGCTGGAGTTGGGAGAGGAAGCTAAAAGAATAATTATACCTTTTGTTCATAGTTTGTCAATTTTTGCATAAGTTCTGCATTTTCTTTCTTGATATTCTTCAACTTTTCAGAAATTTGCTTCTCAGAAACTAAAAAGAAGGAAAATCTGTAAGTTTGTGAGCCCAAGGTGAAGCCAAAAGCCCTAGTGTGTTGCCTGGAGCTAAGAGAGGGGAGCCATGCTTTGCATGACCACTCTGCCCTTAAAGGCCGTCTGTAGTAAGGACAACAAGGGTGTAAGGATAGCAAACCCTAAAAAGGACAGTATGCAGACTTTACATTTTAGAAATACAAAATGTAAGCAAATGCTGTAACTTGATCCCATTTCAGAAGATGGGATTCCTTCAAATGTCATCTGCAAAGAGAGACTGAGGAATAGAAAGGGCCAGCTCAGTGCAACGCCCTGCACGTCATCTACTCAGTATGGGTTTAATGTATATTCATATGTATTTGTCACATATAAGAAATTTGCACTGCATCAACATTCAAAGTTGATCTGCCCGTTAACTAACGCTGCTCTGCCCACTCCCTCTGCTTGCTGCTCTCTGTTGCCTAGCTCAGTTGGCATCATCACTGTTCTATCAGTCAAGCTGGTGGCCTAGAGACAGGAAACTTTCTAGGAATTAATAAAGCAATCAGACATTGGGAGTCATGGTATCTATGTCTAGCTTACAGGAAACTCACTTCAAACCCCAATGCAGAGGGTTGATAACAGGGGAAATGACCCTAAAGATTTACCTTGATATACTCTACTCTTTACCTAGAAGAAAAGAAAAACAAAAATTAAGTTGTCAAACACACAATTAGCATATTGTTCCTAGTACAGAAGAAAAAAACATAAACAAATGAGAATTTAGTAACAACTTGGTTCAGGATAATAGATCCATTGTATTACAAAATAAGGAAAGGTTGAGCTGGCACGATGGCTCAGCAGGCTAAGGTGCTTGTCACTAACCTGGCATTCTGAATTCCATCCCAGGACCCACATGGTGCAAAGAGAAAAAATGCAAGTTGTGCTCTGATCTGCCCACATGCACCATGGCTCAAATGCATGCAAATAAATAGTAAATGTAATCTTGAAAAATTGAAAAAGACAAAGGTAAAAGGTATCTCAAATGTAATTGGTGCTAACACTTCATAAAGGCTCAGTAGATTAAAAAAAACCACTAAGACATGTATCTTGTTTTGCAGCTAGAAGTATGTTTGTGCATCTATTAAAAGATATGAGCGCTGATGCTTAATAACACAAATGGCTACTTGCTTAGTAATAAACATATCAATGTTTTATTTACTTGATGTCATCTGACAACTCTGAATAGCTTAAGCCTAAAAATGAATGTTTGGAAAGATGTCAAAGAAATGAAATTAAAGGGAAATCTTTTGTCTTTAGATATGCATCTTTCACTCACCAGAAAATATCCTAGAACTCCTATTCAAATTGTCTCTCTGCTGAATTTAGAAAAAATCTGTTGGGATTGGGACAGTGGATAAAGCACTTGCCATGAAAGTGTGAGGACTCGAGTTCAGATCCCCAGAGTCCATAGGGATGGTAGTATTTATTTGTAATCCCAGCGCTCCTACGGTGAGATGGGAGGTGTCAATAGGAGACTCCCAGAATCCCGGAAGCCAGCAGCCTGCCATATATGGTGATGAACAAAATAAAAAGAGGAAGGCTAAGTCTGACACCTGGGGTTGGCCTTTGACCTCTGCACATGCACGGTCACACACATGCATGGTCACAAACACCATGGACATACACAAAAACTAAAAACCAATTAGGAATCTGATGGAGCAAGTCATCTGACTCCAAGATTACTAACAGTGGTGCATAGTACTATCCTAAAAAGGACTCCATTTGCAGAGGAGACACACAAGATAGCTGACAGAGCAAACCGTTCTTCTCATGAGGAGAGCAATGACTTCTAGGGCAATAAAGTTGAGGCAGTAACTGGTACAGAAAGAATTGCTAAATTTATTTATTTTTTCTTGTGAAATATGGTCTCACTCTGTAGCTCAGGCTAGTCTGGAACTCTCTTTGTAGACCAGGTTAGCCTTGTAGTCACGTGCCTCCCAAGTACTGGGGTTATAGGTTTATGCCACACCTAGCCCAAATTTCTTTTCTTTTTTTAAAATTACATTTATTTGTTTGTGTGTTATGTATAGGGATATGCACATTCCAGGGCATACATATGTACATATGGAGGTCAGAAAACAACTTGTGGAAGTTGGTTCTTGCCTTCAACCATGTGGGTCTTGGGATCATATGAGGTTGTTAAGTCTTGGCTGCAGGCACCTTTACCCACTGAGCCATCTTCCTGACCCAATAAATTACTTTCTGACTCAAAATATATTTCTCCTTTCAGGAGCTAGAGAGATGTCTCTGTGGTTAAGAGCACTGGCTGTTCTTCCAGAAGTCCCATATTCAATTCCCAGCACCCACATGGAAGCTCACAGCTCTCTGTGACTCCAGTTACAGGGGGTCTAGCACCCTCACAACTATGCACATAAAATAAAATTAAATAATTTATTAAAAAACAAAAATCAAAGTATTTTCTCCTTTCAAATGCTATTAATTTTTTTTAGATTTATTTATTATATATGCTTCAGTGTTTTACATGCATAAGTATGTGTACCTCACACATGTCTAGTGGCTCTGGAAGCTACAAGTGGGCATTGGCTCCTCTGGAATTATAGATGGCTGTGTGCCTCCAAGTAGGTGCTAGGAATCAAGCCTGGGTCCTCTGCAAGAGCCACAAGTACTAACCCATGGCGCTGTCATCACCTTAGCCCCTCAAATGTTACTATTGTTTAGGTGGGGATGATATTCAGAGCCATCTACAAGCCACCTGTGGAATGTCACTCTTTATCAACATGAAACATGTTGTAAGAAAATGCATTCAGTGGCTGGAAAGATGGCTCAGTACTTAAAAGGGGATCTGGGGTCAATTCCCAGCACCAACATGCAGATCAAAACTGTCTGTAACTCCAGCCCAAGACAAAACAAACAAAAACCTTCCAACATAGGGAAATGAATGACTTCCTCTAATGCCATAGCCTTGCCGATCAAACAATATGTTTCACTTTTCCCATTTCATCCAAACTAATAAGAACAGGTAAGTAGGAAGAAGCAAAACCCAGGCATACCAGGAAAAGGACCAAGATTCCAAAAATGTGTATATCTGAAACACAAATTCTGCTCAGAAAGAAACAAAAAACAAACAAAGAAAAAAAACACAAAAGGAATTAAAATGTAATAACGTGTCTTTGGATACCATGTAACCTGTAACTCCAAAAGAGAGAATATTTTTGGATCACCATAGCATATGATCAAACCAGAAAAGCTGGGAAACATGAATAAAAAAAGACTAAGGCTTGAGAGATGGCTGTAAGATGCAGGGCACCTGCTTCTCCTGCAGAGGATGGAGTCTGGCTCCCCGCACTCGTGTTGGGAGGCCCACAACCACCTGAAACTCCAGCTGCAGTGGGTCTGACACACTCTCCTGGGTCCCTCCGCCGTCCACATTCACATGCACATCCGCACACATGCATATCCATGCAATACATAACGAAAAGAGGCGGAAATGACCTCATCTGCTAGCTGTGTGTGTGCGCCACTGTGCAGCACTATTTTGCAGGGTGTATGCGTGCGTTTGTGATATGTGCAGCTTGATATCACTTTCAAGTCGCCGTTTGTGATTCATTCCACTTCACACTAAGTCACAAGCTGCATCCCCATGTCTGTAATCATCAAATATCCCACTGTATGAATATATATTAGCTTGTTGCAAGGTCCCACCCCAATAAGTACTCTTCTGGGGCTGGCAAGCCCACGTTAGCAGGTAAAGAGCCTGCTGCCGGATGATGGCCTTGTGACGACGGGTTAAATCCCTGGAATCCATGTAAAGGTAGAACGTTATGGCATGGTCTGCCAACCCCCAATGGTACGAGATGAGAACCAGTTCCACAAAACTGTACTCTGACCTCCACACACTGTCCATGGCATGTGTGCAGGTGCACATGCAGAACACACACATGCAGAACACACACACACACACACACACACACACACACAGCTAATAACTAACTAAAAATAAAGACTGTCTTCATTGAACATTCTTGTATAAGATCTTTAATGTATGATTGATAAGTTATTTCTTTCAGATAGATTACTAGACAAGATATCATAGTATTTAAGAAGATAACTATTATCCATCCTACCCCATTTTTAAAGTTTCTGATACATATTATGAAATTACTTTTAGGATGGCTTTAAGAATGCCCAGTTCTACTTACAGTGTACATAGATCTACCCAATGGTATAGTTTTTTTTTAAATCAAAGTTTCTCTATCAAAATTTAAAATGTTATCTTGTTCTCTTAAGTCTTTATCAATACAAAGATTGATTACACTAAATTATTAGACAAAATTAGATAGAATTATAACCACTAATTTGCATTCATGTTGGTAATTAAAAATAAATAAGTAAAAGGGCCAGTGATTACAAAATATTTCATGTACTTTTGGGTCCAATGATACGATAACTTAATTTACTTACAACAAGAATAGATGTCCAGGAGAAAACTGCAAATGAAACAATTCCCAAAACCGCAGTTACGATCACAGGCTGCCACGGTAGTCCATAAAAGTCAGGGCCAGGCTGAACGGTATCAGGCAACGTGGCAATTAGCTGAAATGGACACATTAGAAATGAAAAACCTTGAAAAATCTTACAATAAAACATTCACAAAGAGTCCTCATAGAAACTCTAATCCAGTCTCCATCAGGTAAGCACTCCCAAACATCTTCACAAACTCCTCCTTCAGAAATACAGGGTATGTCAGTGTCGTATTTCTTTGACTTATAATGGTCTCAGGCAGAGAGTCTAAACACCTTTAAATTGGGCATATATCTCCACTTTCTTTCTTCTCTTCCTTCCTTCTTCTTTTCTTTTCCTTTTTTCCCATTTTTCAAAACAGGGTTTCTCTATTACACAGAGCCCTGGCTGTCCTGGACTCTCTTTGTAGACCAGAGCACCTGCCTCTGCCTACTGAGCCCTGGGATTAAAGGCATGTGCCACCACTGCCCAATATATTTCCAGTTTCTAATAGGCTCTGCCATATTGTGTAGTCTAATATATAGTCAGAAATTCCCTGGATCATACTTTTGGCTAATTTGAATTTTATTACTTTAAAAAACACAACATAAAAGCTCTAAATATATAAGTAATCAACTTCTGTGGGTGCAAATAAATTCACTGTGATAATATATTATTCTCCTACTGTTTTAAGTTATTGGCTCCATTCTTACATAAACAATGACAAGTGTTGGGTAAGTTCAGACAGCTCTTGATAACCAGTTTAGAGGTCAGCCTCTCAAACGTCATCTACAAGACGCAGAGCCTTAGCTCTAAACGTTTCCTCAAAGGCAGTAAGTATTATTATGCACCTGCCCACTCCACACTTTCACTGCCTACAAATTATAATACTGGCCCCACCCCCAACAGTGCCCCAAGGAAGGGACTCCAACCCATAACACAGTGCCTGTCACTTTGGCAGTGCTGTATGAAAACTCAGCGAGCAACTGACACAGCAGCGTCCCACACCTCTGCCCAGCACTGCTCCACCCGCCTCCCTGGAAGTGGGGACAGTCACCTCCAGGAGCTTGGCTATGAGGGCTGCGTAGAGCACCGACAGGGGGCCCAGCAGCTCGGGGTCCCCCGGGGAGGCAGTGACAGCAGGCACAGTGGCAGGCACTGAGTCCATCGCGTGCGGGCAGCTGCACGGAGGCGACGCTTCCTGCGGACAGCACCAAGCCGACTTTCACCGCTTCCGCCTCGCGAGGGGACCGGCTCAGGGGGGCGGACACTGGGAAAGAACTTCGCCTTCCCGGGCCAGCCGCGGCACCTTCCGCACTAGGCCTCCGGTAGAACACGTCATCAGACGCCGACGTCAGCGCACCCAGGAAGCAGGGGTGAAGGGGCGGGACTAGTGCGGAGACTAGTCCACGTGACAGGGAAGGGTACGGAGGTGACTGGAAGAGTCCAAGTGAGGGAGGCGGCTGGGGAGGGGAGAGAAGCGCAGAGATGAAGCCGGAGAAAGTAGAGGAGGAAGGGAGTATAAACACATAGAGCTGGGCGGAAGAGTCCATTGAGGAAGGAGGAGGGGCTGGACCGCAAACTGATTCAGTGAAGCACACTCCAGATGAAGGAAGTGCACCTGCTCCAAAGACTTGGGGTCAACAGGGCACAAGAGCTGTCAAGATGGGGATTATGGGTGGAGCCCGGTAAAAGAGAAAGCCAGGGCTGGCCAGAACTGGACCTGTCGTGAGGTGCTAAGACACAGACAGGATGGTTCTAGAAGCCCCATCAACACCAGGTATCTCCGGATCCCCTCTGAAGGGTCATGGATCAGACTGACTTCTGGGTAAGGCCTTCCTTCCTGCCCACCCTAGTCCTTTTAGGATTAGCCTCCTGAGCTACAAACACCTACAAACTTGCCTACAAACACCTTTATGGAGGAATCCCATTATTACCAGTTCTGCCCCCAAATCCTCTTTTTGGGGTCTCTCCTTTTAAGGTTACGCGCGTTGTGGAAATGGACACGGGTAATAAATAGCCCGGGAATAAAGTTCTTAAAGTTGAAGGCAATGGGATATTTAATTGCGTGGGGGGGGGGGGGGACGGGGAGGAGGGAGGAGCATTCCTAAATGTGAGGTCCAGAGTTGCAGAAGACCAACCAAACATGAAAAGGCCATGAAAGAACAGTGGAAGAATATAGTGCGAGAAGGCAGGCTCAGTTCTAACCCGGGTATACTGACCGTAGAACAAAAGAGAAAACCCAGAAATCTCCCCACACAGGAGGCTGAGGGTTGAAGCCGGAAGACTGCTGTGGTTTTGTGACTGATGTGGGCTACAGCAGGGGTTTACTGGCCTACAAAGGCCCTAGCATAGACAATGAAAAGAAATAAGAAGCAGGACGGATGCCTTAGCTCTAGGAACTCAAACTGCTCTGGAGGATGACTGGGTTAGGTTCCCAGTCGCCTGTTGGGGTGGCTCACACTGCCTTGTAACTCCAGCTTCAGGGGACACAAGCCCCTCTTCTTACCTCCACATACAATTGCAATGATATGCACATATCCCCACATAGATACACACAGACACATTAAAAAAAAATTAGGGGCTGGAGAGATGGCTCAATGGTTAGCTCAGTTAAGAACACTGGCTGCTCTTTCAGAGGACCTGGGATTCAGTCCCCACCATCCAAATGGTGACTTCCAACTGTCAGTAACTTCAGTCCCAGGGGATTCGATGCCCTCTTCTGGCCTCCATGCACACCAGTCATGTGCATTGTGCACACCAGTCATGTGCATTGTGCACAGGCATACATGAGGTATACAGACACACATGCAGGAAAACAAACAAAAACCCCTATATACATAAAATTTAAAAAAAATAAACAGAAAATAAGATAGAAGTGGTGGCCCACACTTGCAAACGTGGCACTTGGGAAGTCAAGGCAGTTAGATGGCTACAGCTTCAGGGGTAGCCTGTGCTACAGAAGTGACTTCCAAGGCCTTATAGGCCACAGAGTAAAACCCTGTCTCAAAACACAAACATCAATAGCAATTGTATTTGGTGCTAGGATATGGTTTCCAAAGTCCATGAAACAGACAAGAAGGGAAAATAAGATACTGACCACTGGGAATAAGATTAAGAACTAAATATGTTTAAGGCATGGACATCTAACTCTTAGAAAAAAAATCGGCAAAGTAGCTGGCCTAAGATTCATCTTTCATAAACAGTCTACAGACTTGGGCCTGTCTCAGGCACTTTTTTTTTTTTGGAGGGGGGGGGCTGTTTCAAGACAGGGTTTCTCTGTGTAGCCTTGACTATCCTGGATTTGCTTTGTAGACCAGACTGGTCCCGAACTCACAGCGATCCGTCTGCCTCTGCCTCCCAAGTGCTGGGATTAAAGGCGTGTGTTGCCACCACACCCGGCTTCACTTTTCATTTCTTTCCTTTCTCTCTCTCTTTCTTTCTTTCTTTCTTTCTTTCTTTCTTTCTTTCTTTCTTTCTTTAAGATTTATTTATTATTATGTATACAGTGTTCTGTCTGCATGCACAACTCCAGGCCAGAAGAGGGCATCATATGATGTTACATTACAGATGGTTGTGAACTACCATGTGGTTGCTGGGAATTGAACTCAGGACCTTTGGAAGAGCAGGCAGTGCTCTTAACCACTGAGCCATCTCTCCAGCCCCCTACTTTTCATTTCTATATGGCAGATTCTTTCAGAGCTCCTTCAAGGTTTAAATGATCGCTGCATTGTTGCTATCTAATGTTGATCACCTAGTTAGTCTCTCTGCTTGTATTTGAAAATGTCCACATCAGAATATTAAAAAGCTGGGCATGGTGGCTCACACCTTTAATCCCAGTACTCGGGAGGCAGAGCCAGACAGATCTTTTTGAGTTTGAAGCCAGCCTGGTCTCTATGGCGAGCTCTAGGACAACCAGGACTATGTAGAGATACCTTGTCTCAAAGAAACAACAACAACAAAACAAAGGCTAAAAATTTAAAACAGGGTACAGCTTCTGTTGGCACAGTGTTCTTGTGGACTGTGTACAGTTTACCCTTGTTCATTCAATTGCTGATTTCTCTACCCCGCTATCTGATTTCAATCAGGACATTGTATTGTAATATTTTCCTAAGTATCTCCCGTCTCAAGCTTGTGTAAACATGTCACCATTTGTTCACTATATTGCTATAAAAACCAACTAGCCAATGCTGAACAATAACAGAGAATAGGATGGGACATCCTGGGGAGTGAGAAGAGGAGGAAGAGCAGGAAGGACAGGAGGGATGCAAATAGAGAGGACCAAGAAACTGGGGGAAGTGAGCTGGGCCTAGGATCTGAGTAAAGGGCAAGTATAATGTGGGAAATCTGAATAGGAGGAAGCTACGCTGGCTTGGAGGTTTAGGATGGAGTGGTTACTGTGCAGCATTGTGCTCCAGGTTAATTAAATAGATCCTAGTCTCTCTGGATGGATATTTGGATATAAAGCTGCTGAGAGAGTAACTGCTGATTCATTAAAATTATAAATCAATACTAAACACCAATAATATTTCAACAAGCTTCACATATTCAAAGAATTACTGTATAAAAAAGGAATTACATCTCACAGAGTTTCATATAGAAAGAAATTTAGTCAAGATAAAAATGACATAGCCACAGAAAAACATGTGGCCCTGAAAGCCAGGTAGCTCAGCTAAATTAATGATGCACGCAGGACAGAAGATCCAACTGGAGATGCTCATATTAAGCGGATTCAGCCAGTCTCAGAAAGACAAATACGTTTTTTAAAAATCATTTACAGTTCCTAAAGTTTAAAGAGATACATGAACGCATGCATGCATGTATGACATGAGAACAGAAGTAGGAGTGTCCAGAAGACTAAAGGGACAAGAAAAGCAGAGGGGTGAGAAAGGGTGAGCGGAGTGGTGATGGGAGATGTTGAGTACACAGTACTTGTATAAAACCTTGAAAATAAATAAAATTAAAAGAAGTGCTAATGATAACTACTAATTAATTACTAAGAATTACTAATCACCACAGGCCTCATAATGAAATGGCAGGAAGTCACTGTAACTAGTGAGACACTGGGGCAGTCACCTTCCAAAGTCCCTTCTAAGTAAGACTCCAAGTATCAGCCAGCAGTTGACCTTGAAGCTCACCTGTGGTGATGCAGTTCCCCGAATCAGAACAAACTCATCAAGTAGCCATGCTCCTGCCTCAGTTTTCACATGGAATCCTCGCCTCACAAGCCTTTCAAAAGTCAGGACTATGCTTGGCCCATATTCGAATCTTTTTTATTATGTTTGTTTATTTGTTGGTCTTTATGCATGGCATGGGGCACATGTGGAGGGCAGATGATAACTTGTAGTTACTGGTTCTCTCCTACAACGTGGGATGTGGCACTGAACTCAGGGACTCAGATGTGACAGCAAGTGCCTTTACCTCCTGAACTATTTTGCTGGCCCCCATATTAGCATCTTTGATTCCTAGCAGATGCCTTGTGCATACTGAGCCATTAAAATCCTTTATGGAGCATGCCATTAGAGCCAGAATCTTTAGCACCATGTCCCTTCTTGCCTTTTATGACCGGGTCTCCTCTGTCACCCTACAAGTGTGCGCCATATCCTGTATCATATCTGGGTCTAACTCAGACCAAAAAGAGTCCTGTACATACCTAAAAATGTGAGGAAGACAGGCTTCCTCCCACATCCAACCACTGACTCCTTGTGATGCTCAGAGGCTCCTCTTGAGTCGGCTCAGCCACTGGGAGCATCCTGACTGTAAGAGCTCAGCGCTATCACCCCTTTGCCAGACAGCTGCCACCAGCACGAGCAACCATGAAGAAAACTGAAGATGGATTACTCTGTCCATCTTCTCACCCAGGCAGCCTCTCCTCTCAATTAGCTGATTATTCTGACCAGACATAAAAATCAGGAGTGGGAGGAAAATCCCATAAAATGCCAGACACCTCCCCAGACACTTTACACTGTCAGCTCACTTGGTTGTTGCAGCAAGGAGTCTTTATTTGTACTTTTCAGATAAGGGGGCTGAGATTCAGAGTTTAGTTGTGTGCTGTCTGTCATGGAGAAAAGGAATGTTACAGTGGTCAGCAGAGATGGGAAGGGGAGGACAGAAAGGAATCGAATGAGGCAGAAAAACACAGAGGTACTAGCTACGCATTTTCTGTACCACAGTTTATGGATTATAATAGCCTGTGATATGTTATCAAATGATTAAGAGTGGACTGGAGAGATGGCTGAGCAGGCGAAGGTGCTTGCACCAACGCTGATGACCTGGGTTTGGTTCCCAGAACCCACATGTAGAAGGAAAGAACTGATTCCTGCAGGCCGTCCTCTGACTGCCTCCCACATACATATGCATACGCTCACACATGAACATTAAATAAATAAATGTAAGAACATTTTTGAAAATAAGAGAAACCAGCCAGGCACAGTGGCACACTAATCCCAGCACTCAGGAGGCAGAGGCAGGTGGATCCCTGTGAGTTCAAGGCCAGCCTGGCCTACAAAGTGAGTCCAGGACAGCCAAGGGCTACACAGAGAAACCCTGTCTCGAAAATCCAAAAGAAATAAAGAAAGAAAGAGGGGCTGGAGAGATGGCTCAGTGGTTAAGAGTCCCACCTGCTCTTCTAGAGGTCCTGAGTTCAATTCCCAGCAACCACATGGTGGCTCACAACCATCTATAATGTGATCTGATGCCATCTTCTGCAGATAAAGCACTCATATACAATAAATAAATTAATTTTTAAAAAAAGAAAGAAACCATAGAAATGATTATCGTTGCCCTGATTCTTACCCTGATCTATTGTTACATAATACACATATCTATCAAGTACCATGACCCACACCATAAAGATGTACAGTTACTATGCTTCAATTAAGCAAGGTTTAGTAATTTGCAAACTTTAAACTGGAATTTGAAACCAGATCTCCCTTACTCAAAACCTTTGGACAGAAAATATCAACAGCAAAACTCTATTACACAAGCCTCAGAATTACAGGCCCTACAGGATACCATTGTGACCAAGGTGACACTTTGCAGTCCTGGCATCATTTTGGCCTCAGGCCTCTTCCAATTTACCTAGAAAAATCTCCAATACCCACATGCACCACAAGGTGGAGCTATATCCTACAAACTTGGCTAAGTGTCCAGATAATGTTAAATGTCTTAACCCTTACTCTCTTCAGAAAGATTAGCTTGAATAAACATTTTGCCACCGTAGCTCTTTCTAGGAAATAGATCTGGCCAGCCACTTCCCTTTCTCAGACCTTCAATGGGTACCCAACACTGACAGCTTAACAGAACTCCTCACGGCACACACACTTCCTTTGTGAGTTGAGCCACCTCCCTCCAGACACACCACGGCTCCTAGGCTCCCGACATCCCCTTTTCTTCATGTTTCCCTTTCTCTAACATGTTGTCTCTGCTGTCCCTGTTGTCCCATCACCCTTCCCCCATCCATTCTATTCAACAACAAACTATACCACGCATTCCGTGTGATTCTTAAAGCACATCTCAGCTAACTCCTAGCCTTGTTTCTCTACCAACCATGACAAACACCGTACCTTCTTCTGTTTCAAGTGAATGTCTTCAGCTCCCTGGGGTGCTGAAAGGTCTCCAGGGGGTGAACCATGCTTTATGTGTATACATGCCCAGCCCTGCCAAGTAATAAACTCCTGTGTGCTAAACTAAGAACCCCTAATTAAAGCCATGCACCTGCGGCTCATTTAGGGCGTCACCTTTAGAGGATCAGAAGCAGAGTTTATAAAGATATTTTAAAAATTCACCCCAGGCTCAGATACAACTTAAAACCTGCTGCAAATCAAGCCAAGGTGGCAGCCCAAGTCAATAGCATCAGCACTTGGGAGATGTTACACGGAGGATCAGGAGTTCAAGGTTAGCCTTGGCTTGCATAGAGAGTTTGAGGCTAGCCTGGCCTACATAAGACCTGTGTCAGCCCTCATGCACACTTCCTCCCTGCAAAACATCCCTGTATTAATCAACATTCTAGCTGAAGAAACCGTATCAGACTTACCATCTTACTTAAATAAAGAATGAAGGAATACAGGGAACCAAGTGCATTTTCCGGAGGTGGGACATCGTCTGGCTCCTCTGCACCTGTCTCCAGAGCTGGGACGTCCTCTGGCTCCTCTGCACCTGTCTCCAGAGGTGGGACATTCGCTGGCTCCTCTGCTCCTGTCTCCAGAGCTGGGACGTCCGCTGGCTCCTCTGCTCCTGTCTCTAGTTGATTTTGTGCATCACCAGCCCCAGCAGGAGAACTTTCACTTACAAAGAAACCTAAAGGGGGCGACAAACACCATATTTTCTTTTATGCTTTAGAATAAAAATGGTTTCTTTTCATTTAAATGTTCACTGAGTGCCCTCTGAGATTAGTCACAAAGCACAGAACATTCAAGTCTCCTAAGAGAAAAGCAAAGCCTCCAGGATCTGAACTAGACACATAAGACCCTTTAATTATAAAAATAAAAATTATCTCTAGCCGCTGACTAGATATTCCCATCGTGTCCCTTGTCTATTCAGGAAACTGAAAACCAAACCCAAATTTGTATGCCTTCTTCATATAGACAAAATTGCCAAGCAGGGTAGTGAATACTTTTAATCCCTGTGCCCAGGAAGCAGAGGCAGGAGGATCTCCATGAGTTCAAGGCCAGCCTGGTCTACAGCCACCAGCACCTTCAAACAAAGCCATATAGACACAGTCACGGCCAGCAACTCTGACTTGGTGATGGCAGAGTGCTGTGGTAGAAACGTTAGGAGAGTTCCAGAACATGATGTGCAGGGCCCAGCAGGATGGCTCGGTGAGTCAGTGTGCCTGCTGCAATGCTAAATGACCCGAGTTTGGTCCCTGCAGTAGGAGAAGTCTGACTCCTGAAAGTTGTCTCTTCACATGTGCACCATGGTGCAAACACACTAACTAAAAATGGAAAAAAAAAAAAGTCTTGCAGACAGAATACACTAAAGCTTAGCATGGCTGGCATGTAGCAAGTACTTAATTTTTAACTGTATGGACAGGTGATAACTACATAAAATAGGGTAAATGCCAGGAATGATGAAAAGAATTACTGGTAGACTGGGAACTGGCAGAGAGGCTTTGTTAAAGAAAGAAAATCCAGCTATACCTGAGAGGGTTCCACACAAAGAAGTGTAAGGGGTGGGGGGTTAGATTTCAGCTCGAGTTACAATGAGCCTGGCACACGTTGTCAACAGCAGTTCGTGAAAGGCGGGACTGGACCCTCTCTGGGTCTCTCCAGCCATAAAGTTCAGCTCACTATTGACCTATGACTGACAGTGGGTGACATTTTCCCAGTTGGATCAGCGTCCTAGCACCTGAGGTAGATGCAGTGACACATGAAAGACTTGCCTGGAAAGGTAGCTAGGCATTGTGTTGGAGAATCAAAAGCAAAGATTCTGTTCCTAGTTCTGTAAGCACAACTTTCCTAACCCTGAAGGTTTTGAGCCAAAGAGCCACTGATCTCAATGGTTGCTGACTTGTTTTCAGTACACAGGACCTTTCTGAATTAGGAAGAACTTGGAAAATGTTACACTCGCTGCAACGTCCTCTGGAACATGAGAGGCCCCTGATTCATCATTCCTTCTTGGCTCAGCTAAACACAACTGTGAAGATACACTTTGTGTCTTCCCTGGAGAGCACGGGACATTACCTTATTGACACCGAACCCTTCATTTCTACAGACTGATGCAGCTATGCTTCCCGCGCACATGCGTGCGTGCATACACACATACACACACACACACACACACACACACACACACACACACACACACACACAGTGCTGGAGCTGGCAGTCAGTAGTAACACTAGCCTAGTATGTAGAAGGCCCTGAGTGTGATCCCCAGCACTGAGAGAAAAACAAAAACAGAAACAAAACAAACAAACAAAAAGCCCACACACATACACAAAAGAAATCCCAGTAATGACATCCTCATGGTACCATATTGGATGGCAAAATAACACAATGAGAGTATCTTGTTTACTAGTGAATTGAGAGTGAGCTACACAACAATTAGAAAACCATTAATATCATTATTGAGATGTTTAAGAACAAAAACAAGAAGACCTTTTTATCTCCCAGCAGTATTTCCTGTATTATATACAGGAAAGCTTACACACACCTGAATTGTTCTGCAACTCCAAATATCAGCCTGATTCAGACTGTCATCCCTTTAGTGTTTCCTAAAAAATATACCATAGAAAGACACCTGGGCTCCTCCTAGCATCTCTAAAAAGCTGAATTTGCCTCCACTGAAGCAAGGAGTCACAAACAACAACAGAATTACACATTGAGAGGAGCGGACATGAAGAGGAAAAACAAGGGCCTGTAAGCTCAGGGAGGTGACACCCATCGGCCTTTCTGGGGCTGATTTCATACAGATTGCTGTCCCCAGGCCAGCACTTCCTGTGCCGTTGAGTAATGGAAAGCTCTGCTTGAGAACATGGCCTTTGAAGGACACGAGCTTAGTTTCATACTGAGATGATTTACAGTGGCTGGGCACAGCCAAACACTGGCTTGCAAGTTAGTGACCGGCCCCTGGCTTCTTCCTACTTTTGATCTCTATGCATCTGAACTGTTGCTTTTCCCTTGTTACTCCTGAGACATTTTTAAGACTTGTACACACCTGAATTGTTCTGTCTTTCCAGCCCCTGAGAATAAATATTCTAGCCGGCCTTCTTTACAAACACCTCTACTCTGTAGAGAAAAATGATAAAATTTACCTGGATCTGTGTCTTTCTCAGTATTTGGCTTTTGTGACAACTCTGAGGCACTGGTGTGCCCAGTCTCAGGTTGATCCAAGAGACTAGACTCCTCCGGAAGCTGCACACTGAGATCTTGTGTATTTTCTTGTGGCAATTTGTCCTGCTTTGGTGGCTGTTTCTCTGGAGAAGAACACAGGGAGAACTTGGTCAGACATCAACTTTGGTTCATCCAACTGACCAGCACTCCCACATCACAGCCCAATGTCCTAGATCCCATGTGCACAAGTAAAAAGAGAAGCGAGGGTTTTAATTTTTTTCCTTCAAATTAACAATGACTGAAGTCACAGATTTACAAAGAAACCCTTCTCTTCAAAGCATTTTCATAAATGCATTCACAATAGAGGCTTCATTGACTTGCTACAGCAAGCCAGCATATGCCCAGAAAGACATACAGAAGAGAATTCCAGTCCTGCACAGAACCCAGAATCAACTTAAAGAACATAATCTCCTTCGTGCACAGGCAGCTGGGCTCACAGAGCCCATACAGAGAAGAGCATTCAGCCCATGGGCCACTTGCTAATGTGTCTCTCGAACACTTTCAAAGTACTTCTTAGCGATAAGGAGTGGGCCCATCCCCTTCCCTGTGAGCCTGCATGCACAGCATATTATGATCCACGAGAGCAATTATTTCTTTGCAGCCTCATATTTTACCACTAAAAATTATTTGAGTTTTCAATTTTTTAAAAAGACTTATTTTATGTGTATGTGTGTGTTGTACCGTGTATATGCAGTACCCATAGAGGCCAGAAAGATGGCATCAGATTCCCTAGGACTGGAGACTTGACAATTGTGAGCTGTCGTGGAGGTGCTGAAAACATCCCTGGACCTCTGCAAGAGCAGCCAGTGCTCTTAACCACTGCATCAGCTCTCCAGCCTGAGTTTTCTATTCTTAACCAAAACTTTAATTAAAAAAAAAAGCTTCCCCAAATTCCCAGGAAAATTAGCACTCTAGGAAGACAGATGCTCCTAGAACTTTATGCCCACTACTGTTGACTTCCAGTGCAGCTACTACCATTTGCAAAGCATGGATAACAAAATACAGCATGAACTAGGAATTGGGAGCTGGTCAGGGTATCCTGAGGTCGGTTCAACTAGTATCTGAGGCACAACTGGAGTAAGCTGCCGTCCCTGTGAAGCAGGAACTAGCAGGATACCCACACAAGATGCATACTGCTAGCCCAGCCATGGTGGAAATCAAGAAGCGACAACTAAATCTACCAGGTGACGCAGCTTCCCCACCCCTGCGCATTCATCCAGTGGACGCCAAGACAACGTGACGCACAGATGCGCGCACATCAATACTCACTGCAAGCCTAGGCACAACTACGGAGTCATGGAGACAACTGGGTGCCCAACAGCAGAGGGACAGACACAGAAAATGTGCAACAGATACATGGTACAATATTTGCAGTCATGAGGAAGAATGAAGTTATATCGTTTTCAGGAGGATGGATGTGGCCGGCTATCATCATATGACGTGAATTACATCTGTCTCCAAAGCACAGACATGGCATTTCCTCTCACTTCTGGATCTCAGCATTCATATGGGTACATGGAATCATACATGTATATATGACATGAAAGTGGAATGCACCTGTCTAGGGGGACAAAGAAGGCTAACTGGGTGGCGAGGGACGAGACGAGGGAGGGTGGCATGGTAGAGAAGGGACATGCTTGAAGTACACTGCGTATCCGCAGTGTTATGAAAGCAGCACAGTGCTGAGTGTGTGCCACTGTAAATAAATAAATGAAGAAATTAAGTTCAGTAAAGCCCCTTTTAGAGCCTTACATGAGCACTATACTTTGTTAAGCGTTTTAATTTGTGAATTATTTCCAAAATTATTTCAAGTTTCCTTCCGCAAATGAAAACCAATTTCAGCTGTCCTATGGAGGAAAATTGCTATGGGGGGGGGGGGTGGAGGGGAATAATCTGTCTTTATGTTCAACCTAAAGGAAAGCTGGCAGAAGAAGCTCTAGGTCTGGAACCTCCCCTTTAGACACATGGGAACACAACAGGAAAGGAAGGGCTTCAGTATGTCCCCCGTCCCCATGCATCCTCTCCCCACCCCGGGGCTCCTTCAGCCTAGCCCCAGGGGTCATATAGGCAGGTCCTTTACCTTCTCCTGGTCCAGCCCAGCCTTCATCCAGAGGTGGAGGTGTGGCCAGTGGGGCAGTCTCCACTCCAGAGTATTGGTACCTGACAAAAAAGATGAGGTCTTGTATGTCATCCAACACCGCAGCTTCTTCCAACACGTTGTTCTCTTTTAACCCCAGATCTCTGATTTTGGTCACTTGAGTATCAAGCATTGCCTCTGTCACACTTAGAATTCGTGACTCAGAGGCACGGAAGACTTTATCTAGGACTTTTTCCACGTTGTAGGGCAGGCTGTCCCGATACGCTGACTTGAGCCTTATGGACATATCTTGCAGCATGTCCTCCACCTCGTGGACATCAAAGTACTTCAGGAAACGAAACAGGGACTGCTGGTCTTCCTTGAAGAAGCTGTTTATGATAGGCAGGTCTTCCCTTACAGTCTTCAGCACTATGTCGGGAATTTCTGGTGTGCCTCGCTGAGATGCGCCATCCCTGAGGCCTTCAGCATCCCGGTGGCTTTCTGAGCCTCCAAGCTTCTCGGTAGCCTCAGGCTCTTCTTCTGATATTTCTTCTTCCCCAGGGCTCTCAAGTCCCAAGGTGTTGGCTAGTTCCTCAGGGTTGTCTTTTTGCGGGTCATTAGAGTCTTTACTCTGAATGGCTTCCATGAAGCCTGGGGGCTGAGCTGCTGTTTTCTCACGGAGGCCATTGACTTCAGGTGGCCCTTGGGCTCTCACGTCTTCTGTGTCCATCACACCACCTGACTCCTTGCCAGTACCACCTGCCTCTTTGGGTGTCGTTTCACTCTTTTTTCCAACCTCCAAAATCATACTAGTTGCTTGTTTCTTTTCCTTAGTGTCAAGATTAAGGGTCCCCAAAAGTACTTTTTCAAAAACTTGAGAAGTCATGCCTGACTTCCCTTCATGAACACTGGGGTAGTTTTCTTTAGACTGCCGTGCACTCGCGGCGTTTTCATCCTCCAGCAGTTCCTCAGGAAAATCATCATCCTCTGCTTCCCACTGTCCAGGTTGGACACTCAGCACTTCCTGGCTGTCAGCCCTCTGTGTCCCTTGTATGGCCGTGGGGTGAGGTGCTCCTGCCTCTGTAGGGTCCTCCTTGCTCTCTTCCTCTGGAAGCCCTGTCTTCTCATTCACACCCTTACTGACTACAGCAGCTACATCACCCTCTTGCTGCCAAGACAGATTTCTTCCCTGAGTAGAAACTTTTCCCCTCTGTTCTCTTGAAAGACCAGTTTCCTCTGGAGAGGCAAATCTAGGCTGATTCTCAGTTCTAAATCCTGGCTCTAGATATCCGTCCTGCTGGCCTGCTTTTGCTCCACTAGCGGAAGGGCCTGTGACCTCTGCACTGTCCTTGGATGCATGAGGCTTATCTCCTGAGGGTGGCGCAGCACCCAAGGATTCCTGTTTACTGTTAGTTTCCATCACCGGACTCCCCACAGCTCTGTGTACTGATCCGCTCTCTAAGCTGCCTCTCTGGATCTCTCTGGTCTTTTCCCTGTGGAGTATTTCCTTTGAGATATGGATAACTGGTTCTTTTAGGCCATTTTCTTTTTTTTCAAAGACTGCTTTTAGTGTAAATTCTTTGCCCTCTTCAGCAGCTGGCGGGGCGTTGAGCTTGCTATTCTGAGGATGATAAGCACTCACTTTCACTGGTTCTGACTTCACTTCCTCCTCTGAGTCTGCCTCTGACTCGTACTGTCCCGGGCCTCTCCTGGATTCCTCTATTTCCTTCTCTTCTCCTGTGATGACAAATTCTGGCTCTGTTTTGGAGTCTTCTACAAAAAGATCATCTCCTTGACCCTCATGGTCCACATGGCCAGCCGTTGACTGCGGCTCCTTCCGATGGCTAGCTGAAACCAACACATCTTCCTCCTCCTCCTCCTCCTCCTCCTCCTCCTCCGCCTCATCTTCCTCCGAGTTAGAACTCTCTAAATCCACCACACCTTCTTTTTCTTCACCTCCTGTGACAATGGAGAGGAAAGTATCCCCCAAGGTTGCCAATAAATCTTTATTGTCATTTTTGATGCTAGGAGGCAGAGTGGGTTCAACTTTATCCTTTTCACTCAAGTTCGGATTCTTATCTCTTGGATATTTCTCTATCACGGGCTTCCCAGGAGCTTTCTCATCTTCATCTGTAAAGGTTAGTAAGGGTAGCTCATCAAAGCTTTCTGCATTCTCCTCTTTTTCAGCCTCCACTGGGTAATACTCAGCATCCAGTTTTTCATCGAAATCATCTTCTAATGAAGTGACCAACCTGGTTGCCTCATCATCAGACACAAGTGCATCAGCGGTGGAGCCAAACTTGGTTTTCAAGTTCAGGGTCACTTCTGTTTTCAGGACTTTGTAAGCATCTATCTTCTCCTGCTCCACTGAGACAGGGGAACTATTGCTGGTTCTGTTTTCACTTGCTGGCACTTTTAATTTATCATGCAGCATTTCTTCAAAGGTGTCCAGTGAAGACTGCATTCCCTGAGTGGTGTCCGCTGGACTGTTGGCATGAGGGAGGCTCTCCCGAGCTGAGGACCGTTCCTGCAGTTCCTCACTGCTCTCTGAGAAAGCTCCATCTGGATCCCCTGACTCAGCTCTGACTGGATCAGGCTCAGGGGGAGCATCAAGTTCACCCTCCTGAGACACTTCAGGAGATTTCTCTCTGTGCTGAGAGACTTCTTCAGCTTTTTCAGCCTCTGCAGGCGCAGGATCATCAAGTCCCAAATACTCTAAAAGTTCTTCTACTTTATAACTATCAAAATCATCTCTTCCTCCTTCAAAGCACACAAAGTCTGTCTCCTGCGTGGAGAAAACAAAAACATTAGCATTTCAGCAACCAAGTGTCCCAAGAGCAACTCCCACCCATACCAGCGATGGAGGGAACTCTGGGTTCAGCCTGGCTCTAAGAAGGCTTTGAACCACTGTTGGGCCAGTACAAGGAGATCAGCTAGAACCTATTTTCATTCTCCTGTCCTCAGGAGAAGAATGGCTCATGAGTTTGCTTGGCCCCCATCCCTGGTTTCTGTTCAGAAAATAATCTGTTTCCCCATGCTGTCAGTTTTATGGGAACAGTTGGAGGCTCCCAGTTGGCCAGCTCTGGCTGGGTAAATCTGTCTTATTCTACACTGCAATTATTTCTGTATTAGGGGAAAAAAAAAAAGCTGGGTCATATTCTCTAAAATGCACAGTGAGTAAACAAATGGAGACATGTTATTCTCTCTCTACATGGCTTCTGCATTT
The DNA here is from genome assembly GCF_964271855.1 of Acomys minous. Taxonomy (NCBI): domain Eukaryota; kingdom Metazoa; phylum Chordata; class Mammalia; order Rodentia; family Muridae; genus Acomys; species Acomys minous. The sequence goes on along the minus strand of NC_140483.1, from coordinate 11,829,028 downwards.
CTCAGTGTGTTCTGAATACTTGGTGACAATGAGTTTTATTGCCAGCTTGACAGTATTTATAATTGCCCAGGAGACAGAGACAAGTCTCTGGTTAACTGAGAAGGGAGGGCCCACCTTAAATGTGGGCAGCAGCCTTTCATAGGTTGAGGTCCCGCATGATGTGAGACAGAGAACACACCTCTCCCAGTTTCCTAGCTACAGAGGCACCATGAGCAGCTGCCTCATGCTTCTGCAGACAGGACTTTCCCGCCGTGATGAACTATACCTCGAGTTATGAGCCAGAAGAAACACTTATTTCCTTAAACTTCTTTTGCCAAGTGTCCCCCAGAGCCAATAAGAATAGTAACTAATGTAGCAACAGAGGGGAGAGAGGGGGTCCTATACTCAGTCTCCCATTTCTAGTAGTGATGCCTGATGACCAGGATGCTCAACTCCTAATCATCTCTCTGGGGAGCTGCTGGACCACGCAGCTCTCTACCCCAGTGTCCTCTACGCCATGCATCTCGGCCCATCCATCTAGAGTCAGGCAGACTTACCTAGCTGTCATGTTCTAAGTCTACATGGATGTTAGAAACATATTTTCCTTGGACTTGGAAATATGTATCAGCTTAAAAGGTATCTTATTGAAACAGAATGAGAATTTAAAGCAGTGGTTCTCAACCTATGGGTGTCAAACACTTTGAGGGGCAAATGACCCTTTCATACAGGTTGCATGTCAGATATCCTGCATATCAGATATGTCCACTCCAATTTGTAACAGTAGCAAAATTACAGGTATGAAAATAACTTTATGGGTAGAGTCACCACAACATGAACTGCATTAAAGGGTCACAGTATTAGGAAGGCTGACCACCACTGATTTAAAGGGATAAGGAATGGTGTTGGGGGTGGGGGGACTCCCCACTTTTATTATTACTGGAACAACTTGAAAACAAGGTTCAGTGTAAGTTAGGGTTCAAACTGAGATTCCTCCTTCTGCTTGAAAAAATAGAAATATTTACCTCTTTGATAACTAAGAACAAAGACTTTTCTTTTTCATTTTTGGTTTTTTGAGACAAGGTCTTGAATAGTTCAGGCTCCTACTGCCTCCACCTCCCAAGTACTAGGATTGTAAGTAGGTACACTTGGCTGAGATATTATTAAATCTTAACTTTCACATACTAAAAAAAAGGGGGGGCAGAGAAAAACCTTATATATCAGTCTACAACCTCCTATAAGAACATCAACTTAAACATATTAGATAAGTATCAGAATACATAATCTCCTATAAAAGCTTTTTAAATGTTTCTTCTTTTTTAGTTAGTCTGATCCCAAATTATAATCTGATTTGAAAATGTTGGCTTGTTTTCCCCCTGTCTAAGCATGGTTGAAGACTTTGAGAAGAGATAATTGTACTTTATAAGAGCTGTCTTGCCTAAAACAATTTTGAACTACCACTACCTCCACCAGCAGCAGCAGTTTTAACTGACTACAACTGATGAACACATAAGCCAGTTTGTAGCTGGGAACAACTTACATCCGCTGGGACGTGTAGCTCTTCTTCTGTGTATTTGTAAAGCACCTTGATCAAATCTTTCGGAAAATATCCAAATAAGTGGCCAACCTATGTGAAATAATGGGCAGAGGGAAGAAATGCTAGTCAACGTCTGTATAAGAAATACAATGGGGAGACTTTCAGCGGGGAGAAGAAATACATAGGCAGCCAAGATAAAACCCAGAGAAATAGATAGTTGCTGTTAATAATTAAGCTGCAACGTTTGTGCCAATGAAAATTAATGTTGTTAAACCAACAGGTCTCTAAGCAGTGGACATGTTCCTTCATATATCAGCACATAACGTTAGAGTTAGAAGTAATTAGAGATCTGTATAGGAGACACTTCCTGGAGACCATATGGTGAAGACTTGGCAAACGAAAGCTGATAGAAACACGGTTCTATCAAGTGGTCTGGAATTTACTTGAGCCCTTGATAGCATCATCCTAAGCCACTCCTTACAAGGCCCCCTTCAATTCACAGCAGCCGTGGAAATAAGTGGAAGCAAACGAGACTCCTGACATGTGTGCTGCTACCAGAAACAGTATCTGCTGATACCAAACGCTGTGATAGATTTTTTCCCCCCAAAAAAGCAGCATTTAGAAGTATTTGAGGAGATTAAATAAAAGTATGATGTAATGCTTACTTCCCTACCTCTCAGGCTTCGGTTCCGTGTAAAACAAATCTGCAGAAATTAAGCCCAGCCTTTCCCAGCACACATCGCGAAGATACGTAAAGTGTGCATGCAGTGTGCAGCAGCTCTGTTTGAGAAACTGTCCTTCACCAGCCACAGTCTTAGAGGAAGCAGAGACCTATCCCACCCAACCAAGAAGCAGACTGATGGATGTGCGGATAGGCAGCAGATGAAAAAGGCCTCCTTATCACTAACTCTAAAACATCTGTACTCGCCAGTGTTCTTGGTTTATCTAGAAGCCATCTGGAGGCCATGCTAGTAATAGAATAAAGCCCTGAAGATTAGATAAGATGGGGGTATAAAAGCTACAAGACTGGCAGCTAACCCTTGAAACACTAGGAAACCAAAAAAGACTGTTAAGAGTGAGACTTAAGGTACTAAGAGAAGGTATTCTGAAAACTAAGGAGAATTGTTAATTCTGCAAATAATGAGGTTCATGAAATGAGAGGGGGGAACTGGGCAGAAATACATTTCCCTTCTGCAGAAAAGTCTACCGGGGCTGGACCTAGAAAAGTGAAGGAATCCAGAGTTATGTGACAAAGGAAGGCGGGGCTCCATATTAATCTGCCAACTGAGACTATAGCTCACACACAGCTCCATGGTCAGACTCTTGGTGCTGCCCTTCCCTATGGTCTCACAGAATCACAGACCCAGAAGCAATTCCTACATCTAACTTTGCTTCTGTGTATCATCTTTGTGAAAGCACTGCTCATTTGATTTGGAGATGGGCAAGATAGCATCTGCCTCAAGAGGCCAATTCTGCCCAAGCTACTAGGAGAACAAATGTAATTAAAGTGCTATATTGCCCTGTAAGGAAATACTCAAAATGAAGGCAGATAAGGCTTTTGACTTGACAGTGAGCTGAGCCACCAACTGGCTGACAAGCAAAGCAGCAAAATGACTGTCACAGGAGCAGGGCAAACAGAGTCCCACCCTAACATGTATCTACCGGCAAAGATGGCTTTCTGGTTGGATGCTGAAAGCAGGGTTTCTTAAGGAGGTAGGGTGACAGTGCTTGCCTGTTGTGTATAAAGTCTTGGTTTGATCCGAATGGTGCATACCTGTAATACCAGCGTGGAGGAGGGCGAGGAAGAAGGACCAGAAGCTGAAGGCTAGCCTGGATGGATGCAGGAGACCCTGCCACTAGGGGGAAAAATTAAAAAAGCAAAGTGGCCCAGCAGGAAGCTAACAGGCCAGAGGAAAACAAAGCCAGCTTATTTATCCAAAAGCCCAAAGGCTGGGAAGGCAGAAGGCTCATCACCAGTGTGTGAGGAAACCCAGCGCAAATGCTTGGAAAGCAGATGCCCAGTCGCAGACACCAGACACCAGCACAGACTCCTCCTCTTATCCATAAGGAAGCCCGGGAGCAGCCACTGGGGTGCTAAGTAAGAGGGCTCTGCCCCACCACCCAGTGCTTTAAAAGCCTTCCAGAGGAAGATGTATCCTGAAAAAACATTTCCCTCCCTAGGGGGACGACAACCTTGTTCTGTGTTTTGGCTTGCAGTCAGGAGTGGGGGGCGTTTCTAAGCTGGGACAATCTCGTGGGCCATTATAGACCCTTTATGAACCAGCCCTCTTCCAAGAGACAAGCCAACTCTCATATGCTCCTCAGCCGTGGGAATCCTCGGGTCCGCCTGTCCAGCTCCTCCCTGGCTCTGGCATTATAAGTACACCCCACAAAGCCTGACTTTTAAAGTCAGTTCTGGGGAATCAAACTCAGGTCCTGTCTAAGCATATAGCTTACAACATTAAATCTAATAGCCACAGATACTTCCTTCTTGAAGCAATGAAAGATTTCCAGGTCTCTGCCGTTTGACTTGTATTGTACGTTCAGCTTTCTGACTAGCTGTAGAGCAAAAGCCAGAACCAGTTCAGTTCTGTTTCAGAAACCTCAGCCTTACCCCTACTGTGTATCAAGGCCTGAGGCCTGCTAGGACCCTTAAGCTGTCTCACCCCTACTGTGTGTCAGGCCTGAGGACTGCCAGGAGTAGGACCACAGAGCTGTCTCACCCCTACTGTGTGCCAGGCTTGAGGCCTGCTAGGACCACAAGGCTGCCTCCTGTTTACAGTCTGGGAAAGATACCATCAACAACCTCAACCAAAGTCATTTAAATCTGCAGTGCTACAAAAATCCAACAAAAATAAGAAAACAAAGCTTTTTTTGCAGTTTTACTTACACTTCCGGCCCAAACTTCACGGGACCCCCCTGCAAGTTTGTAGTAGACATATACATGGTCACCTTTTTTAAAATTCACAAAACGACAATCGGGCCCGGTGAAGTCTTTAAGAGCCTCACCGCGGTACATTAACACTGTACACAGAAAGAAAAGAAGAAAAGAACGTTAGGATTTGCCTTTTCACAGCCTCCCCAATACTTTTTAATTTTTCTTTTGTTAAAGATGGGGTTGCAAGTATCCCAGGTTGGCCTTAAACTGTTTTGGTAGCCAAAGATAGCCCAGAGCTCCTCAGCCTCCGGCCTTTACCTCTCAGTGGTAAGATTGCAGGCACATGCTGGAAACCAGAGCCAGGGTTTTCTGCATGTTAGGCAAGCGTTACCACCTCTTAGAGATGTGCCAGGAAATCTAAGAATCCTGTTAGAAACAATCCCAAAGCCTTCCCAGTACTCTTCTGGAAGTGATTTCAGTTCACGACCTCCAAGTGTCTAAAAATCCCAGAGCCTCATTGCTGTAAGTCACGTCATCCCTATAATCAGATGAGGGAAAGTGTCTACTTTTCTCTCTGGCTAACTCTGAGAACCAAAAACAGTGTGCCTGCTGGCTGCTCTGAAGTCGGCCCTTTGTTTTCCTCTCTCATCCTCTAGCCCCTTCCTCCTTTTTTTTTTTCCCCTGTTTCATTATCATAAAAGTCTTCATTTTGTGGATGTGTAAATGCAGGTGCAGGTGCTGACTGGTTTAAACACAGCTAGCTGTGCAGATAACAGGGAGGCAAGAAGAACTCCCAGGAACCCCCAAGGGGTCAATTAACCTGAACCAACCACTAACAGGCCCTACCTGTAAGTGGTTGCAACTGCCTCTCTGCGGCAGTAAACACTGTCGGTTCCATTTGTGGCCAAGTTGTTGTCTCTGCACAGTGACTGGATGAGTTAACAGGAAGGCATATTATCACACCCTATTAGGAATCCAATCAATCACAAGGCAGTGTTTTCGAAAAGCAAACATTGATGCATCAGCATTAAGAAGGTTTCTAACCAGGTCTGGTGATGGAGACCTGCAATTCCAATGTTCAGGAAGCTGAGGCAGGGGGATCACAAGTTCAAGGCCCAACTGGAGTACAGAGGGAGTTCAATGGCAGCCTAGGTAACTAAGTATAAAGAGGACTGAGGATATACCTCAATAGTGGGATGCCTGATGCTTGTGTGATATAGACAGGGCCCTGGGGCTTGGCACCCCAGTACTGCACAAACAAAAAAGCAAAAAAACCTAAGAAAGCTTTCAAAACATTTTTTTCCCCTAAAAACAAAGTTCAAGATGGATATCTCATTTGTCAGGAGCCAAACAAAACTATGAGACTAAGTCAGAAGTTATTTTCTGACTTAAAGTGCAGAACTGTGGCCAGGCAAGGTGGCATGTGTCTTTAATCCCAGCACTGGGGGACAGGAGGCAGGTGAGAGTTCTGTGAGTTTTGGACCAGCCTCGTCTTTAAGTGCATTCCAGGCTAAGCAGGGCTGCATAGTGAGACTCTGTCCCAAATGAATAAATAATAAATATAAATACAGAACTTCAGCCACACCAACAGAAGCAGTAATTGCCAAATGAGATTAACAGTGCATTAAAGGGCAGAGCCATGGAAGTGATTGCAATGTGTCTAAAAGCCAATTAGCAACAGTACACAAAGACATGTTTTTAAACTACATATTCAAGGGATAAGAATACAGATTTGGAGGGGGTAACTTGGTTTTTAAAGCTAAAATAAGATTATTTTCAGATATGTCAGCATCCTAATTCAGATGAGATGGAGCAAGAGGCCACACTAAAGAAATTTGAGGCTGGGGAATTCTACTCAAATTGGAAACCAATTTCCAGTTCCCTCCTTAGCTTCCTGAGGATGTACAGTAGTATATCAAGGATAGCCTATGTCTTTATGTACTGCCTATTGCTTATGAGTGACAGGGACACTGAGGGACACCTTTACTAACACCTGACACCCTCTCACCACAAGCACTTCCTATAGGCAGGATTATCTATCATTGTCTGTTGTATTTGGTTACATTTGTTTGGACACAGGCCACTTCTCAAATTATATTGTAGCCCAGAACTCCTAACAAGCACAAGTCTCAGTTCTGAGGCAGCAGTGATGATATGGTCCTCTCTCTGGGGTTTTGAGGAACTCAGGTAAGACAGCTCTTGGACAGCAAAGAACAGAAAAGGCTTGTCAATCTTCAACAGCCAAGGGACAATCGAAAATGAAAGGGAAAATTCACATTGGTGGCTCTGCCTTTGCAGCGTTTGTTTATATCAGCCCTGGGTTACCTCTAGGACCTAGAGTCTTGGTGATATAAATTACAGCTATCTCCTTTTTTTTTTTTTAATGGTATTGGTGCAAACTATTTGAATTATGAACTGTGGGTTTTTTTTTATAATATCAGTTGAAATATAAATGGCTAACCTGCATTTTTTTATTTTTAGTCTTTTAGAATGAATAGTATTCTGTAAGTATTGCTTGTGATTTATGAAGGATGTCCGCAGTGAGTTACACAGTTGCTGGAGCCCAACCTGGAAATCTTATGAATTATTTGGGACAGGAATGGGTCCCAGCAACATAGGGGACTAAGGAAAAGACTGGACTACTTCTGAGATCCTTCTAGTATTTTTTATCGTCATTACAGTAATAGGCCTCTTCTAATCCTATCCTTCCACAGGGCCCACCTCCAACCCGGGCTCCTCCAACCTAGGACCAGGTCGCAACTGCGCACAAAGGAGAAGGCTGCGGTTCTCAGGTGGTGACAGGTGCAGCAACTTGGCCTCTTCAAGAGTGAAAGATTTTGACCTTCTCGCAGCCTCACTTGGCAGCTAGCAAGAAGAAGCTTCTGTGCAAAAGAGCGACACAGCACTGAGGCAGAGTACCGGGAAGACCTCGGAATATACAGTGTGCCTGGCCTCGGGGGCTCATCCCAAACCTAAACTCCAGTTCCTCTGGTTCCAAAGGTGATGCGAGCTGGTGGTCCCAATGCAGCCAAGAGGGCGGCGTAAAGGCAGAGCCGGGCTGCCTTCTGGAGGAACCCTGCCGGCAATCAGCCACTCGGATTGCGCCCCAGCTTCCTAAGCGCGTGCATCTCGATCTTGTGTGGACCCAAGTCCCCGAGGCCGGCGTTGAGACGCTCTTGGCTGCTGCATGGGGCGCCCGGGATGCGGGGGCGCGCCACCCCATCACTCCGGGACCCAGGCGGAGATCGGGGATCAGGAAGCAGGGAGCTGACCCCTGGAAACCAGTCTGGGTCTGCGGCGCCCCCCACCCCACAGCCAAGTCAGAGCAGCAGAGAGCAACCCTGGCAACAAGTGGTAGGCATGGCCTCTAAGGCAAGGCTACCCCGGGCGATTGCCGAGTAGAGCACACCCGCGCGCGGTCCGCGGGCCTGCGACCCCCCTAGGCCTGGGGAGGGCTGTGGGACTCCGACCCGCGCGGCCACCGCCGCCACCGGGAACCACCCGCCCCGCCGTCCCGCCGCCCCGTCGCCCCGCACTCACTGCTGCACTCTTCGTCTGCGCACACTTTGAAGTCCGAGAAGCGCCGGCCGGGGCTGGCGTCCGGCTGGCCCGGGACCCACCGGGGCGACCCGAGCAAGAGCAGCCAGAGGAGCAGCCCCGGCGCCGCAGCCATGTTGTGGCCACCGCGGGTGACGCGGAGGCCGCCGGCAGGCGGTGCTGGGGGCGGTGCCGGGGCGGTGCCGGGGCGGGCGGGGCAGGGGGTGGTACCCGGGAGGCAGGCAGCTGAGAGTAACACGTCTGCAGGGACTCAGCTCGGAATGCGCTCTGACTTGGAGGAGGCCTTGGTGTCCCTCCCGAACTGCTACCTTGACAACCACCGCAGGCACCTTCCCCTCGCCCAATCGCCGGCCTCAGATCCAGTGACCTCACAAACGACCTTCCGCGTCACCGGGCTCGTCACTCCGCAGCTCTACGCCAACCTAACAGGTTCTGCCTTCCTCCTTCATCTTCGGTCCATGCTAAACAGCCATTCCTCTTCATCTCTTCCTCCAACTACAATTCTTAGTTGTGAACCGACAAGTCCCGCACAGGACTGGCCACAGTGAGCAACTGATACAGGCACATACCCCCACCCACTTCAAACTCCATGGGGCTTCTTTGGGGCTTCTGTCACATGATCGTCTTTTAAATGTTGATGGAATAGTGAGTGAAATTTTAATTAGAAAGTGGCACTCTTTAAAGAGAGGGTTGATGGACAGTGTCCTCTGCCCAAGATTTTGAGATTCCTGTCTCTGTCCATAAAGGAAGAAGTCATTTAGCACCAATGTGTTCAATTTCCATCTCCTTTGCCAACATTCATAGTTCATCAGAATGCCCTCATGTTGCCAATAGCTACTGTCTCAACTGCAGCTCTAGCGACATCTGTAAAGATAAATCCAGCTGTGTCTGTCCTCTCCTTAAGCCTCCCTATAACTCTGTATTTCCAAGTAATGTGCAATGGCTTTACCAGACTGCAGTGCTGGTTCTAGAGGCAACCTTCCTGCCCAGGCAAGGCTGTAACTCCTAATCCATTATGGTTCATCTCTTTTCTACTCACAGTGCCCTCCTCTATCCATTAGGGATCAGAGGTTCTCTGTATAACAAACCCTTAGTTTTTAGTTTTAGGTTTTGTTTTTAGATTTCAGTAAAGAACTTACATATTTTGATACTTTTATAGCAGGGCCATTTCTGGCTTTCTGTTGTTTTCTCTTTAAAGTGTTTTTGTTTTGTTTTGTTTTGTTTTTTTATATTATGCATATGGGTATCTTACCTGCAAGCATGTCTGTGCCCTACATGTATGCAGTACCAATAGAGGCCAGAAGAGGGAGGCAGATCCCTAGAACTGCAGTTATACATGGTTTTGGGAGGCAATTGAACCCTGTGTCTTCTGGAAGAGCAGCCAGTGCTCTTAATCACTGACCCATTTCTCTAGCCCTGTTTTCTTTATTTTTTCCTTTAAAAAAAACAACAGAGTTTTATATATCCCGGCCTGGCCTTGAACTTGCTATGAAGCTATAATTCCAGTTGTTAAGTGCTTGTTCTTAATCTACAGCAAAGAAACACAACAAAGTGAACAAACCTCCATGAAGGAAACTATCTCATAAAAGTCTAAAGGAAAAAACAAACTCATTCCCGGCCCTACGAGGATCAAGAGCTTACTGAGGCTGAAGCACAGTAGGACAACACAGTGCACAAGTAGGGCACAGGCTAAAGTGAGGGCAGACAGTAGAAAAATAAATGATGTGGGGACCAGCTTTGGGATTACTATCTGCTGGACGTGGGGGGGGGGGGCCACCAGTGCACATCTCACTTTTCCTGCAAGGTCTGATGACCACACCTCCTGACATGGGAGCCCTGTAACAGCTCGCCTCAGAAATAATCAAGGCAGAATTTTGCAGAATGCCGGTTACTCTAGTCTGTCACAATGCTTTTCAGTTAATAGATCAGAAACTATTTTCCTAGCCAGCAGGACTGATCTACACTACTTTCGAAGTCTAACGGCCAAAAGCACCACATGGCTTAGCACTCAAGAGCACACACTGCTCTTGCAGAGGACCTAAACTCATTTGCTAGCACCAACGCTGGGTGGCTCACAACTGCCTGTACTCCAGCTGCAGGGTACCCAACACTATCCTGTGACCCATGCCCATGTGCACAAACCTGCACACAAACACACATGCAAATACACATAATTTAAAAATATTTTGAAAATCAAAAGTACTGTGCTTGTTTTAGGAAGACTGGAAACTTTTTGAGGGTTTGGTTTTTTTTTTGTCTTGTTTTGGTTTGGTTTGGTTTTAATTTTTTTTGAGACAGTGTCTCTCTACAGATCCCTGGCTATCCTTGAACTCACTACGTAGACCATGCTGGCCTGGAACTCACAGAGAGCCACCTGTGTCTGCTTCCCAAGTGCTGGGCATAAAGACAGAGAGCAACGTGCTTAAAGGAAAGTGAGGAGACATCATCTGACTGCAGTGAAGGCTTGTAGACAGTGACGGGAGACAGACCAGGTGGGGAGCAGGAGACAGGTTATGAATGTCCTTAAAAACCAACACAAGGGTATAGACTTAGCAGAAACACAGACAGCTATGGCGCTGCAAGTAAAGGGACCCAATGACAGAGGTGGGTGCAAGGAAGCCTCCTGTTCTGAAGAACATAAAGAATAGGGGTTTGTCTCGGTCTGACTCCATCCTCACAGCTAAGAAAGCCCCATCACTGTGCTCCCTCTATGGGAGCGAATCAGATACAAGGTCATATTTCCTGCCAGCGCGCACTATTTGTTCAGCTCTGACAAATATTATTCTACTTTCTATCATACAAAGAAAGAACCTCAAACATCTGCAATTGCCACCAACACACAGGTGCATACGTGGATTCCTGTTTCAGGCTGGGCCGAATTTACCTTGGCACCATTTTCACTGAAGTCAAATATTTGGTGTTTTGCAACAAATGCAGAACAGATTTCAGGGTGTGGCCTGTGCAGCCTAGGCTCCACAGAGCAGACTGCCTGGCTTTGTCCGTTTCATTTCCAGATACACACTACTTCCTTGGCAGAGCAGCAGCCTCAGAGGCAGGGGATATAACTAGCTGAAGGCCTGGGCTAGCCAGCTGAAGGCCTGGGCTAGGAGTCAGTTAACCATGATGAGCCATTAATTTTTTAAAGTCTCGGATTCTTTATAAAATTGGGATTAAGGTTAAAATTTTACAGTGATTTTTAAATAGGCAAAAAAAAAAAAAGGAACTAATTTGTGCTGATTAAATAACCAGACAGCAAAATCCCAGACTGCTAAGGCAGTAGTGTTGGTGGATGCTGCAACATGTCTTAGCAAACAGTTACTTTGAGAAGACCAAAGGTGCTTTTGTGGAGGAGGCATGCAGAGCCAAGAAAGAGGAAACACATTTTTAAAAAAAGGTTTATTTTTAATTATGTGTATGTGTGCTTGTCTCCATGTTTGAGTATATGCATGTGAATATATATATTCATGAAGGCCAGTCTAGAGCATCGGACCCCTTGGAGCTGGAGTTCTAGGAAGTTGTGAGCCACCTGATGTGGGTCTGAACTGAACTCTGGTCCTCAACAGAATCAGTTTGTGTTCTTAACTCCCGAGCCATCTCTCCAACCCTGAGAAAATACACTCTTGAGGGTAAGATACAGCTGAGTGACAGGGACAAAGGGACATGATGATGCCTTGGGGGCTTTTGCATTTCAACTGGTACTTGCACATAAAATTATAAATAGGACTGTACGTCCCTTACGGAGACTGAACGATAAGCAACTGTGCACAGGAAAAGTAAGAGTTTTCTGTGACTCAGTGTGAAAGGCCATTCCTATCCGAACCCCCATGGGAAGTGAAATGGGTCAGAGTACGTGAAGCTCCAATGGCTTCAAGACAGGCTCCGTGAGTGGCCAGCTACTGCCCTTGTTTCCGGTTCCCCAGAACACAGTGTCCGATGAAAATATAGTTACCAATTGCAAGTATAACTTAAAAATTTACAAGTCATACTAGAAAGTTTAAAGGTTAACTTAGCTTTTTCTCATAAGGCTTCATATTTATCTCAGTAATTAGATATGTTTAGTGTCTATATAGAACCTTATTTGCCGTTGTATTCCCATGATGATTTTTCAAGTATAAAAGCAAAATGTAAGCGGATATGCTATTTTCTAGAGTTTTCAGCTTTGTCCAATGGAAGGTGTTCCTAGTGTGACAGACACCACTCTATCATCTTGCATGGTCTATTAAGTTTCATGTTTTATTTCTTTTTTAAAAAATGATTTTATAATTATTGTATTACACAAATGTATGTGCATATGTACAAGTGCGTGCACACACACACACATAGCCAGAGGGCAACTTTTGGGACTTGATTCTCTCCTTCTAAGGGTTCCAGGGATCAAACTTAGGTTATTAGGTTTTGGTGATGCCCGTTTTTACCTGCTGAGCTAGCTGACGGCCCTCTTACTTGTTTTCCCTGGAGCTGTAGAATTTGCATGGTAAATCTTCTAATGAGATCTCTGTCCTATCATGAGGGAAATCCTTCCTTCCTTCCTTCCTTCCTTCCTTCCTTCTTTCCTTCTCTGCCTCCCTCCATTTCCGGTTTCCCATTTCTTTTCCTTCAGTCCTGTAGAGCATCTTGTTCATCTTAGCCTTGATCGCTCCTCCTTTGCTGACTCAGTTCCCGCACCACAGGCTTACTAAGTGCAGGTTGTGTGCGCTGGCCTTGGGGACACACACACCTACACTCCCAACACTCAGGAGGCCAAGGTAGGCGGCCAGCCTGGTCAACATAGCAAGAGTCCCATCCTGAAAACAAAATAAAATGAGTTTCAAAGCGAGTTCCAACAACATCTTGCTCAACACTGCGATGTGTTGTTTTAGTTACTTTATGTCTGCCCTGCAACAGCTTCTACACTTAAATTTTCCCTGAATCCAACCTCCAAGGTATTAATTATCACCTGAGTAACCATAGAGACATGTTTCTTTTTCAAGTTCCTAGAGCTGTGATGTGGCTCTAATTTTCTTATTTTTGCTGCCTAAAGGAGCTGACAGGTCAGGTCCAGAGCTAGGGTAGCCAGAAAGAGGTCCAGGTGCAACATCCTGGACTCAGGAAAAGAATGCTATAAGCATAAGGAGAGGTAGCGTGTTACTGTGAGTGACGAGTCACAAATGTTTATTTACCCTAGACAGAAACACAACCTCATGTCGGGACCGGATAACAGCCCAAAGTGACAATCGTACCAAAGTCCGCGTTGGTGAGCCAATGAGTTTTATTGGATGACTCACAGGCAGTTAGTTACATTGCTGAAAAGCCCTCTTCGACTAGAGTGATAGCTCCTGAAGCCTCGGCCTTGGAGTTCTTTACATACCTTGCGGGCACCACACTAGGGCAGAAAGTCTCCTCTAGGCCGCTCTATCCTCCCACATCGTCTCTATATCCTTGTGGAGCGGGGAGTGGGGAGGGGCTCTGTGAATCCTGAAGTTTCAGCTTCCTTAGAAATGTGTAAATCGTTACTTTCTGACTCTCATGAGCCTTCCTCTAGGAAGGAAATCTCCAGACAGCAGTTACCAGGGTATTTTTAGGGCAAGTCTTTAAAGGTGCCTTGTTGATCTGGAGATCTGGTTGTCTTCTTTGCTCATGGTTGGCTATGATAATATTGCTGTAAACGAAGCTCGGTATGGTGGCACACACTTTTAATCTCAGCAATGAGGCAGAGGCAGAGGCTAAGGGCCAGCTAGGGCTATATACTAAGACCTTATCTCAAAAAAAAAAGTAAATAACTTTTCAAGAATTATGCACTCTTTTTTTGTTTGTTTGTTTGTTTTTTGTTTTGAGAAAGGGTCTCTCTGTGTAGCCTTGGCTGTCCTGGACCAGCTTTGTAGACCAGGCTGGCCTTGAACTCACAGCAATCCACCTGCTTCTGCCTTCTGAGTGCTGGGATTATAGGCGTGCGGCACCACGCCCGGCTTGGATTCTGAACCACCAATAGATTAGTGTAGTTTCTCTGGCACTTGTCTTCATGTGTATCTTGTCGGTGGTGGTGCATGCCTTTAACCCTAGCACTTAGGAGGCAGAGTCAGTCAGATCTCTGAGTCTGCGGCTATCCTGGTCTACATAGAAAGTTCTAGGAAAGTCAGAGCTACACAGAGAGAACTTTGTCTTGAAAACCCTCCAAAAAGGAGCTGGAAAGATGGCTTAAGTAGTTAAGAGCACTGGCTGCTCTTCCAGAGGACCCAAGTTCAACTCCCAGCACGCACACGGCAGCTCACAACTGTCAGTAATCCATCCAGCTTAAAGTGAGTTGACACCCTCACACAGACATACATGCAGGCAAAAACACCGATGTACATTTAAAAATGTTTTTAAAAAGACGGGCCCCCCAAAACCCAAACAAAACACAACGAATCAAACAAAACACCCAAAACACAAACCAAAAATCTATATTAAAAAAAGAACAAAATAGCTGGGCGTGGTGGCGCACGCCTCTAATCCCAGCACTCGGGAGGCAGAGGCAGGCGGACTGCTGTGAGTTTGAGGCCAGCCTGGTCTACACAGAGAAACTCTATCTCGGAAAAAAAAAAAAGAACAAAGTATATCTATTAAAACGCTAAAACAAAACCATAACCTGAGCAAAAGAGATCTGATGCGCTGGCTGTAGGAAGCAGATGGGATCTAGGTGTAAGTGAGCTTGTCAAACTGGGTGTGGCGGAAGCTGGGCTTTCTGTGATTGGTCATCCTCGGTACTTCAGAAGATGTCCAAGGAATCTGTGATGGTTAATCTTGGCTATCAACGTGGTGAGAATTAGAATTGCCACAACTACATTTCTGGGTATGTCTATGAGGGCATCTCCAGAATTTAACAGAGAAGGGAAGACCCACCCTGAATTTGGGTAGCATTATTTTATTGGTCCAGGTCCTGGACTGAATAAAAAGAGAAAGCAAGCCAGAATAAATGTGTCCATGATCCTAGAGTGTTGAAAGAAATGAGACCAGCTGTTTCACACCCTTACCACCACAAGTTCCCCACTAAAATGAACCGTCCCATCAAACTGTCAGCCAAAACAAGTTCTTCCTAGCTCCAGTTGCTTTTGTTGTTTTAATTTTTATTTATATATGTGTTGTACGTGTGTGGGCATGTATACCACATACATGCAACGACTTTGGAGGCCTGGAGAGGGTGTATGTTCCATCCTCACAGAGTTGGACTTGCAGCTGGTTATGAGCCACACAGTGTGGGTGCTGGGATCCAAACTCTGCTGCTCTGGAAGAGCAGCAAGTGATAGTAACTTCTGAGACATTTCTCCATCCTGCCTGTTCGGTATTTTGTAACATCCCTTTAATCCCACTAGGGAAGCAGAGGCAGGTGGATCGCTGTGAGTTCGAGGCCAGCCTGGTCTACAAAGCGAGTCCAGGACAGCCAAGGCTACACAGAGAAACCCTGTCTTGAAAAAACCAAAACCAAAACAAAACAAACAAAAAACAAAAAGAAAAGTAATTAGTACAAGACCCAATGGGAAGAGATGACACAGCACAGTTGGACTTCCGAGGTGACTGTTTCTTACCTATCAGATTCTCAACAAAAACAGATAGCTGTCACGTTGCTGGAGTCACTGATGGAAGTGGAGTATATAGGTTGTAGGCTCTTCTGTGCTGCTTCACTGTCCTTCCTGCTGCCGCTGCAGGTTAGATCTGCTAGAGCAGGTTAGCTCCATTTAAGCGATACCTTTTTTTGTTTGTTTGTTTGTTTTTTGAGACAGGGTTTCTCTGTGTAGCCTTGGCTGTCCTGGACCCGCTTTATAGACCAGGCTGGCCTTGAACTCACAGCGATCTGCCTGCCTCTGCCTCCCGAGTGCTGGGATTAAAGGCGTGCACCACCACGCCCGGCTTAATCGATACCTTTTATTTAACTCCATCTATCCAACATGGCATATTCAAGCTGAAATAGGTGTAAAACGATTAATGAGCCACTCTACATTCTTTACTTCTTATGAAATCTCTGGATGCCAATATTTACTTTAACCTTACAAAGTATCTCAGTTCAGATTAGGCATATTTAATTATGGCCATAGCACTAGCACATGATTATTAAAAATTAACTTTAGGCCTGAGCGGTGGTGGTGCACGCCTTTAATCCCAGCACTTGGGAGGCAAGGGCACGCAGATCACTCTGAGTTCGAGGCCAGCCTGGTCTACAAAGCTAGTCAAGGACAGCCAAGGCTACACAGAGAGACCCTGTCTCCAAAAACTGGGAAAAAAATAACTAGGGGCTGGAGGCATGGGGTCTACCTCTGGGCCCTGCCTCCTACTTTTAGAATGGTAATACTAGGCATCCGTTCCAGCCACTGATTAGTTGAGAGCCCTGATGATCTTCTGTCTCTGGAAACGCCATCAGATACACTCTCTGTCTAGGCATTTTAGGGCACACAGACTGAGAATTAACATTAACCATTACAATTTAGAAACAGACAATATAAACTTGCTATAATCTATAAATGTTCACTATAGTATTCAACCTTATCAGATTGCAATAAAAAAAAGAAAAGAAAAATGAAACTTTCAAAGGAAAAGAAGCCATGAATAATAAGACATCTGTGAGATGGCACATGTTAGAATTGGTTGAAATAAAATTTTAATTACTCTGTTGACTGGGTGTAGTGGCACATGCCTTTAATAACAGAACTCTGGAGGCAGATGTAGGTGGATCTCTGTGAGTTTGAGGCTAGCCTGGTCTGCCTAGTGAGTTGCAGGACAGCCATGGCTACATAGTGAGAGCTTGTCTTGAAAAAAAATTAAATTAGTCCAAAGACTTAGTGGAAAACATAGGTATGGTGAACAAATAGGGCATATCAGCATATAAGTGAAATTTTTTTGAAAAAAAAATCTAATACAGAAGTAACAATATTTTGGGCCTGGAGAGCTGGCTCAGTGGTTAAGAACACAGGCTTCTCATTCGAAGAACCTGCGTTCAACTCGCAGCAGTTCACAACTGCCTTTAACTCCAGTTCCAGGGGCTCTGGCACCATCTCATGGATGTACATATAGGCAAAACACCAATGCACATAACATAAGTTATTTAATAAATAACATAATATTTTAAGTTTAAAAAATAATGGTGCAGGCTTATCAGATTTTACACTGCCAACCAACCAAGGATTAATCTGAAGATAGACCAACAGGAATTATCAGGTCTAATAGTCATAAAGAAAAAACTGAGCCGAGATTCTATTACAATCTCTTACTACTAGGTGGCATTACACATATATAATTGGGAGTTGTTTGAAAGCAGGGACATGATTAAACAGAAATTAATCTGAAGCAAATAAAAATGTTTACAAAGATTTTCAAATTAACAAACAAGCAACTTATGGGTGCAGGAGACTTGATGTGTATAAAGTCTAATAAAAAAATTCAACCTAGATCGGTATACCACTACCAATAAATAATCAAGAAGAGAGAAAAATGAAAGCAGCCAGAGACAAGTGGCACACACCACCAATCAGTAAAAACAGTTGAAGTTTAATCTCATCAGAAGTCAGACTAAAAGTCAATGGGAATGTTTAAAGAGCTGGAAGGAAAAAAACCTGCCAGCCCAGTATAAATACTCTTCAAAACTGAAACGAAAACAAGGACAATAGCAATAAGACTTCGCTACTGGAAATTCTAAAGGGAACCCCAGAATTAAAACTGACTCGCCATGTGGAAACAGATCAACACTTATTTTATACTTACTATGTAATGAATTTAATTATTTTAAATATAAAAATCATTTATTTCTCCTTACTTTATGTCTGGACTTAGCTGAATGGTCTTCTGTGAATCTATGGCTGGACTCATTCACAGGACTTCCTTCACATGAGCTGGGTTAAAATGGCCTCCTTCCATTGTCTGGTGGCTGTTTTGTGGTGGCTACACTGATTGGAATAGACCTACCCCTCAGTTAAATTACCTAGTCATGTATCCTAAACTTGTGGACAGGAGTACTCCTTTACAACAAAAGCCAAAGGTATATCTTAAAGGCCAGGGCGAGAACAGATAGAATACATTTGCTCATAGCTCCTTAGTCAACACTACCAAACTTAGCGCCTAAAGCTAACCACCATTTGTCATTCAGGGGTTGAACCGGAAGTTTGTGTCAGGCCTACCTAGCTCACTCTGGCTAGACCTGTTGTCTACTGGAACCACTCACATAGCTGCATTTTGTCAAGGAATGTTCTAAGGTCTGAGATCATCGCCTTTTTATCTTATGAGTCTGGAACCAAGGCGCGGGATGATGGCTGTGCTCTCCACATGGTGCTAATATGCCAGGAGCTCTTTATCCATCCAGACTCTTTCTCCAGAAGGCCAGCGTGGGTTTCTTTCCATCGTGGGTCAGGGTACCAAACAAGGAGGGAAAAGTGAAGCTGTGTCATTTAGAGCAGATTTTCCTCAAGTCTCAGCGTGGGGTAGAATCCTAGCCCATGTATTTCAGGAAAACTATGGTTGGATAAAATTTTTCTCTACGTTGCCATGCAGGTTGGCTCTGTCTCTATGCTTTTATTTTTGCCATATTTCCTTTTAACTCATACTTTTATATTGGAGGGTAGGCTATTTGTGATGTTTTCAATTGCTTGGTTGTGTGAAGTTTTTTTTTTTTTTATTACAGAAAAGGTCGATGGGGATAATATTTTACAAGACATAATCAAAGCTTTTAGAAAATGTAGTTCACCACCATTGTTAAGTTGCTCCTTTAGTGAAAAGCATTTGTATTTTCCTCTTCATTGAAGCACACATTCTTTTAGGTTGGGGTCTGAAAAGGGTTTGTGTACGCTCCTTCTCAACACATTTTCACCCAAAATTGTACTGTGGGGAAGGGGAGTGGTAAGAAATATAGAGAGAATGAATTTTATCACTTTTTAAATATATTTTATTAATTTATTCATATGACATCTCAATTGTTATCCCAGAATTTTATCACTTTTATTCCTAATGTCAAGAGATGTTTGAAAATTTTGATATCAAAACATGCCCTCCCCCCTTTTTTTTGAGACAGGGTTTCTCTGTGTACTTTGCAGACCAGGATGGCCACCACTGCCTAGTATTTCCCCCTATTTTTATGAGCATGAACAAACAAACAAAAGTCAGTTGAGTCATTTTGATGAACCAAGCTTCCAGATGACAATCTAATCACCATCTTAGTGTGTGTGTGACCACCTCTCCTTGGCTACATCATCAGTTAGTTTAGCTTTGCCTGTAGTTAAGAGTTCAGGTTTAATCCCAGCACTTAGGAGGGAGAGACAGAGGCAGGTGGATCTATCAGTTTGAGGCTAGCCTGGTCTACAGAGTGAATTCCAGGATACCTGCTCTATATTGAGACTCAGTCTTAGAAAACCAAAACAAAAATAAAACAAAAACAGCAACAACAACAACAACAACAACAACATCAAAACAGGCTTAGGGGCAAGCACCAATGACACAAAGAACAGTATAAAGAACTTTTCTCTAATGCTTATGGCTTCTGCATATTTGTTTATATAGAAAACATAGGATAAACTATCTGTAGCATAAAAAAAAACCCAGTCTTTCTACAAACTCTTTTCACAGACCCTTTGATTTCCACGATACTGAGCTCCATCCCTGAGCAGTAAATCCAGAGTATTGGAGGAGTCTATGCCATCATTTATGCAGCCTTCATTATGCACATTTCTTTTCTCCCATTAACTGTAAAGTTGCTTTTGTGCTTTATTTATGCATTATATTATTAAACATGTACATATATGCGTCCACTTACGCATTTATACCCTTTAGCTTTTACTCATTAACGCTCGTTCCCATCTCTGGTGCTAGTCTGTCCATTTAACAGATCAGTTCTTCAAATAGCATTTTTGCATCTCTGGTCATTCTCTACGGTCATTTTCCCTAAACCTCCGCGATGGAAATCTTCCAATTTCGTAACGGCACAGACTAGGATGTAAACCTAAGCCAAATCAAGGTGAAGGCGGAAATCAACTTTCACTTCCGGTTTATTTTCATAGTCCTCTTCAGAGCCGGAGAAGCATTCCCATAGGCAGTGCACAAGAGAGGGGCGGAGCCACGCCTGCGCGCTACTCGAACGCCCGCCAGGCTGGATACGCGCGAACTCACAGGAAGCGCTCATTAACCCTGCTTCCGGAGAGGATTTTCTGTGGCGATCCACAGTGTCGAGACCGGCAAACTCTGAAGCGGGTGTTTAGCTACTCGCGTGGTCTGTGCGCCCTGCGTCTCCAGTGGAACCGGAAGAGGTATGACCCGTCTACTTTTTTTTTTTCCCTACCGTTTCCTCTTCCTGTAATCCTGGGTTCTGAGACCGTGAGTTAGAGACCGCTAAATTTTGGTTACCGTGGCAACCTCCACCACGCCAGTTTGAACCTTTGAAGTGTTTGCGTTAGATGCGCTTATCGTGTGTGGTGGGTCGAATTTCAAAACCAGGTATTTCAAATTTTGCCGAACGGTTGAGGTTGATATTTAAAGAGCTTAATCCGGATTTAAGGCAGAGGACCAAATTTGAGGCTGGCCAACTCTTGGGAGATAGCTCTGCAGGTAATAGCGATTGCCGTCAAGCCCGGGGAGTTCGAGCCCCGGGATCTACATGGTGGAAGGACCCATGTAAGCTATCCTCTGATCTCCACACGTGCGCGGTGGCTTACTCCCACCCATAAACAAAGTGTAATGTTAGAAAAAGAAATCGTTTGTCAGCAGGCTCCAGGTTCGGTCTCCCGCACCGCAGAAAACAAAAAAGCAACGCCGATGCACTAATCCGGACAAGGCTAGGGTGTGCCGAGCTAGGGTAATATTGTAGGATTGCAGAAAAGGAGGGAAATTTCGTGGAATTCTAAGTCATAGACCCAGGTGCTTCAGTAATTGATAGATACACAGAACAGAGGGCCTGAGCATTTTGACAATTAAATCCAAGCTCTGGCATATGGCTGCTTTTGTAGAGTCATTTATTTGCCATGGTCGCCTGCCCACTTCCTAGCCATTTTTGTCATATCAGCTAGTCTGTGTGCTCTGTGTTTCCTAGACCCTTGTCTTCATTTTTTTTCCTTTTCATCAAGTTGCATAGTTTGTCTAAGTGCCAGTTTTTCAGTCCTAACATGGAAGGAAATAAGATTGCTGTGATGATTTCTTAGCTAATTTATGGGCTAGGTATGTAGTTAAGTTCCTGTAAATACTAGCTGCTGCTATTATTGTGTTATGTATTCTTCAGAGTCTTTCTGCAGCTTGAGTTTTTTTACTTTGCAGTTAAGGATGTTTTTGTATGTACTTGATACAGAGCTTTGCAGTACTTATTTTTTATGGATTTAAACAATTATTTTTATTTTATTTTATCTTCTGTGTATGAGTGTTTCCCTCATATATGTACAGTACATATATGCATTTTGAGATTGTTGGATGCCCTGGAACTGGGCTTCCAGAAGATTATGAACTGCTGTGTGGGTGCTGGGAACTGAACCCAGGTCCTCTAGAAGGGCAGCACGTGTTCCTAACCACTGAGCTATCTCTCCAGTGTTGACTCTTGTTTTGTTTAAAAGTGGAACTTTAGTTTTGGCTGTTGTTGACATAAACAGATTCAACCTTTACTTTAAAAGAACTGTCAGATACGATGGGTTTTGTTGCTCAAATGATATTTATTAGTTGGAAAGATGGCTACTTTTCTGTACAATTCAGTTGCCTGGGGACTAACATGTACCGAAACTAACTGTCACTCTCAGTTTGGAATAGATATGAGCTATTTCAGTGAAGAACTGGCAGAGCTTGCTGTGGCAGAGCAGAACAGAGAAACTTCTGTGCTGTCTGAAACGGGAATGCATTTCCCATGGCGTCAGAAGCATATGGAAACTGTAGGTACGTGGACCAGCAGTGAAGGCTTTCACTGTAATGCCAGCGTGTGCTAAGATTAAACACAGACACAAAAATGAATAACCAAGCTAGTTGCTAGTTTGCTCTTCATCTTATTCCTTTTTTTCATTCGTTTTATTTTATTTTGTATTTTCATTTGTTGTTGTTGAGACAGGCTTGTGCTATTTATCCCTGGCTTGCCTTGAGCTCACTTATGTAGCTCAGGCTGGTTTAGAGCTCATGGTGGTTCTTTTACCTCAGCCTCCCGGTGCTGGGATCGCAGGTGTGAACCATGATGCCTGATTATCTTCGTAAGAATAGATGGGCAGTTTTTCTTTTCTTCCTTATAGCTGTAGACAAAAATGAAATTATAAGAAATAATTTTTTCTTTTAGTTTTTTTGCATTTAATAATACACAGTCTATATTATGGTAGATATATATTTATTTTTATATTTTTAGTTCTTTTTTACTGAGCACTTATATATCTTTGGCATTGGCAAAATATTGGGGTTTGCAGATGAACAAAATATGATCTCTTATCAAGGAACACATAGAAGAAATATCTATTTATTTTTGTTTTTAACCTAATGTAGATTCAGACAAGATTTTTTTTTTTCTTCAAGACAGGGCCTATCTGTGTAGCCTTGGCTGTCCTGGACTTACTTTGAAGACCAGGCTGGCCTCGAACTCACAGCGATCTTACCTGAGTGCTGGCATGACAGGGGTGTGCCACTGTGCCCCAAGCAGAGAGGGTTCATAATGGGTTAACTTCTGTGAGACTATAAAGGAGCTGGCTGCTCTGTGTCAGACAGATCTACATGTACACCTCCACCCACACTTTCCTTACTACTCTTGACGCTTTTCTTGGCTCCTAGAATTCAGCTCTCATTTTGTCTTGGCAATATCAAGTTTAATAGTTGCAACGAAAACATTTTCACCACATGATGGATTTCAAAATGAAATTATGTTACTTTCAACATAGATCTGGTGGAATCTGAATCACAAAGTAATATATTATGCTACCAAGTCTCAGAAGATGAGTAAAAAGGCTTTTAATGGACGGAAGGTTATTTGTTATTTATTATTTTTTTTTTTTCAAGGCAAGTTTCTCTGTGTAGCCCTGGCTGTCCTGGAACTTGCAGTGTAGACTAGGCTGGTCTTGAACTCAGAGATCCACTTTCCCCTGCCTCTTGAGTACTGAGATCAAAAGATTGCACCACCACACTCGGCTACATGGAAGTTTTAGAATAGTGCTTTTTGCACTAAGTGTATGTCACTACATATGCACTCTTAATGTCTTGTGTATTGTAAATAGTAAAATTTCTTTTGGGTTGAGACATGACTATAACCTATTGGTTGTGTACAGACAAAATAACAAAAGAACAAAAGGATTGTTGGGACTTAAATCAGAGTAAACCTTAATTTGTATTTTATCTCCACAAAATAGATAGGGTTTCACTTTTTCCTAGTTAGTTTATAAGTCCATGGTAATTGTCATGTATTTATCCCCTCTCTCCAACACGCACATCTGATTTTTGGGCAGAATCTTGCTCTTGGCCAGGTAGACCGCAGACTTGGTTCTCTAGCCAGGATAGAATTAGAGGTGTGCGCCACACAGTTTGCCTGGCCTCTATTTTTTTTTCTCTATGGAAGAAAGATTCAGTATCAATTCTGTTATGTTTGTTTCAGTTTCTGTAAGTAAGTTTGGAGATACAGTGAGACACAAGAGGAAGTGACTAGTGGTAAAAAAAGGAGTTTAAACAGTATATCTGAAGTTCTGTGATGAGCTCTTAAAGTTTACCAGTGTCAAAGCTGGGTGTGGTGGTGCACACCTTTAATCCTACCTCTCGGAGGCAGAGACAGGCAGATCTCTGAGTTCCAGGGGGGAAAAATGACCAGTGTCTCTGCAGTTTTGACAGACGGATTTTGGCAATCAAACGAAGGGCAGCGTTAGAAGCCTTCCCTTTGCCAGCCCCATCTTTTGCCTCAGCTATTCTGTACATTCTGGCTGTAAGGCCCTGACCACAGGCAGAGCTCTCTAGAAGGTCAGTGTCAGGAAGGAGCAGATATGGATATGCACGTTGGTTGTGCTCTTTTTGTTTGTTTTGAGCATGTTGGGGTTCAATTCAGAGTCTTGCACATAGCCTCTACTGCCACTGACCTATAGCCTCTGCTCTGACTGTTTAATTTTTATTTTATTTTATTATGTTAAATTTATTTTGGTTTTTATGTGTATGAGCATTTATGTATGTGTGTGTACCATGTATGTAGTACCCACAGAGGCCAGAAGAGGGTGTCAGATTCCCTGATCTGGAGTCATAGGTGCTGTGAGCTGCCTGATGTGGGTGCTAGGAACTGAATTCTCAGGTCCTCTTACAGAGCAGCACATGATCTTAACCTCGGTGCCATCTCTCCAGCACCCGCCTACATTGTGTTCAAAGTACCTTTGCCTAGTTCCTGTTGGTCTCTAATTACTTGCTTGAGTAAGGGAATTTAGCTGGACAACTAGAGCCCAGAGCCGGGCATGGTTGTGCACACCTCCAATCCCAGCATCTATGAGAAGGCAGAAGGAATCCAAAGTATACTTGGCTGCCTAGTGAGCTTGAGGTCAGCCTGGACCCTCTGAGTCCCAGGAGACCAGAAACAAAACAAAACCAAAAATATCCCTTCTAGCTAAACAGAATCTGTTAGAAGGGAAAAAGAGTCTCAGTACAACCTATGTCTCTTATAATAGTGCGACTAAGCCCAAGTACTCTTAACATGGAGATTGTCAGTACTGTATAGACCTAACAGGTGCTAATGTTTACAGCTGCTTTAATCTTTATGCATTTCCTATCACTGAATTACTGGAAACTTGATCTTAAAAGGTTCACTTTGAGTTCTCTGAACACAGTAGGTCATAAAGACCATATTTCACTAGGATAGCATTGATGACTTTTTCCCATTTTAAATACTAGGACCTGTGCTTTTGGAAGGTTCTCTCCAAATTATTTAGTAAAAGAATGGTCATATATATAAGATATAGGGAGCCTGGTAGCACAGGGATATCTAATATTTAGGATGCTTGAATTGTTTGGTTTTGAGACAGACTTTTCTTATGTAGTGCAGGCTGTCTTTGGACTTGGTCCTGCCAGCCTCTGTGGTACTTAAGTTACTGTGATGTGCCCTCATGTCCAGCTTGGTTTTTAAATTCTCCTTTGATTTATCTATGTCAGTTAATCGCAAGAGTATGGAAAGAGTGTTATGTATTGCAGCAATGACTACTTGCATGAAACCTGCCCCCAGCTACCTATTGACATTCATCATGGGTTGGGGAAGCCACTAGAGCTAATATTGTGTGGCAGGGTTTGTGGAAGTTAGTGGTTGCTCCCGGGGTGGGCTAGGTGGTCAGCAGCCCCTTGTTAAAGCTTGTGTCTGTTGAATCCTGACCCAGAGGAATTCTGTCCGTTGTTACAGTGACTGGTGGGAAGAGGAAGAAGGACTTTGCCCAGACTACGAGTGCTTGTCTAAGCCTGATCCAAGAAGCCCTGCTGAAGCACCAGTGGCAGCAAGCAGCGGAGTGCATGCACAGCTACCTACAGACCCTGGAGGACTCAGACACCTACAAGAAGCAGGCTGCCCCTGAGGTACACGAGAGCGTGACGCTGCTGGAGGCACAGCCACTTGCTGGCAGTCTCACATCCAGCTCCACCCACAGAAGCCTTCTGATCCTCCTGCCTTCGCTGAGTGTCAGAATTACAGGCATGCCGCCACCATGCCTGTTATTGTCAGCTTCCATTGTATGGTCTGCCACATCCTATGCATCCATTTATCAGCGGTTTCCCTGAACATTCATGCATGTGTTTTCACATGGTCTTTTCTTTAATTTCTCTTTGGTATATACCTAGCAGTTGGAATTGTTGTAGGGCTTGTGACGACAGTATTTTTAATCTCCTAAGGTTCTACCAGACTTCTTATCCAAGTGGCTTTACCATTTTATATTTATACCAGCAACATTTAGTGTTCTAACTTCTCCACATTCTTATTGACATTCTTCTTCCTCCTCCTCCTCTTCCTCTTCCTCCTCCTCCTCTTCTTCAGATACATGAGGTTGTGTGGTCAGTCTCCTTGTCATGATTTGTATTTCCCTACTGACTAATGGTGTAGACTGAGGTCCTCAAACACTTGACCATGTTCCTCTCCAACTGAAAACACCAATGGCCTCCCCACACTTCTCTAGAGCAGCAGCCGCAGTGCCCTGACTGCTATGGGCTCCTTCAGGCTGTGCGTCTTCTCTTCCTCATCTGTCCCTGACCTCTTCCCTCTAGCCTGGGTTCTCTTCTCTAGCCTCACTGCCCTTGCTTTTCATGGAGCAGACCAGCCATACTCACCTGTAATTTCCTTTGCTCGGAAGGATCTGTCTTCAGCCATTGCCAACCTCTTCAAGGCCCCGTTAAGTGACTTCACTCTCATACCTGCCTGTGCTTTTTACCCAGCACTCCTGATGTGGAGGTGCACACCTGTAGCTCCAGCAAGGGGAGGCAGAGGCAGAGCCAACCTTCTAAAAATTATTTTTAAAGACACACGATTTTATTAATCTACTTTAGGTTGATAGAGAAATAGACATTTGCTCCCTTGAGAGAAGCAGAGCTCAAGCTCTGTCACCAAATGTGATCTGAGAACAATATTTCATTAAAACTTGTCTTTCCTAATAAATTTTCTTAGATTGACACCCTAAATGTACTGCACGTATACTCAGTATGGATGTCGTGCCCGGGAACGTGGGCATGTCTGTTTCTGCATTTAGATGAGATTGAGATGGTACCAGGGAGCCAGCACTGTAGGAACCTACTTTCCAACTTAGCCATTTTATACTGTTTTTTTAAAGTTCATATTTAGTATGCATCTTAATGGTGCCTTTTAAAGAGTACTAATTTAATAATGGGACTATTATTCTTACCTGGTGTGATGGTTTGGATGAGAATGCCACACAGGCTCTGGCCTTTGAATACTAGTCTCTTTTGTGGCACTGCTTGTGGGGTTTGGAGGCACAGCCTTGCTGGAAGAAGTATGCCTGTCCCTGGAGGCAGGCTTGCAGAGTTTAAAGATTCCCACCATTTCTAGTGCGCTCCCTGCTTTGTGCTTGTCATTTGGGATGTGAGTTGCTTGCTCCTGCCGTCATGGACTAGCCCTCTGGTACACTCTTTTTCTAAGTGGTGCTGTGGTTGTGGTGTTACCACAGCAACCGAAGTGTCACCAGTATGCTGGCCTTTGGGAGGTAGCAGTGATCACCTAGTTAGGAGTGCTGGTTCACTATCTGAAATGTGGGAAGGGCTGGCAGCGCTGGTCTCCATGGAGTGGGAGTGCAAGTTGCTTTTAAACGTTATAACCAGGAAATCCAAAGTCCTGTAGGAAGAAACCGGATAAGGTAAGGATTTATTATTTCACTATTTCTGCTTTGATAGATCATTTGGAAGCTTGGAAGTGAAATTCTATTTTATCACCCCAAAAGCAGTGTGGAGACTTTCAGTAGCTTTGCTGACCGGATGAAGAATATTGGTGTCTTGAATTATTTAAAGGTGAGAATGTAGATTTGTAAGTTTATATTTTCTATGTGTGATTGTTTATAATTGCTTGTATCAATGCTGAGAAGAAAATCATGGAAAACAGATAAGCGCTTCAGGTAAAGGAGAAGCAGGAGGCCCCTTCTGTGTGTGGACTGCTCACGTCCGCGAGTTCAGCCACCTTTCGTGCGGTCTAATGGAGCCCTGTGGTCCCGCCTCTGGCTGTCAGGTGCGGTCCTTGAGAGATGAGGCTGCACATCACTGTGTACACAGACCAGACCCTCATGTGTTTGCTGAAGTTACTTGAGTGAGCTGGCATTTTTGAAAAAACAAAACAAAACAAAACAAAAACAAAAAACAAAAAACCATGGAACAAGTTAGGAACTTAAATATGTTCAAATGTTGTAACGTTTCTGATGTTTGAATAGAACCTTCTCTCAAATTCCTGTTTTTTAATAATAGCTTTCTGCAGAAGGGACCGAGACCATTGCACAGTATAGTCCCTTCTCTGTGTAGACTCCTAAGTAAAAGAGCACTGCTCTTTAGTACTTTTGTAAATAATTGATTGTTATTTTTTTCCTGACCATAAAGGTGTAGAAGAAGCTAGCCATAGCCATATGGCCTGCAAAGCTTAAAGCTTGCATTCTTGGCACATGGTTTTGTTTTTTCTTGTTCAGCTTTCTGGTGTGTGTGTGTGTGTGTGTGTGTGTGTGTGTGTGTGTGTGTGTGTGTGTAGGCTGGAGGTTGACACTGGGAGTCTTTCTGATCTATTACCTATCTTCCTTACCTATTGAGGCAGGTTTTTGCTAACTAGCTCCGGCTACCTAGTCTGGCTAGGCAGTTTGCTCTGTCCTCTGTCCACCCTATGCGCACCCGACTTGATTGGTGGGTTCTAGGGATTCATGGACTGCTTTCTCAGAATAGTTTATCCACTGACACCTCTTCCTCGCTCCACATCCCCTGACTCTAATCACCCTTTTTGAGACAGGGCCTTCCTAGGTAGTCCAGGCTTTCTGGTGTTGGGATACTCTTTCCTGCCTGAACTAAATCCATTCTTCAACACTCCTCGGCAGGATGAGTTTGAGTGTATCTGACGCGGATGAAGTGTTAGGCTGTAGATCCAGCAGGCATTAGGCGCATGAGAAGACTGCTTCAGGTCCCCCCGAAGGCTGGAGGGGAAGCATTGAGTGACTAACTAGTTGAGCTTATAATAAATAAGGGTTTTGTGCCCAGTTTTCTCTTGGTGTTGCACTGTATTCTGTATATATAATTTTACTCTCAATTACTTAGTGTTAGTTGTTTCATATGTCTTTCTTTGCTTGATTGAAAAGTGTACATGACAGAGTATGGACTATACCACTGTGTGAGCTTTTACCTTTTTTTTTGTTCTGTTTTTTGAGGCAGGGTTTTTCTGTGTAGCTCTAGCTGTCCTGGAACTTGCTCTGTAGAACAGGCTGCCCTTGAACTCAGAGAGTCCCCTGCCTCCGCCTCCTGAGTGCTGGGATTAAAGGCGTGTGCCTGGTTGAGATTTCAGTTTTATATGAAGATTCTGGCCGGCATGTTCTGTCCTTCCTGAGTTTTCTGGCTAATCGTCCTGTAATGACTTGAGCCACAGTGGGTTTTTCTTATTGGTGCAGATCTCCTTACAACACGCACTGTATCTTTTACATCACGGGATGCTGGAGGATGCACACAGAAATCTGAGTGATGCAGAGACATGGAGATACGGTGAAAAGTCATCTTCTCAGAAAGTGTTAATCAACCTTGTTCAGGCCTACAAAGGGCTTTTACAGCACTACACTTGGTCCAGAGAGAAGATGGAGTTGTCAGAGCTTGGTGAGTGAGCACAGCCAGCTCTCTATGGTGAAGGGGCTGCTGGGGAGCGAGGATCACACAGAGCACTGAGCTCATCCAGATGCCACAGAAAGAGATTTGTGTAAAAGTAACTTTTATTTGGCTAATTTGTCATCCTGGAGGCTTACTGCGTTCTGGAGGCTTCTAGCCTCCGTACAATCTAGTCTAGGACTAGAATGTTTTCAGCCTCTGAGACTTACTTCTGAGGAAGCTCACCCTTTCTAGCTCTTTCCGAACTCAGTTGTCCGGCTCAAACTCCTCTCTGCCGATTCAATCTGGCTTTTCTCAGCTTCTGACTGAATTGCTCTGCTTGGCCACATTCTAACTTTAGCAATATGTTCTAATCTTCTGGCTTTTCATTCTCTGGCTCCTTGTCTCTTCAACCTGTCTCTAAAACTCTCCTGGTAATACTGCTTCTGAATTGCCACAGATCAGCTCACCTTCTTTTCAACTCCCAGACTCAGCCCAGCTGCCTGAGC
This sequence comes from Acomys minous, assembly GCF_964271855.1. NCBI lineage: Eukaryota > Metazoa > Chordata > Mammalia > Rodentia > Muridae > Acomys > Acomys minous. The sequence goes on along the minus strand of NC_140483.1, from coordinate 11,799,369 downwards.
GGCACTGACTAGAACTCAGAGCTCTGCAAGTCTCTGTCTTCTGAGTGCTGGGATTTGAGGCCTGCACCACTATGCCTGGACCTAAGCTTTTCTTTACCTGAAACTTGTTCTGTGGCAGGCTGGCCTTGAACTCAGAGATCTGCTTGCCCCTGTCTCCTGTGGTTCCAGCCAGGACACACAGACCTAGGTCTTTGGATGTGATCCTTTGCCACAGCAGACGTGTTTCTGGATTAAAATTTCTGTACAGACACCAGGCATGGTGTGGTGCACACCTTTAATCTTGGGAGGCAGAGGCAGGTAGATCGCTGTGAATTTGAGGCCAGTCTGGTCTACAAAGTGAGTCCAGGACAGCCAAGGCTACATAGAGAAACCCTGTCTTGAAAAACAAAACAACAACAAAACAAAAACAAAAACAAAAATTCCTATATAGATATGCTCTTGGGAGGCAGAAGCTATCTGGAGTTTGAGGTCAGACTGGCTTATATTACCAGATCTTGTCTCAAAAATTCAAGCAAGCTAACAATACTTACTAGTAAAAACTGATAGGTGAGTTTTAAAGTTGTTATGTAGTGGAAGTTTTTATTTCTTTAGAAACTCACTTATGTTACATAAACAGGTTTTTGTTTTAATCCCAGGTGTGAGATATGGAACAGCTTTTAGTTTATCCCCAGCTGAGAATGCCTCATGTGGAATGGAGGGGTCTGGGCCACCTGCAGTTAGTTGTATTCAGAGGACTCTTGAAATGGTATAAATACCAGAATCCAGAGACAGGGGCTGCACTTTGGGAAAAAAAAATGAGAGCTGCTTCCAGGGATGCTCCAGGGTGGGAGGGGGTGGGAGGAGGAGATGGTCGGAGAAGGAAGGGGGCTGCTGCTCCTGGAGATCCTGACAACTGAGATTGGTGTTGCCCCAAAGAACCCACCCACCCTGACCAGCCGGAAGTAGTTAAAGAGAACTCTGCCCCGTGTCCCTTCTAACCTTCTTTCTTTCCTACCTACAGTTGGGGGCTGGAAGGGAAGTAGAGATGTTAAGGAAGCCAAATAAAATAGAGTTAAAAAAAATAGCACCTATAGATGGGTGTGGTGGTGCATGTCTTTAATCTCAGCACTTGGGGAGGCAGAGGCAGAGGCAGGTGGATTTCTGTAAGTTCGAGTTCAGCTTGGTCCACAAATCGAGACCAGGACAGCTAGTGCGACATAGAGAAACCCTGTCGTAAAAAAGGGGGTGGGGGGCGGAAAAAGCATCTACATCGTTATCTACTCTTCTTCCATGTGGCACTAGAACTCACGTTATTTGGTGACTGTTTGGGCTGTGATGTTTACTACTCTTGTAGACGGGTAACCTTGTACATTTCTTTTTTTGCATGCAATTGGTGGCTCATTCTGCAGTATGATTGAGGGGGAGCTTTCAGAAGATCTTTAGCCTCATGTGTCTTTAATGAAGAAGACAAAACAAAACAAAAAAAACCTGAAAACCATTCCTGCCCATATAATAGGTGGTTGAGTGGTGGCTATTTTAGAGTCTTTGGTACTTTAATGTAATTTTATCAAAGGTAACCACCTTTAAGCCCAGTACTCTGGAGGCAGAGGCAAAGCAGAGCTCTGAGTTTGAGTCCAGCCTGGTCTACAGAGTGAGTTCCAGGCCAGCCAGGACTATATAGTGAGACCCCAATTTCAAAAACAACAACAACAAAGCCACTAGTCAGAGAGATGAAAACACTAGTTTCTCTAGCCTTCTGAGGATGTGGCTGAGGACCTGCACCCGCCACAGCTGACTGTGTGTCTGTCCGGTTTAATGAGCTTGCTCATTGACGAGCTCCTCCTTTAAATCTAAGGAATGCTAGGGATCTGGGTTTTGTTCTTTCTTTCTGTCTTTCTGTCTTTCTTTTATTGTTTTTGTTTGTTTGTTTTTCAAGACAGGGTCTCTCTGTGTAGTCTTGGCTGTCCTAGGCTCACTTTGTAGACCAGGCTAGCCTCGAACTCACAGTGATCCACCTGCTTCTGCCTCCTGAGTGCTGGGATTAAAGGCGTGCGCCACCACGCTTGGCTGTTTTTTTCTTACATTTACTTCCATATCATTAATCTGCTTTCCAGGTCTCATTCCTAAGCACAGACTAACACTTATCCAGCCACTGGGGAAAGAATACCAGTGCGCCTTTTTGCTTTGCAGTATCCTCTGTGCTTCTGTTAGCTCTTGCTTTTGAAAGACTACCTTTGCTTCTAGGCTCTTATGGAGTTTAAAGAGTACAATTCCTGTCTCCATCACCACCACACAGGTTAAGGAACCGGTCACTGCTCTCACCTTAGCCTGCTGGTTGCCAGTGTGCCGGTCTTCTTCCTCTCTTCTGCACCTAACTTGTAATCACTCCTGTGCTGGCCAGTTTTCTGTCAACTTGACACAAGTTGGAGTCACTAGAGAAGAGGGAACCTTAGTTGAAAAAATGCCTCCATGTGAGTGGGCTGAGGGCAAACCTGCAGGGCATTTCCTTAAGTAGTGATTGTTGGGGGAGGGGGAGCAGTCCATTGTGGATGAGTCTGAATAGTTTATACTTGGACTCATACTGTACTGTATTTTGGGCCTCACATGTTTTGCTCAACATTAGTTTTCAGACACATGTATCATTGAATATTTCTAGTTTATTCAGTTTTACCATAGTAAAAATCTTACAGTATGATATATACAGCAGTTATGCCTTCTGTAATTAATAATCACTTAGATTATAGTTTGAGTGTGATATATCTATCTGAATTATTTATTTTTTAAAATTTAATTTACAAAATAGCTAATGAAACCTGAGAAAATGACCAGGCATCCCTTTTCATTACTTCTTTTCACTACACTAGGTTTTCGTCAGGGCAACAAAGCAGGAAAATGCAACCATTCCTATACAGATGACATGATCCTGGAACACAGAATACCTAAAAAAAAAAAAAAATTCATTAAGAGCTCTTCGAGCTGTGGGGCTGGAGGTGACTCAGTGGCTAAGAGCACTGATGCAGGCTGAGGCCTCGAGTTCCTAGACTGGTGACTGTTGTATCACATAAAGAGCGACTGAACTTTGTCTTTTTCTGCCTCTGTCGAGATGACTGTTGATTTGGTTTAGAGGGTGGGTCTTGCACTAATTGATAGTCAGCTGCTATGCTAGTCTTGGGTGTGGTGTATCATTGCTTTTTATGGGTGCGTAGACTGAGTTTGCCAAGACCCTGATGTTGCTGTGTCCATAGTAGCACGTGTCCTCCTTACACTTGTCACGGCTCAGTGACCTACCCACTGGAGCTCTGCTCATGGCTTCTCTAAGATGAATTTCCCAATCTCTTATTTCTCAGCAGATAAGGATGATTGTGTTTACACTGTGAAATCCCAAAAAATGCTCAGCCAGAGCTGCAAGACATCTGCAAATATCTGTGCACTGATTAAAATTCCTGGGGTGTGGGACCCTTTTGTGAAGAGTTATGTGGAGGTAAGCTGTTGATTGCATAGACTGGGGTGGTGATGCCCTGGTCCCAGCACTGAGAAGCCCAAGGCAGGACTGCAGCAAGTTTGAGGTCAGCTTGAGGTATAAAGTGATTTTAAGGCTAGCCTGGGCTGCATTCATAGTACAACTCTGTCTCAAGAAACAAATACAGGATTGTATCAGTTTGATTTTTGTTATCTAGTCAGAAGGAAACAGAAAATGCTTAATTTTTTCTTTTTTAGTGTAAATAATTTCTGCTTATTTTATTAACATGCTGTGTAGGTTTGTCTTGTTTAGTATTACCCCTGTAATTTTTTTATGGTTTGAATGTAAAATGTCCCACAAAGACTCATGTGGAATGCTCAGTCACTTGCTTTGTGAGACAGTGGAACCTTTATGTGGTAGGCCTAGCTGGAGGAAAGTGGGCCACTGGAGGGTCCAGCTCTTGACCTCTTCCTGTTCAGTGTCATGTGACAAGTGGGTGCTGCATGCTTTTAGGGGCTAAGCTGCACCCATGTCTTCTGTTTTGATGGATTCTAGCTCTCTGAATGATACATTCAGAAAAAATCCCTCCTCTTCCTCCTCCTCTTCTTTTTTCTCCCTCCCCACCCCCAATCCTGGAACTCATTTTGTAGACCAGGCTGGCCTTGAACTCAGAGATCCCCTGCCTTTGCCTCCTGAGTGCTGGGATTAGCGGCATGCACCACCACTGCTTAGCTAAATCCTTCCTCCTTTTAGCGCCTTGGTTAAGTTCTTGGTGGCACTGACAAGAAAGGTAACTAACACCTGTCATGCCAGACACCTATAAAATGCTTAGCACTGTAACTGTCAATGGAAAATCCGTGTTTTATTGTTGAACATAAAGAAAAAGCAGGATAGTTGCTAAAGACATGGTAGCATGTAGAAAGAGGTGGGTAAAAATCACCTAAATCACAAAGTGGGGTGAGGAACACAATGGCTGTTAGGCAGTTTGTAGAGCTGTCCCGGTGTCTTGGAGTCGCTGCAGAAGGACCGAGGGCTTGGGTGCTGCTTTGTGAGAACTGAGTCCTGAAGTACCCATTTTGTTCACCTGTGAGTGACTTCAGAGACTGGAGCTCTAGTTACAATGTACTGCTTGGGGGCTGAAGCTAGCAGGGTGCTAACATAGTTGATTACTCTCTTGGGCATTATAGTGTTCTCTGCTTTGGGAACTTGTGTTTCTTACAGAACAGTTCTTACATTGAGGTTTTACGTTTTTCAGGAACAAATACAGGGAAAAATGAGACTACATGTGGACCTTTGATCTTGTTTTATAGAAGTCGTAGGAATGCTGGGAAAGCAAGAGTCGTGTTGCTGTCGCCCACTATACTGTATTTGCCACTTGTGTGATATTTATTTATTTTTGCTGTTCTCAACAGTAAGCTTGTATCTTCTTTCTGTGGAGTTATTTTACAGAATTAATCTAAGACATACTTTTATTTTATACAGATGCTAGAATTCTATGGTGATCAAGATGGGGCCCGAGAGATACTCACCAATTATGCGTATGATGAAAAGTTCCCATCAAACCCCAACGCTCATGTCTACTTATATGAATTTCTCAAGAGAGAGAAGGCACCAACAGCGAAGCTGATCAGCGTTCTTACGGTATGCAGGTTTCCTAGTGTTTGACTAGAGGGTCTGTGTCAGGGCTTGCTGGGGAGGCCGTGTGTGGGGTTGGAGTACAGGAAGAGAAGGAGGAATGGCACAAAAGCAAGCGGAACAGCCAGGCAGCCCTTGAGGATCGAGTAGCTGAGAGCTTCCTAAATCTCACCAGAAGGTTCTGGACTCTGGTGATTACTTGATCTGGGTGGCAGTTACATGAATGTGTTCAACTTTATGAGAACACGTTGACTGTCAAACAGTACTTGTTTGCCATAACAGTACATGCATTTCAGTAAAAATTGAGTTGAGGTATAAATTGATAAATCATGAAAAATGTCACTATAGGAACCAAGTTTTAATAACTGCTGTAATAGGTGTGTTGGTATTTATTTCTGACCTTTGCTTTATTGACCTTTTATAAAACTAAGAGAAACTAGTAAAATTTGCTTTTTGTTCTGTTGAAAATAAAGTCCAAGTATCCCAGGAAACAGAACAAATTCATTTAAAAAATTAATTTTTGCCTGTGTGCCAAGTGTCTGTACATGTGTCATGATGCACTTGGAGAGCTCAGAGGACAGTTGGTGGGAGCTGGTCTCTTTCTACCTGGTGCTCCCTGGGGATCACACTCGGGTTGCCAGTTTGGCAGCAAGCACCTTTACCAAGTGAGTCCTCCTGCTGGCTCAAATGCATTTTTAATGTTTCAAAGTGAGAATTTACTTCAAATCCTCTTTGTTCCATAGTCATTATAGTCTTAAGAAATAAAATATTTTTTTCTTCCCATTTTTTACAAAAGAACTGTTAAAATATTCCCATTCTTTTTACTGTGCTTTGTTTGAGTATATTCTCTAAAATTGTTCTTTTCCCTTTAGGGTTTTTATTTCATCTAACTATTCTGTGGTATTTTCTATGTGAGTTCTTTGTGTTCTCTTAAAATGCTCTGTCATGTAGCGGAGAGGCTGGCCTCACATTTGTTCTGCAGCCTGGGCTGGGCTCAAGCTCCTGTCTGTCCTGTCTCTACCTCCTGAGCACTGGGATTACCAGCCTAGGCCACTATACCTGGCTTCCTAATTTTTCTTCTTCTATTCTTTCTAAAAGTAAGATCTTTTAAGTTTTTAACTATAGCAAGCAGAATAGGCATGTGCACTATTCAAATAAAAAGTCTGTTTACTTGATCTATTTCTTCCAGTAAACCTTGCCGTTTTCTTAGCAGTAATTTTGAGAGGCGGAGGGAGGGAGAATATAAACGAATGTGTGTGTGTGAGAGAGAGGGAGGGAGGGAGGGAGGGAGGGAAGAGGCAGGCAGCCAGGCAGGGGGCGGCCGGGGAGACAGAACACACCAGCGGTCAACCTCAGGTGTTCTTTTTCAAGAGCTATCTACCTTGTTTGTTTCCTTAAAAAAAATTTTTTTTTTTTGGTTCAGACAGTACCTTGTGTAACCCTGGCTGGCCTGGAGCCCTCTGTGTGGACCATGGTGGCCTTAAAGTAACAGATTCACCGTCCTCTGCCTCCTGAGTGCTGGAAGTAGAGGTGTGTGCATCACCACACCTGGCCTGTCTTGTTTCATGAAGCCTGGTCTCTGACTGTAACTCCCCAAGTAGTCTAGGCTGGCTGGTCAGTCAGCAAACCACAGGGATCCACCTGTCTCTGCTTCTGCAGTGCTGAGCCTTGAGGCGTGCCAGGGTTCTAGGGATTAGACTGATGTCACTGAGCTGACTAGACTAACAGTTGATGACTGAGAAGTGTCCCCAGAGCACACGGGAGTTGTGTGGGCATGTTCCAACCTCCCTACACATGCACATGTGGGGACTAGGTGTCTGCTAGGGTCTTCCTGTGTTGTTTTCCACCTTGTTATCTACTTTCTCCCTTTATTTTTATTTCATGTGCATGAATGTTTTGCTTGCATGCAGAAAAGAGTGTTGGATCCTCCTGGACTGGAGGTGCAGACGGCAATGAGCTGCTATGTGCTCTTAATCACTTAGCTGTCTCTCTAGCCCCTCTGCCTTTTTTTTTTTTGTTTGATTTTTGTTATTTTTTTTTTGTTGTTGTTGTTGTTTTGTTTTTTGAGGCAGGATTTCTCTGTAGCCTTGGCTGTCCTAGACTCGCTTTGTAGACCAGGCTGGCCTTGAACTCACAGCGATCCACCTGCCTCTGCTTCTCGAGTGCTGGGATTAAAGGCGTGCGCCACCCGGCAACCCCTCTACCTTTTTTTGACGCAGGGTCAGTCCCTGAACTGAAACATCACCAATGGGCTATGTGACCAGGACAGTGGGTTACCTCCCCGATCTTCCTGTCTCACCCTGAGCGGGGACCATGGGTGCATGCTGCGACAACGGGCTTTTTACGTGATACTGGCAATCTGAACTTGAGTCCTCACGCTTGCAGAGTGAGCACCTTACCCTCTGGACCATCTCCTGGAATTTTGTTTCTAAAATAACTTAGCAGAGGATACCTTCCTATGCTCAGATCAAAACTGGATAAAGCAAAGTACCTTTTAAGTCCTTAATTCATTTACTGAGAGCATATTAGCCAGTAAGAACTTTACATGGAAGTAAAGTAGAATTTGAGAAATGCCTTTATAGTGTGTAAATCACTAGACTGTTTTTTCTTTCAGATTCTGCATAAGATTGTGCCATCCCATACACTAATGTTAGAATTCCATACGCTGCTTAGAAAATCAGGTAAAGCTGTGTTTTATACTCCTTTGTGCATCTAGACCAGATGATGGACCAGCCACCTATGACTCAGGGCCACATCTACTCATGGCTTCTCTGCACCCGCCATGTTCACTTGCACCCCACCCCCTTCAAGGCCGGTGGATGGTTTTGCATTATGACTGTAGAGCCTGCAGCTGGCATGGAGATTCTGCCTCCATAGCTCACAGAGCTTAAAATGCTTGCTGTCTGGTCCCAGGAGAGAGCCTCGGGAAATAGGAGGACAGATGCCTTTCGCTTGCTTGTGTGACTTGCCTCTAGTCAATCCCTTGAGGGCTTCAATGCAGTGCAGGAGAGAACGTGTATCTTAGGAGGAAGTGGGCTTGCCTGAGCCAGTTGCTACTAAGTCTGTAGGTCTCAACCTATAAATACCCAAAATGCCAAGTAGGGCAGGTGGTATTTCAACAGAGGGTATAGCTCACGGTCTTGCCATCACAGGATGGTGAGCACAATGAATTGTTTTAAATAGCCGACCAGAAGGCTCGCAGTGGACAACGCTCCAGTAGCTGGACGCCCTTCTTAGCTCTGTGCCCTTCTCTGGTACCTCTGTAAGCTTGGACTGTTGTGACTCTTGCAGAGACAAAAGAACACCGGAAACTGGGCTTGGCCGTGCTATTTGAAGTTCTGGATTTCTCTGGATGTACTAAGAACATAACTGCCTGGAAATACCTGGCAAAGTATCTGAAGCAGATATTAATGGAGTAAGTTTATCACTAGTTCACCATAAGTAATAGTCCCACATTTTAGCTGTTGCTTTTAAAGTTTTACCCTTGATATTTTTGAATTCCTGTAAAGGATCTTTAGTTCTTTTTTCTGAGTAGCAGAAGCTAAGGGGAAAAACCCATAAGCCTAACACACAGAAATTCTGTGTATATACTTCATGTCAGCAAAATTGATACTGCATCTTAAAGTGTGTGAGTTGTAAGGTCATGGCTGCTGCTGCGTCTGACGTGTGCATTGTCAGCACCACATCCTGGGTGAGAATGTCTGTTCCCTGTGTTCTCTGTGTGAGAAGGGAGGCTTCCTGGAGTGAAGCTTCACTTCAGTGTCATATCCATTTTGGCTGCAAGGAAATCCTGTGTTTGAGAATGCTAGCTTCAGGCTTTAGAGCTGACTTTATGTGTGCTCACAAGCGTAGCAGATTAGGAGTGACTGTACTTTAGCTGTTGTTAGTCATGGGCCTCTAAGGAAAACATGTTTTTGCCACGTGTGGCTTGTCCTTGCAATTGCACACTTTACTCGGATGACTCTTCTTAACCCTCAGAGTATAAACTGATGTGCTGAATTGAGTTGGTTATTGCGTGAGACATTAGTCTGCCATGTTCTTGGGGCCCATCGCCCAGGTTCATGTCACTAGCTAGAGCAGTGAGCACACATATAGTCCGTCTTCATCAACTGCTCACATTCCGATCTGACCACAGCTCTGTCACTTCTCCGACCTTCCCTTTTCTTGTGTTTCTTTCAGAAGACATTCTGCTTGGGTTGAAGAAGAGTGGAAACCTAGGAGAAACTGGTGGCCAGCCTTTCACTTCAGCTTCTTTTGGGCAAAGAGTGACTGGAAGGCAGATGCTGGCTTGGCTTGTGAGAAAGCGTATGTAGCTGGCATCCTTTTAGGGAAAGGTTGGTGGTTTTGTTTTCTGTTTATTTGGATGTAGACTTAGCCGATTCTGATGCTAGAAAGTGGGCCCTGGCTCATCTTTGTGATACCCAGGGGTCTTAGGTGCTTGAGAAGTGACTGGAGTGGGCGTGGGAGCCTGAGCAGGGCCCTCATGAGGTCTTATGAGGAGTCCTGTGTGGCTGGCTTCCATGTCCCGACTCAGGACATCAGATACACAGTGCAGACCTTGCTGTGCAGAAGGTCACAGAAAATACAAGGATGTTTTTTTTTTTTTTTTTTTTTCTCTCTCCAAGACAGGGGTTCTCTGTGTTATCTTGGCTGTCCAGGACTTGCTTTATAGACCAGGCTGGTCTCGAACTCACAGCCATCCACCTGCCTTTGCCTCCCAAGTGCTGGGATTAAAGGTGTGTGTCACCACACACAGCTCACTCTTTTTTATTTTGGATGGATGTTCTTTTTTGAGGGGGGAGGGATTTCCAGTCAGGGTTTCTCTATGTAGCCTTGGCTGTCCTGGACTCACTTCGTAGACCAGGCTGGCCTTGAACTCACAGCAATCTGCCTGCCTCTGCCTCCCAGTGCTGGGATTAAAGGTGTGCACCACCACACCCGGCTGGATAAATGTTCTTAATTGACCTCAAAAATCTTCTTAGCTCCATTTTATATTCACTCACCTGTTGGGTGAGGAACATTTTCTCCTCTTAAGAGAAAGAATACCACCTATTAAAAAAGTCTTCTAAAAAAAGGAAACTTGTCTTTTATTATGGGATATTTTGGCCAGTAAAATGCTTACCTGCTTTATACCACTAACACATGTGCAGTGGAGCACACTACAATAAAACTGCCATTGGGCCGGGTGTGGTGGTGCACGCCTTTAATCCCAGCACTCGAGAGGCAGAGACAGGCAGATTGCTGTGAGTTCGAGGCCAGCCTGGTCTACAAATTGAGTCCAGGACAGCCAAGGCTAATACAGAGAGACTCTGTCTCAAAAAACCCCAAAATAAAACAAAACAAACTGCCATGAGGTATGTCCAGAAATATAAAAGGAGTGCTTCAGTGAGCACTAGGGAGCCCTGTGCTCAGGAGCCTGAGCTCCCCTTTGTGGTTGGTATTACTGTTCAGTGAGATCCTGAGGCCAGCACTGTCTGCTGCACTAAGAGGGCATCTCATGGAGTGAGAATCTATGTGTGTTTCACATAGTGAGCAAGGTTAGGAAAAGGTTGGTTCTGTAAGACAGGGGGATGAACGCAAACAAAGTGCCACTTCTAAAACACTGGTGATGAACAGAGATGGGCTCACCTGCGACGCTCTATTTCCTGAGCACTGAGCCCCGCCCACACAGGCAGGTTAAGGCAGCCAGGTCTGAGCAGAGTCTGAAGGCCCAGTAGTTTTCAGTCCTCTTACTTGTCACTTAGAGACACTTGTCTGTTGAGAACGGGCACTTTTCTTCTGTCGGGGTTCTAGCATGAGCTGAGTTTGCTTCTTGCTCTGGCCACGTCATCTCATCCTCACAGTCTTGGTTGGCTCTGCTTTTTCTTAGGATGGGGTTGACAGCTGTCCTTTCTTCCATGTTGTGTGAAGAGCAAAGCAAGTCCCTTCCTCTCTCGAGAGACCTTTCCTCACAGCTAGCATCCCTGTTGCCTTCCTCCTTTAGCTCTCTTCAAGCTAAAGGTGACATTCCTTCCAATTTTCTATATAGGTAAAAGCAGAAACTGTGTTTCCTTTCCGCTGTAGAGTGGTATGGAGTGTTTATGGAAACAGACCAGCACCTGTCTTCCACGCCCTCAGGAGGCTGGTGGGAGGATCATTTGAGCCCAAGAACAACACAGCTAGATCCTGTCTCAAAAGAAACACCACAATTTATTTTAGTAACACTAAGGGTACTACAGCCTCCACCAGCAAAATGTTGCCCACCAGCATGGTGTCTTCAAGGATGATAGAGAGGGTGCTGCAGTTATGGCGTATAACCTAGCGTTTTCTTAGGCAGATAGATTTATGTAAGTAGAGGATATAATAAAGTTAATTTTTCATATGATTTGTGATTGTTTTACCTTATATAAGTAATCACAGCTAGGCCTGGTAGTATAGGCCAGTGGTCCCAATTACTTGAGAAGTTGAGACAGGAGAATTGCAAGTTTAAAAGTTTGCCTGCGTTACATAGTAAGTTCAAGGCCAGCTTGGGTAGCTAACTTAGTGGGACTCTTTCTTAAGATTAAAAAGTTAAAAAAGAGGCCAGTGGCAGGTACTGGAGAGATGGCTTGGTGGTTAACAATGCTTTGATGTTCTCAAAAAAGACCCAAGTTCAGTTCTCAGCACCCACATTGGGCGGTGGACAACTGCCTGAACTTCAGTACCTCTCCTGGCCTCTACAGGCACCCACGAATATGTGACGTGCGCACATCACACAAACATACATCAATTTAAAAAATCCTGAAAATCGGAAGTAAAAGGTGTGGGGTTACAGCTCAGGGACAGAAGCGCTTGCTAGCACGTGCAAGGCCATAGGATCAGTCACCAGTCTACAAATTGACTTCTCTGAAACACTTCAAAGTGCCATAAGACTGAAGAGCAGGTAGACCTCCGCGGGAGCAGTAGAGCCTTGGTCAGAGTGTGCTCTCCGTCCACTGCTTGCTAGAAGGGTAGAAGGGACCGTGTTTGCTCATTTCTAATCTATAATATGTTTATTCTAATCCTCCACATCCCTGTTTCCTACAGGGAACCTTCTTACTGTCCTAGGTGCCACTGTAGCTGATTTACAAGCTGGCATTCAGAGGGAAGCTGGGTTAGGACAAATTAGCTTTTGGGAGGCTTGTGTAATAAGTGGGTGTATGTAATGTGACATCACCACGGCTGAGCTTAGGAGGAAGGGTGGAAAAGGAGTTGAGGTGTTTGCTTTAATTATGGGTGAGACATGCCTTTGCAGGCAATGCTTGCTCTCACTGGCGAATCTTTTACAGGATGCCTAAGTCACATTGGCTTATGTGACACAAATAAGTCTACTTTTATAATCATTAGTGGACTAAGACTGAAGCAAGAGTTTTAAATATTAAGTATACTCAGATTGATAAATATTAACACTTTCTCTTATTTTTGTCTCATTTTTTAGGTTGCAGATATTTTCGGTATATTTTAAAACAAGATCATGAAACCTTGAAGAAGAAAATTAAACAGATGAAGAAGTCTGTGAAAAAATACAGTATTGTAAATCCAGGTGTTTGCACCTAGATTTTTAAGTTATTTAGTGGCTCAGTGGTTATTGAGTGTGTTTTTTGTTTCATATTATAAGAAGGTTGTTTAAATTATTTAAAATTTTTTGTCTCTGTGTATACATGTGTATGTAGAGGCTGCTGGTCAGCTGTGCCATTCCTCAGGAGCCTTGCTTTGAGACAGGTCTCTCATTGAAACCTGGGGCTCTGCTATAAGACTTGCCACTCCATTGTCCCCTAGGGATGCTTCTTAGTCTAGGATTATAATTGTGGGCTACCATGCTCAGATTTTCATGTTCTAATTTATTTATTTATTCATTCATTCATACATTTGTTTGTTTATATGTGTATGTGTTTACATGTATGCACACATGTGCACATGACTTGCCATGTCATGGTGGAGGGACAGCTTGCAGGAGTTGGTTCTCACCTTCCACCATGTGGGTCCTAGGGATTGAACTCTGGTCATCAGAGTGACAAGTGACTCTATCCACAGTATCATTTTGTCAGCCCTCTTTATGTGGGTGCTGCGGCTCAAACTCTGGCTTACTAAGCTATTTATCCAGCCCTTTATTTCTGTATTTTTTTATATTTCATTTTACTGTCAGTTATAGCTAGGAAATAATCTTACTGCCTTTGCTGTTTGTAAATGTATATACCTATGTTTTTCTTTTTTATAGCATTACACCTACATTTTAAAGGATGATTCTTATACTTGATTGGATGAGTGATTAAATGAATGTTTCTTTTTTAAACAGAAGAATGTGTTTGTTTAATGGAGAACATGGCTCTATTAGAATAGTTACTTTTTGCAGATGGCCTGCCCATGCTGTTGTGAGCACACACCCTTCCAGATTCTAACTGCCCGGGTGACGTTCACCAGCATGAAGGACACGCCAGCGATGAGCGGCTGTGGAGACACTAGGAGGGGCGCGTGACTCTCCAGCGACTCTAGGGGACTGATTCAAGTCAGCGTGGTAGAAGAGGCCGTGGCCTGGCCTAAAGGGGCATGGTGGGCTAGGATAAGCCTTAGAACTCAGATGTTCCCTCTCCTTTCTCTCTCAGAAATGTCCCTCTGGTACAAAGTAAGCCTAGTGGGACAGCTTGACCAGAAGCCAATGACACATTCCAGGAACATAAACTGGGCTCTGTAGTGTATTGTGCTGGTAAATGCTTCTTCAAAATGATCTTGGCTCTCGTGCAATTATTGTTGAAGTGACTGGTATTTGGGTTCCAGGAAGGCTTACGAGCGTTCAGGTGACAAACCACACATTTCCCCATTGGCTTATAGCCCTACCAGTTTTAATAAATGTACAATGAACTTGGGCAAGTTATGCTTTGTCAATATTTTTTTTCTCAGTAGTTTTTTATACTTGGGGTCGGGGGAGGCTATTAACAAATAACTTCATAGTAGACAAACGAGACAAATGGATGTTCCATAGCACCACTGTAAGAAAAGTTGGAGTTACCACACTAAAAGGACCCGCTTCACTGAGCGTGGGTGGTTGGACTTATGGGAGTTCTGTGTGTAAGAGCAATACCGTAGCCAGAGAAACCTCAGGGCGCCCGCTCCTGGAATCCTAAGTTAGGGTTTGTGTGTTCTGACGCTTTCTGAGAGCACCGAGGGGAGCTGAGTAGCTATGGTTCCCCAAAGCTTTACTTTTTTAGAATCTTTATTTTCTCTAAGCAAGGTCGGCCTTAAACTCGCTATCCTCTGCCGCAGCTGGCACATGTACATGCTACCACGTCTAGTTTCTCCTTTACCAGAATTTCTGAATCACATATTCATCTAGAGCACTGTGTTCTAACCCCTGTGGAAATTATTTTGGGTCTGCTAAACCTAAAGCCCGGTTCATGGATAGTGACCCTGGCCAGGCTTTGGTGGGCACTTTGAACCTCTGTTTTGTCATACTGTCACACCTCTGTGATGTCCCTTCTGACGTAGAAGGTAAAGTTGCCCTCAGAGATGAGTTCCTCTCCAGGGTCAGTCCTTAACCACATCAGAGTGGTTCTGAGGTACCACACAGACCCTGCCCCTATTGTCTCCGAGCCCCGTGTGATGCCCTGAGCTGGGAGGCTAGGATCAGGAGAGGGAGGATTCACAGACCCGAGGCCATTGGCTCCAGCAAACTAGGTCTAATCTCTCTCCCAGGCTTTTGGTAGGCTCCCCACTTTGTGTGCTAGGAACCCCTGTACTGCTTCTTAGCAAACTAGCATTGAATTGCTTTTGTAGGGCTTGCCTTTCTCAGTATGTTATTGATATGTAAGCATCTTTATAGTTCTACCACTAACAGTGACTTGTTTAGTAGATAATCGTTGAGTTGAAGTAAATGCAAAGGTATGAGGGTGACTGAGGGTGTCCACCGCCTGGAAGGCACCTTAGCAAGCTTTGCCCAGCGTAGAGCCTTGGGAATCGGCTGGGCTAGTGTCCTGCGGTTCTGTTGCTGTGAAGACACACCATGGCCAAGGCAGCTTATAAAAGCAAGTGTTTAATTAGGGGTTTCAGAGAGTTAGCCCATAATCATCGAGGCAGGAGTCACGTGGCAGACCGGCAGGCATGGTGCTGGAGCAGTAGCTGAGAGCTGACATCTGGTCCATAAACACGTAGCAGAGAGCCAGAGATCGAGAGAGAGTTGAGCCGGCCATGGTGGCACACGCCTTTAATCCTAGCACTCAAGAGGAAGAGGCAGGTGGGTCGCTGTGAGTTCGAGGCCAGCCTGGGACTGCACAGAGAAACCCTGTCTTGAAAAACAACAACAAAACCAACAGACAGACATGGGGGAGAGGGGAAAGAATGAATTGGGCCTGATATGAACTTTTGAAATCTCAAAGCCCACCCCCAGTGGCACCTCCTCCAGGAAGTCCACACCTCCTAACCCATCGTAAACAGTCCTAAACCAAACATTCAAGTATATGAGCCTGTGAGGACCATTATTTAAACCACCATGTTAGAATCCTGGATTTTATTGTTTTGTTTCTGAGATAGACTTTCACTATGTAGCTCTGACCTTGAACTTACAGACAGAGCTGCCTGTCTTATTTTTGGAGTGCTGGGATTAAAGGTATGTTCACTGCACCCAGCTCTGGCTTTTTCATTTGAGTGTATGTGACTTATTTGGCAACATTGCCAAACATTCTCTCTCTTTTAACATTGACTTAATTTAGTTTGCTGCCTAGGATAGTAGTTAATGGTAGGTCGAGTTTACTGCTCAGTATCCATCCTGATTACATGATGACCCTTTAAAGAACAGGAACTGAAAGAACTTTAAGTCTCTTGCTTCTTCCTAGAAACCTTTGAATGTATGTCTCTGAGGTATACAACTTGATAGCTTGGAAGGTGTACACACTGTAAAAGGATTGGTGTGAGCAAGGTAAGCAGTCTGTTACCTGTGTGTGGTTACTGTATCGGGGCTGTCCAGACGAGAAGACGCCATAGACTGAAAATAAAACACAAAGTGGACTTACTAATCAGATGGCCTGAGGAGCCCAACATTGGTTGTCTGCGCGCTAGGGAAGCTGAGAACCCTGTTCTAGCTGTTCAGTCCAGGAGCCAGTTCCCTCCCAGCACTGAAGACGTGGCAGATCTCGGGAGAGTGGCTGGTCTTCAGTCCACATTGCCACACCTCTGGTGGCAATAGGGTAGATGGCAGCAATCGACTTTCCAGCAAGAGCTCAAGCACTAGCAATACCACTACCACCTCTACCACCTCCACCACCTCCTCCACCACCTCCTCCTCCACCACCTCTACCACCACCTCCACCTTCTCCACCACCTCCTCCTCCACCACCTCCACCTCATCCACCACCACCATCACCACCACAACCTCCTCCTCCTCCACCACCACTTCCACCACCACCACCACCACCACCTCCACCACGAACACCACCACCACCACAAAGCAGCAACAACAGTATAATAAAGACCATCAGTAGTACACAAGGCTTCTTTCCCCATATCCAACGCTTGCCTTTTCCTTAATACCTCCTTGTCTTAAGTTCTTTTTCTCTGAAGTCTGGAACCATGAGCAGCATTCTGTGCCACTGTGAGTCATTTTAATGTCTTCCCTTGAAAAGCATCTACTTAGGACTTGGCTCATCTTTAAAATCAGGTTAATGGCAGTTTCAGTCGCCTTATACATTCTGAATATTCCATATCAGATGATTGTACTTGAATCTTCCCAAACCACCCCAAAATACCATGGAGTCAGGAAGACCTGTTGGCTCTCAAACCTCAGCATGTCTAAAACGCCTAGTCTAATGGAGCTGTCCCTGTGTTGTGTGGCAGTGGGTGATGTGACAGTGCGAGCGACTAAGTGGGCAGCATGGGGCCTGCTCATGACTTCTCTCAGTAAGGGGTAATATTAGAAGTGATAGACTACAACATGAGAGTCCTCGCAAGATATGTGGAAAGTGGCTTTACCAGCTGCGGCTGATGGCAGTTTTTTGACACAAAGAATAATTTAAAGTCATTGCTGAGTTTGGTAAAGCCAAGCTGTAAACTCGCAATCCTGGACTTCATTGCCATTTGACTGGTGGGATCTTCTTATCTCCCCGAACCCCTGTGACCCCACAGATTGTCCACATGCTGGTAATGGGGCGTGTGTCTTTCCACCTCTGAGAACTGAGGTGTGGGAAGATGCTCTGTAGACTCGGTGCGCAGTCCTCACATGGGAGCTGCTTTCCATCGGCAGGGGCACCGCTCACCTGCAGGCTTCCGGAGGGAACATGGCTCGAAGGTGGGCTGCAGAGAGACATCCTCGTTTGCAGGTGTCTGCTCAAAATTAATAAATGGAACTGAGGCCATTATGGCCCTAATCTAATATGACTTGTGTTTTCATTTAAAAAAAAAAAGGGGGGGCTGTTGGACACAGACATGCATACAGGAAAAATGGCATCGTTGGGGTAGTGCAGCTCTAAGCTATGTCTGCCGAAAGTTGCTTTTGAACCACCAGAAGCTGGGACTGACACCCAGAACTGATTCTCCTCACAGCCCTCTGAAGCCCAACCCACACCATGACCTCAGAATCAGAGAGACAGTAAGTCTGTCATGAAAACCTTCTGGTTTGTGTGCTTTGGACAGCAGTGCAGGCAAACTAACGGTAATTTACAAATGTGTATTTCAAAGATGGGTGCTAACTTCAGCTCTCCATCTGGGTGTAGTGGATAGGTTCAGACAGTTCCCAAGCTCAGTCTGTTCTAGTGATTGAGCCCTGTGGTCCCAGGTTTACTGGACACTTCCTGTTCTTTTTTCCCTGCTCTCAAGCCCCCATTCCTTCCTGTGAATGCTCCATGGCACTGACCTTCCTCTCCATTACTATAATCTGTCTTCCATTATTGGACCCTGTTTTATGCCTTCCTCCTCTTCCTCCATCCTCCTGTATTGTCCAGCTTAGCCTCAAACTGCTGACCCTCCTGCCTCATCTTCCCAGGTACTTGTCACAGGTATCTGCTGCACCACGCCCAGCTTACCCTTTCTTCTCAGAGCATATTGGAAACAGTTGTCTTATATATTTATATCTGAAATGTGACCTTTTAATCAGGAGCTTGTGTCAGAGTGCCCAGTGGGCTGCTGATCTTTCCCTACTAATCTCTGCAAGGACATTTGCCTCAAACAGGAAAAGTTCCATGGGTTTTTGTGGCCAAAGGAAAAAGATCAAGACATAAATGCTAATAAAGGGTCAAGAAATTGTCTCCCGGGTGGGAGATGCACTCTTCTCAGGCCAGGCAGTGGTGGCTGTGAGTTCACGGCCTGACGTGGCATTGTGGGTTCCTCATCCCACCCAAGGCTTCCACAGCAACGACAGACACGGACCTGTGAGTAACCAGCCCTGTGGGAATGGCGCAGTCACCAGCGACTCTGACTCCCGCCTATGTTTGCAGAAGCAGAGGCTGAGCGTGTGGCTCAATGACCGTGCGTTTCCCTAGTGTGTGTGAGAACCTGGTTCTGTTCTCAGCTCTGCCAACAGGCCAGCAGGTAAAGCCACAGGTGTGTTGAACGAACTGGAAAGCTGGGCTGCATTGACAGTCATCCTGATTACCCACTTCTGACTTCCTGTGTTTTGGGGTTTTTATTTGTATCTTAAATATTGTGGGGCTTTTAAAAGTCAGAGCACTATGAGTGCAGCCTTGGCTACACTAGGCTCACACTCTTAATGCTCTTCTGGCAATGGCTGCTCTGTGGTCAGTGGGAAAGCTGCCTGGGCAGTCCTCCTTTGAAGGCAAGGCCAGCAGGGCATATCAAAGATTTCTGACCGTTCCAATAGGCTGAGATCACAGGAAATGCTCAGGTACTAAATATCTGCATGAGTCCACCCCCTTGCTCACGCCTCTGGATTTGGGGTTTTGGGATTCCATATTCAGCCACTCAAAAGCTAATTAAAAGCCAGGTGGTATAGTGGCACACACCTTTAATCCCGGCCCTTGGTAGGCATCACTGAATTCGAGGCCACTGTGATCTACATGGGAGTTCCAGGCCAGCCAAAGCCTATTTAGTGAGACGCCGGTCTTAAGAAAAACAAACAAACCCAAAACCTGTTGGGTGGCAGAGACATATACGAAGCAAAATAACCCTCAATACTGATGGAATGTTCGAGGAGCGAGACTGCCTCTAAAGCAGAGTCTGTGGGTGCCTTAGCAGGTAAAGCTACCTGCCACCGAGCCTGACAACCTGAGCTCCATCCGTGGGTCTAGTGTAGTAGAGAGAGAAAATATGCTCCTGACGGTTGTCCTGACTCCCACACATACTGTGGTGTGCCCTTGACTCCCCCACCCCCACAAAGACACACACTAAATAGGCACAATAAAGTCATAGCGGCCATAGGTCTGGCAAGAAGGAAATCATGAGTGCCATGCTTCCTGGCCTGTGCCCCTGGGACACAATGACTCTGTTCATGAAAATTTTGTATGTTGAAACCCGTCAAGGTGTGGGCATTAAGGCTTCAGGCTAAAGGGCTAGCTAGCTTTTCCATGACCATAAAAGTGTCTAGGATGATCAGAAGAAAGGCGAGTTTGAGCCCATGGCTCTGCACTCATTCATTGCTCTTGGGCCTGTGGTGCAACCTCTCACCATGGTGGGGACTGTGGTGGAGCAAAGCTGCTTATCTCCCTACCTAATTTCTTTCCACAAGGCCTTGTCTCTAGAGGGTCCAGAGCATCCCAATGGTGCCACAGGTTGGAGGCTGAGTTTTCAATGTACGCATTTTAGAGAACAGTCCCTACCTAAGCTACCACAGCTGAGGGATACAGGTCTCTAGTAGGGTATGCTCTGTATGTGTGAGAGACCCTGGGTTCAGTCTCCACGTACCCACCCCCTGGCATACTAGTGGGAGATTGGGGTGTCTGGGAGGGGGCTTCAGAGGGTACGTGTGTCCTGTCTCTCACTGTGAGGACATGGCTACGAAGGTTCCTCACCAGACACTGGACTTGCTGGATTCTTGACTTTGAATTTTTCAGTCTCTAAACTGAGAGATAAGTTTATAATACTATTTATAAGCTAACCAGTCTATGGTATTTGTGTTTTCTTTATGTGCTTTTGAGATAGGGTCTCACGTAGCCCAGACTGGCCTCAAACTTGCTTTGTAGACAAGGATGACCTTATACTTTTGATCTTCCTGTCTCCACCTCCTAAGTATTAACATGACAGCTGAACACAGCACAACCTGGTTTGTGAGGGGCTGAGGAAGAAACCCAGGACCTTATGTACACTGGGCAAACACTCTGCCAAGCAGGGCACATCCCCGTTTGTGACTGAGATACCCTTCCTCTCCTTTACTGCCTGTTTTTTCTTGCTGTAGATGCAAGAGTCATGAAATTTCCTCCCACCGGGGCCATCCAAATACACACAGGACAGCCCTCCCTGACATGTTCCCAGATGCTCTCCGTGCCCTTCTGCACTGCAGGAACCTGGACGCTTGCCTCGCACAGTCTGCTGTGGGGACTCTATGTGTGCTGCCCAGCCTGCAGAGAAACAGTAAACAAGCGGGAAGTTCCTGGCCTGCTCCCAACATGGCGGGGATTCTGTGGAGTTTGAGGAATCATAGCACCGCAGTCATTGGTGCCATCACACCTTTTGGCTAAGCACCCATGGTTCCCAACCACTTGGCACTAGTATTGAGACTTGCTCCAGTTTGCTTTTAGTCAGGACTGACAGACAGGCAAGGGCACCTCTCACAGATGTCACTAGGTACACTTAGCCACCGGCCCAGAGAACGGACTTCACTGACCAACCACCTCGGTGAACATGAAGCAGGATGTGAGGGAGAGAAAGAAGGAAGAGAAATTGGGAGCAGGGGGAGGGAACTTGGGCAGACTGGCCAGACCAACCCAGGAAGGCAGCAGCAGAGAATCCTCAAGGCCCAAATGCTGGGAAAACATACCAGCCCACACACAGTTCCTGGTCGTCATCGGGCCCCATGGCTCTCTCCTGGCCTTTCCTGCCTGGGCCTCACATTCTTGTCGGTCTGGGTGGGCCTGCTGCAGGGACACCCCCAGTGCTTGGATTATGGACCACCCTTCCGTCCTTCTCTCCACCTGGAGTTTTGCTCTGACTATGACTCCTTTGGCTGTTGCGATCGGCGCAAGGACCACCGCATCGCTGCCCGGTACTGGGACATCATGAACTACTTTGACCTGAAGGGTCACGAACTGTGTGGAGGTTACATTAAAGACATCCTTTGCCAGGTGGGTCTGAGTATTGTTTTATGAGGAGGAGAGGGGCCTAGGTTGGAAAAGCTTTAGATGCTGGCTGAATGGCAGATCCTGGGGTGAGATATTCCTGCCAGATGTCTTCCTGGAGAGCTGGACGAGAGGGTGTACAGTGGTTCCCTGTACTCTTCCCTCTGGGGTCCCCCCCACCCCCCAGACAGCAAAGAGGTCTTCATGGAGTTCTCAGTGCAGCGGCTCCATCCTTACAAGGACCAGAGAGCTGGGCACAGTATTCCTGTGGCATTTATGCGTCATGCAAGGGAGGGGGTGGTAACACCTGCCAGAGTGGGTGCTTTGCCAAGGGGGTGTCTCTTGTGACAGTGGTGGCAGCATGGATTGGGGTCTTGTCTGCAGAGCTCCTGAGCTGGATGGAGAGAGCCTCAAGTTGCTGGGAAGCAATGACTCAGAATTTCTCATCTCCAGGCTCACTGGCAGCCAAAATCAACATGTAGGAGGCATCACCTTAGTTGAGCTGGGCTTGAAGCCCCAAAGGTACAAGCTGCACATACACACACCAATCTGTGGGAAGAGGGGTCCAATGAGAGAAGCCACAGCAAGAAAGCAGCACTCTTGGATCAGTCCAGGCTGATTTTAACCTGACACCTTCCAGGGCATCCTAGTGCTATTGTGTGGCTGTCCTGGGGCATCTTTTCCCACCATGGCCACTGTTCCCAAGTAGCGTGGCCTCCTCAGCTCTATGTATGGGCACAGACTGCCCAGGCAGGAATCAGTATAATATGACACAGAGGACAGACACCTGGGTGGCATTGCTCTAGGGCTCTGCTCTCATGCTAGGGCACC
This sequence comes from Acomys minous, assembly GCF_964271855.1. Taxonomy (NCBI): domain Eukaryota; kingdom Metazoa; phylum Chordata; class Mammalia; order Rodentia; family Muridae; genus Acomys; species Acomys minous. The sequence goes on along the minus strand of NC_140483.1, from coordinate 11,777,256 downwards.
ATCCCCCTAGCTGTTTCCTGGAGGTTTGACTCTGAAATGAGCATGGTGTGTGTGTGTGTGTGAGTGTGTGTGTGTGTGTGTGTGTGTGTGTGTGTATTGGCTGGAGGTCACTGCCAGTCATCTTCCTCTTTTTCTCTTCACCATATGTTTTGGGGGACAGGATTTTATGAAATTGGAACCCCCTGATTCAGGTAGGATGGCTAGCTAGTGAGCTCCGGAGAGTCTGTCTTTGCCCCAGTGCTGGAATTAGAGTGCAATACCAGGCTGCAGTCCAAATACAGGTCCTCATGTTTGCAAGCAAGCACTTTAGTATTTGAGCCATCTCCTCAGGCCCAGAAGTTGGGCTTTTACAAGTAACATGGGAACGTTCTTTCTGAGATGTCCTGTCCTGATGATCTCCCTCCCTCCCCACCTCCTCTTGGATTCAAAAAGCGACATTCAGCTGCTCTCTTGTACCATGGACTTGAAGACTAATATAACCTAGCTGTGTTTATGTGTTAAACTATACAAGGCCATTCCCCCCACTGTGTGTGGTTATACCTGAGATGGCTCTGCCAGCTGTTATGGCCCTCACCCTTCTGGAATCGTGTGTTGGCTCCAGGTCTCAGGACGACTTGAGTACATCACACCAGAGTAAAGTACAGCATCGTGTCTGACCCATTTCTGTAATTGTTTTCTGAACTCTGGGAATTGTGAGCTCCATGAGGACTTGAGTGTGCCCTTTGCTCGTGGGGCTTGCACACAGGAGAGGTGCAATGGGGCAGTCATACAGCAGAACCCTTTCTGGGTCCAAATCTCTCCTCTGGAGAAACACTGGCTCAGTTCCTGAGCTGAGCCAAAACAACTTTGCAAGCTTGGAACGGCTGCCTGAGAGTGTTCCAGGGTGACGGTCATACTTCTGCTCCCAGCTTCTGTCCCCAAGTATTTAATTATTTCACCATTATCTCTCCCCGCTTCCTTTCTTTCATACAGGGGTGAGCTGACACTCAGGCAAGTGGGCCATCTTGCTTTGTAGTAGCTCCTCTGATACATAGCCTCAGTTGAGCCAGACAGTCTGGGAGAAGATGCTTTCCATCTCTGGGTTTCTTTGTTTCCCCTTAGCCTGGTAACCAAGGGCTTGCTCTATAGTGTCCAACAAGGGGACGTGACAGCAGTGAGACTCTAATATACACAAAAAGTGCTGCTGGTCCAGTCACACAGGCTGCTTATCTGGGAGAGCTTCAGCGGTCTGAGGTGCTTGGCTGACAGACTCACATCTTCCCTAATGCTCCAAATTCTGTCCTTTAAACACGAGGCCTTAGTTGCTTTTCTACTGCTGTGATAAAGCACCATGGCCAAGGCCACTTACAGTAGAAGACATTTAATTTGGCTTATGGTTTCAGAGGCTTAGAGTCCATCATGGTGGAGTGAAGGACCAGCTGAGAGCTCACCTCCTGATCCACAACCACAAGGCAGACAGAGAGGGTGGGGAGGGAGAGGAAGAAGGAAAGGGAGAAGGGAGGGAGAGAGGGAGGGAGGGAGAGACCACCCCCAGTAGCATACATCTTCCAACAAGGTCATAGTCCTTCCTAAATAGTCCCACCAACCGAAGGCCAAATATTCAAATATATGACTGGGAGCCATTCTCATCCAACTCACAACTGTTCATTTTACTTTTCAAGTCTCAGTAGCCTGCCTGTCAACACTGCAGGGAGCTGAGGTTTGGCCCAAGAATTCTGTTGTCTCCTGAAATTGCTATGGTCCAGGAGGTCAGATAACATACACTCTTTTGGACATTTAATCCTTATATACTTTTGTATAGTACAATCTCATTACTGAAAAGCCAAAATTGAAAGAGAAACCTACAGCATCCAGCATAGTGCTTTGCCTGCACCAAGCACAAATATTTAATATATGAAGAAGTTGCTAAGCATTTTAGCCTCTGGGAGCAGCACATCAAATAGCCATTTTGATTATATAAGGTTGAATTGTTAAATATTTTAAGCATGAAGAAGCATAGAATATGAACTATTAATACTAGGTATGCAGGTTTAATAGACATGGAACATGCCATGTTGCTTCCCCTTGAGAAAAGGGAGGACTGAAAAATGTGATATTGTCTTTAAAAAAATGTATTTCCAGGGATGGAGAGGCACTTCAGGTGTTAAGAGAACTGGCTGTTCTCATAGAGGACCACGGTTTGGTTCCCAGCACCCACATGGTGATTCAGAGCTGTTTCAGGGGATCTGATGTGCTCTGTTGGCCTCTGTAGATGCCTGAACACAGATGGTGCATGTAAAACTCACTCAGGCATTCACACACATACATACATAAAAGTAAATCATTAAAAATATTCATCTATCATTTAATATAATTTTAAGTGTCAAGAACAAAGCTATTGACAGTTGTGATACTTACACAAGATCTAACAGCCTGTTGTGGAACAGAGATGGACTCAGGGGACTCCAGCCCCTGAGGATTCATATCTGGCTAATGGCTGGTCATAGAGGGAGAAGCATTTTCTTCAGTGGTGTAATCACTAACAAGGTGTCTTGTTCCTATACACCAGCCCTTGCCCATTCTCTGCATACAGAGCTAATAAAACTCCTTGCCCTCCTTCCCCCCTCTCTTACACACACACACACACACACACACACACACACACACACACACACATACATATATACACACACGACAGTAGATGGGGTGCTAGTTGGAAAGATCAGTGAGAATGGGAAGGGAACAGGAGAGGTCATCTGATGAATTATGACAAAAATATGACACAAAATGTCATGATGAAACCCATCATTACATACGGCTTAACGTATGCCAATACACATTTTGAAAAAGAACTAAGTTATTGAAATGCTAGACACAGTGTAGTGAATATGCGAGGATTTTTCTCCAGGCGCATTAACTATATCAAAAATTTGGGTTCTAGAGAAATGATTAACAGCAATTTGTACGCAAGTCTCCAGAAAAATCTCTAAGATCATTTTTTGCTTTTTTCTTTTTCCCCTTGCTCGAATTGAGACCAAGCTTTCTGTTCTTTCTCCAGGAGTGCTCTCCCTATGCAGCCCATCTCTACGACGCCGAGAACCCCCAGACACCGCTCCGGAACCTTCCTGGTCTCTGCTCTGACTACTGCTCTGCCTTCCATCACAACTGCCATTCTGCCATCTCCCTGCTAACCAGCGACCGCGGCCTCCAGGGGTCCCATGAAAAAGATGGCGCTCGCTTCTGCCACCTCCTCAACCTTCCTGATGAGGACTACTGCTTCCCCAATGTGCTGAGGAACGATCAGCTCAACCGTAACCTGGGAGTGGTGGCCGAGGACCACCAGGGCTGCCTGCAGCTCTGCCTGGCCGAGGTGGCCAATGGGCTGAGGAACCCTGTGTCCATGGTCCACGCTGGGGATGGCACCCACAGCTTCTTTGTTGCGGAACAAGTAGGAGTGGTGTGGGTTTACCTCCCTGACGGGAGCCGCCTGGAACAGCCCTTCCTGGATCTCAAGAGCATGGTGCTGACCACACCGTGGATCGGGGATGAGAGAGGCTTTTTGGGGCTGGCTTTTCATCCCAAATTCCGCCACAACCGCAAGTTCTATATTTATTATTCATGCCTGGGCAAGAGGAAGGTGGAGAAAATCCGGATTAGTGAGATGAAGGTTTCCCTCTCTGACCCTAACAAAGCAGACCCCAAATCAGAGAGGTGAGGCAATCTTATGAGAACCTGGAACTGTGCTCCCCAATGATGCCCATCTACTGGGGTGGTAAAAAAGGGATGGGCCTGGTGTTGGAACACTTGCCTAAAATGGTAAGAAAACAAGCTGGACAGATGGCTCAGGGGCTAACAGCAGTGGCTGTTCTTGCAGAGGACTGGTATTCAGTCCCCAGCACCACACAGTAGCTCACCCTTTCTAATTCCAGTCCCAGGGATATGGCTCCCCTTCTGGCATCTACAGGTACTGCATGCAGGTAGTGCATATACATTACTTACAGGAAAAAAACTAATACATGTAAAAAACGTTGAGGAAAGAGTCACTTCTGATGAATGAGGACAACCTGGATAGCTCTATAATAAAGCTTTGCTATGAGTATAGTTCTCACTTTACCTCGCCTAGGTAGAGTCACGCTTGTTGTGTTTACAAAAGAGAAGCCAGGGCTGGCAGCCTAAGGGGATTTAAAAGTGAGTATAGATCATATATTAAATACAGTACTGGCCCCTAATTAATTGTGTGGCCACTAGGTGCGCGTGGGATTTCTCACCGCACAGGAGCAATGGCACAAGACCATACAGTGCTGGTGTATGGCGCTGTAGCTTCATTCTGTTGCTGTGACAGAGGCTGTGACCAAAACAAGTCAGAGGAGGGAAGCCTTTACTTGGCTTATACTTCAGGCCACAGTCCATTACTGAGGGAAAGCAGGGCAGGAACTTAAAGGCAGGCCTGCTTGTTGTTGCATACAGCGTTACCTCCAGCCGAGGAACTCATTTCATAGGCAGTAGGTCCAGCAGGAACAACAGTGGACGCTGCTCCATAGCTGGGTTATAACTCAGCAAGCTTCCAGATAGAGCCCAGGACCATCCGTCTAAGGATGGTCTGTCCACAGTGGGCTGTGCTCTCCCACATCAACTAACAATCTAGATAGTCCCTTCCAAACACGCCCACAAGGCAATCCAAGGAGTCAGTCCCTCAAATGAGACTCTCCACTCGGATGACTCTAGACTGTGTCAAGCTGATCACCAGGACAGATGAGGCGCTAGCTTTCTAGCTGGCTCCAAGAGCATCCTTTGTCTTTCTCTCACTCTGCCTTCTCCCCTTTTTCTGGTCCTGGCTCTTTTCTCATCTGCCTTAGCTAGGGTTTCTATTGCTGTGAAGAGACACAATGGCCATGGTAGCTCTTATAAAGGACAACATTGAACTGGGGCTGGTTTACAGTTTCAGAGGTTTAATCCAGTGTTGTCATGGCAGGAAAGCATGGCAGTGTGCAGGCAGACAGGGTGCTGGGGAAGGAGCTGAGAGCTCTACATCTTGATCTGAAGGCAACAGGAAGGTAGACTGAGACACACTGACCAGACTTGAGTTTCTGAGACCTCAAAGCCCACCCCCAGTCACTCACTTCCTCCAACAAGGCCACACCTACCCCACCAAGGCCACGCCTCCTAGTAGCTAACAGTCACACTTGCTATGGAGCTATGGGGCCATTTTATTCAAATCACCACACAATCACAGAAAGGCTAAAGGACTGGTAAGGAAGGAACGTGGAGTTCTGGCGGGACAGAGGGTAAAGGCAAACCGTAGAGAGGGGTGGCTGTTACCCTGGCCCTAACTCAGCTTGTGAGCTCATGGTACAAAAGGAGAAAGATCCACAAAGGGCTGGAGATGTGGCTCAGTGGTAGACTGCTTGCCTGCCATGTGAAAAGGCACTAGGTTCAATCCCCACTACTAAAAGAAATAAAGATTCACACAAGAACTACACCAAGAGGGTGGGAGAGGTGGCTTAGTGGTTAAGGCACTGGCTGTTCTTCCAGAAGACCTGGGTTCAAATCCCAGCACCCACACAGCAGCTCACAACTGTTAAGTCCAAGATCTGACACTCTCATATAGACATACATGCAGGCAAAACACCAGTGCACATAAAATAAAGGTAAATTAAAAAAAAAAAGAATGACACCAAGAAACCTGGGGCCCCCTCAGAGCCCCAAACCTCCTACTTTGTAGTCCTTGGAGACTGAAGCCCAACTTGGTTAGCTTTGCAGACCTTGGTGGCAGGATCAGCAACTTCTGGGTGTCTCAAGAACATGCAGCTTCAGCCATGCCAAAGCCAATGTGGGGTTTCCTTTTCTCTTCCAGGGTCATCTTGGAGATAGATGAACCAGCCTCAAACCACAATGGTGGACAGCTTCTCTTTGGCCTGGATGGCTATCTGTATATATTCACTGGGGATGGAGGCCAGGCTGGGGATCCCTTCGGCAAGTTTGGAAATGCGCAGAATTTGTAAGCTGGGTAGAGGCTGCACCCCTCTCTGTTCTTTTGAGAGCATCTCTGGTACACTGTTCTTCACGGAGTCAAATGTAGAGGATCTAATCCCTCCCCTGGAGCCAATGAGAGGAGCCTTTGGATTACTGTCCTATCAAAACACATACAGATCAATGTGTTAGCTAATATAAATGCTTAATGGGCTGGAGAGATGGCTCCATGGTCAAGAGCACTTACTGCTCTTCCAAAGGTCCTGAGTTCAATTCTCAGCACCCACAAAACAGCTCACAACTGTCTGATGCCATCTTTTGGTGTGCAGATGAACATGCAGACAAAGTACCCAGATACATAAAACAAACAAACAAACAAACAAACAATTAATGTGGCCAGGCTTGGTCATACACACCTTTAATCCCAGCATTTAGGAAGCAGAGGCAGGCAGATCTCTGCATATTTGAGACCAGCTTGGTCTTCATAGTGAGTTCCAGGGCAGCCAGGGCTACAGAGTGAGACTCTGTCTCAATAAATAGATAAACAAAGAAATGCTTATTATTACTGTCACAGTGCGGTGTAGAGAAAAACTTAAAAGTTAAGTGTATGTTAGCAGGACGCTCTACAACAACAGCCATTAAATTTGAGTAAACGGGCACATCCTAGTCTCTATGTTAGGCCCAGAGACACATGAGAAGTCAGCTAATGAGAGCTGATATAAACTGAGTGCCTGTCGTGTTGACAGTGCCTGCCGCTTATCCTATACTTGAGAATGTATGGCACACTGAAAGGGCAAGACAATTTTAATCTGTTTTAATTATCTCTCTTCTATGAAGTATAGGGATCATGGTTTCCATTTAAAGCTGGGAAAAGGGCACAGTAGGTAAGTGGCAGAGCCTGGGACTTGGACGCTGGCATCAGAGGCCATCGATGCCATCTGTGCTGCCTGTCAGGGTCACGGGCTCCTTTTCCCCTTTGCTCTTGGGAGCACTTGTTCTCACTATTCCTAGGAGTAAAATATTAACTCTTGTCACACTAAGCTAGTATCTGCTGGATGCTCTCATTCAGGGATGTCACTGAGCACATAACAGCTCATTAAAATGTATTGTCGCAGCAGCATCACAGCCCAGCAGTCAAACCCACTGGAGGGCCTCTCAAAAAAAAAAAGTCTGTTCTTTTTCCAGAACACACTGCTATCTGGGGAAAAAGAAAACCATTATTTACTTCCAGATTTATAACATTAGACCAAATTGGAGACCACCCATCATTAAAATAGAAAACAAAAGCTTCAAATTACTCAGGGTCACATGGTACAGGATCATGTCACATTTGCTAGTAGACCCTCTTGAGCCAGAGATGAGGAACTCTTAAACATCTTGTACATTTCTAAAAGGACCAAGTGGGTTACTTCGCCCTGTGGGATTCCTAGCTGACTCCTGGCATCAGCTCACAGTGGCCTTCCTGGTTCTCTTTTCTGGCCCTTTGCCTTTCTTACTTGTGCCCTCGCTCACCTGGGCCTATTTCTTGGCCTTTTGTCTTCCAGAAGTTCTCTGCTGGGAAAAGTGTTAAGGATTGATGTGAATGGGGCAGGCATGGGTGGCCAACGGTACCGAGTGCCCCTGGACAATCCTTTTATTTCTAAGCGGGGCGCCCACCCTGCCGTCTATGCCTACGGGGTCAGAAACATGTGGCGCTGTGCTGTGGACCGAGGGGACCCCATCACACGGCAGGGCCGAGGTCGGATGTTCTGTGGAGACGTGGGGCAGAACAAGTTTGAAGAAGTTGACCTCATCGTTAAAGGCGGGAACTATGGCTGGAGGGCAAAGGAAGGGTTTGCCTGTTATGACAAGAAACTTTGTCAAAATGCTTCCTTGGGTAAGTAAGACGCTGTCTGGGTGGAGATAGGGAAAGCCAAACTGAGTGTCCTGAAGGTTGTCTCCATGGTGGCTTGTTGGTGGGCTATGGGATGGTACCCCTATACTGCCCCAGACAGTCACACCAAAGACACTTGGGCGATGCTTGTTTGAAAGTTGATCCCCACTGGGCATGGTAGTACTTGGCTAGAATCCCAGTACTGGAGGCAGAGGCTGAAAAATGTGAATTCAGAGCCAACCTGGGCTCCATAAGTGGTTCAAGGCCAGTGCGTACCCTGCAGGGGGCGGGGAGTAGCTCCCTAAGGTTAGCGGGTCAGCTGTTTTCTATCTCTCTGGGGCTGCCTTACAGCGACAGGAGCTTTGACTGCTACTGTGTGCCTCATTTTTGTTTCTGCTTCTTAAGACAGTGTCTGAACACGCCTAAGTTGACCTTGACTTTGAGCCCATGATCCTCCAGCCTCAGCCAAATGACTGCTGGGAACACCCAGCCTTTTCTGTTTTCACAAAACCCTTCTCCCTATAGCGACCTCCTTTGCTTGGAGCACTGGAACACTTGTCCTGCTTTATGGGATGGAATGTTGACCAACTCCGGAATAGAAAATAAAGGCAATTGATATTGATTTGGGGCCAGTGAGATGGCTCAGACTACAAAGGTGCTGGATGCCAAACGTGATGACCTGAGTTGATCCTGGGACCTACGTGGTGGAAAACTTGAACCAATTCCCAAAAGCCATTCTCACAAATGCTCACAAATAAATGCAATATATATATTTATTTATATATTTATTTATTTATATTTATATTTAAAGATTGACTTATATGGTGTATGCCAGACATAATGCATTTACATTTTGGGCAATCTGGGGCACAGAGACTAACTAGGACTTTAAAGAAGTTCCTTGAGTGGCTTTTAGGCATACTATTTTAAGAATCACTGGGCAAGCAAACTTGGTGGCTGCTCAGGCTTTAAAAACAGTCACCCAGTTGGAACAGTCCACTAAAATGGTATTCCACATATGCAAGAAGGGGAAAGCAGTTTCTGAAAATCAACAATCAAGGAGTATTGAAGAGCTCCACCTGCTTCAAAGTTGAGCACTGTCGGTCACCTCCTTCCCCTCCCTCCCCCGCCCCTCCTCTTCCTCCTCCTATCCCTACCCCTCCTCCTCCTTCTCTTTGTCCTCCTCCCCCTCCCCTCTTCCTCCTCCTTCTCCTCTTCCACCTATTCCTCCCCCTCCCCCTCCCCCTCCTGAGATGGGGTATCACATAACCCAGGATGGCTTTATGCTCATTGACTCTTCTGCCTCCACCTGAGTCTCAAGACAATAACACCTGAGTATCTGTCCTGAGAGGGGCAGATGAGCCTGGTGTCAGGGAGGGGATTTGGGGGACTTGGGGGTCTAATGGGAAGCTTGCATACTGTGGCTAGTCTGTTGAGAAAAAGGGTTTAAAAGCTAAATCAAGCCGGGCGTGGTGGCGCACGCCTTTAATCCCAGCATTGGGGAGACAGAGGCAGGCGGATCGCCGTGAGTTCGAGGCCAGCCTGGTCTACAAAGCAAATCCAGGACAGCCAAGGCTACACAGAGAAACCCTGTTTCGAAAAACAAAACAAAACAAACAACAACAACAAAAAACCCCAAAACCAAAACCAAACAAAAAAAGCTAAATCAGACAACTGAGTTAATAAGTCCATGTCTGATTCCTTAGAACTCTCCACTCGGGTCATGATTGTCACTCTTTTTTCCTTGGTCCCCACAGATGACATTCTGCCCATCTATGCTTATGGCCATGCTGTGGGGAAGTCGGTCACTGGAGGGTATGTCTACCGTGGGTGTGAATCTCCCAATCTCAATGGCCTTTACATCTTCGGGGACTTCATGAGCGGGTAAGGAAGTGGTTGCTTGTTTTTGAGACAGGGTACTGCTGATCCTGACTGACCTGCAGCTTTCTATGTGGAACAGAATGGCCGCAAACTTGTGGTGATCCCCTTGCCTCTTAGAGGTGTACCTCACTACGCTCAGTTAAGGCTCAGTGCTCGTACTCAAGGATCCCTGATTGTAGGTGGGAAAATAATCTGTGGAGTGGAAATTCAGATTCCTACAACATAAGGTTTTCTTTTTCATCTAGCCGACTTATGGCTTTGCAGGAAGACAGGAAAACCAACAAATGGATGAAACAAGACATCTGCCTGGGCAACGCGTCCTGTGCCTTCCCTGGGCTGATCAGCGCATACAACAAGTTCATCATCTCCTTTGCTGAAGACGAAGCAGGTAACGTGTGCGAGCCCTGTTTGGCTGCTCTTCCATAACCACGAGGGCATTGGCGACACACTTCTCGCCACTTAAACAGCCACTGTCACTTCTCTCACGGTGATCCTTGAGCTGAGTTTCATAACACATGGGGTAATTAGTAACCACAGTGCCCAAGTGATGCAGCCATATTTCCAGTGTCACAAGGGAGGAAACATTGGTTATTGATTTCACCCTGCCGTGGTGAAAGAGCACTTGGCCTTGTGAGGGGCACCTCAAGGTCTGTGCTCTCGTCTCTGACTTCGGAGTGGCTCATGTCCTCCCCGAGTGCTGATTTTATTCTAAAACAATGATGAGAGTGTGAGCAGAGCCCCAGGGGGCAGACTAAACATTCAGGCTCTTTGGTGGTTTGGGAAGAGGTGTGTGGTCACTGATTGGGTTAGGGTCTTCCTGACTCTGCCAAGAGTTTGTGAGGAAAGAGACGTGGATGTAAAGGAGTATGGGTTGGGGTAGGCAGGGGGTATGCAACAAGGCAAATGATTACTTAACAGAAGACACCAGGTACATGCTAAGGGTAGCATTGACCATTGAAGCCAAGGCATGTACTCATGTTTGAGGAACACGTATGGCCCTAAAATGATGTAGCCAGAGGATTCATCTTAAATATCAGAATCCCATTAATTAATGCTTTGTTTTGAAAGGTTAAAGTTTCAAATTTTAAAGAAATTCCATTTTGTTTACCTAAGTATGCATAGGATCGTTTTGTCTAGTCATGCTTTTAAGTGGCAAAAAGTAATAAGATGATGTCTTGGGCTGGGGATGTAGCTCAGTTGCTAGAGTACCTAGGACCCTCAGTACAGACCTGTAGTGCCAATATTTAGGAGAGGATGTAGGAGAATCCGAAATTCAAGGGCATCATTGGTCTAGGGGAGACTGATCTGGTTATATGAGACCTTATCTCAAAACACAACACAACATACAGGCATGCACACACACACACACACACACACACACACACACACACACAGAGAGAGAGAGAGAGAGAGAGAGAGAGAGAGAGAGAGAGAGAGAGAGAGAGAGAGAGACAAACAGAGAGACAGAGAGACAGAGACAGAAAGAGTGAAAAAGAGCAAAACCCAGTATCTGAGTCTCCCAGACACCTGAGATTCTCTATAGGTGTGAAGCCAGGGCTGGGTGAGTCCCTGACTTTAGGCTTTTCCACTCAGAGCCTCCAGGTGGCTGCCCAGGAGTATATAATAAAGAAATCCACTCTGCTCCCTTTCTTTTCCTCTCAGCTCGCTGCTGGATAGACACTTTGAGAGGAACATTCTATATGAGCAGAGGGTTATTTTGGAAAATTCAAGAATCTTAAATAGAAAAGGTCTGTGAGTTGCAAGTTGGGAATCCAAACACATAAAGAAGCAGAGAAGCCCCAGGCTGCCAAGAGGCTGCTCAGGGAAGAAGGATGGAGCAGGGCAAGCTATTCGTGCACCCCGATGGGGCTCCTCTGCTGGACGCCCCCCCCCCAAAAAAGGTAGATAGAGCTGGAAAGCGCAGACCTGGCCCGCCTAGAGGGGCACATCTCTGCGGCTTGCTTCTCTGCAGCAGAGCTTAGATCCCTGGCTTTGGAGGTTTGGCTGCAGAGCCTATAGGCATCTGTCAGAAGGGAAAACAGCCACTCCTAGTCAACAAAGCTAGTATCCCTGGGTGAATTCTGGGAAGAGGGACTTGGCCAAGGCTTTGCCCTGAGGCAGAGGAGCTGCCCCAGGTAAGCTCCTTCCTCTTGTGCCTTAGCAAAGCAGGCTCAGCTGGGCGTGGTGGCACACGCCTTTAATCCCAGCACTCGGGAGGCAGAGGCAGGCGGATCGCTGTGAGTTCGAGGCCAGCCTGGTCTACAAAGTGAGTCCAGGACAGCCAAGGCTAACACAGAGAGACCCTGTCTCGAAAAACAAAAAAAAACAAAAAACAAAAAAACAAAGCAAAGCAGGCTCCACATTGTGTTCTTTGCTATTCTGTCCCACAGGGACTCTTCCAGATAAGAATACTGTTTCCTCCATCAGCTCTGAACACACTATTTTCCACTGGAATGAGACTGCCTTGGCTCTTGCCACATATTAGTAGTGGAGCTCTTAGACGTGACTTTTGGTGTTATTGAAGCAAGGCTGAGTGAATGGCTGGCCCAGAGCTTTATCCATGGCCCAGTTTGCTGGCTGACCCAAGTAAGGGCTGGCCTAAGCAAGGATGCTTGCAGCAAGTAAGTCCCACTGCAGGAGAGCTATCTTTCTCATGAAATAGATATTAAGGGGATGGAAAGATGGTAAAGGTGTCACTAAGCCTGACAACCTGAGTTCCATCCAGGGACCCAAGGAGAGAATGATTCCTGCAGCTTGTCCCCCAACTTCCACATATGTGCTGTGGCATACACACTTCTCTCATACAAGTAAGATGTAAATCAGATACTCAGAATGTTAGCTGGGGATCAGATAAAATTTTCCTTTTGTATTTTCCTCCTAAATATAGAACCGGAAGTCTATGGCATCTTCAAACATACATATCACACAAGCTGTAGTCATGTAAAGTAAGACAGCCCCACCTGTAGGTGTTACTTTTTTAAACTCTATTTTATTTGGGTATCTTATGCCTCTACCTCCCTTCCAAACCCTCAACCCTAGGTAGAAGTGAAAGAAGGTTAGAAGGAAAGGCGGACACAGACATCTTTAGATTCAGTTCTGGCTGGTTAGGGCTGTCAAGTTCTTTGGGTACATACCAGTCTCTGTCATGAGGATGTGCAGTGTCCAGCAGAAGCAGCAGCCTTCTTCTCTCTCCATCTGCCTCCTTGAAGCATCCTTCCCCTCTCTGGGCTCTGATATTTATACCCTCTCAGAGCCCTCAGAATTAAAGCAACCACAGCTGGCCAAGACCACGGCCCTCTCTGAGCAGCACAAGGCAATGACCAGCGGTGGACAAACTAAGTCAGTCCCATATCCCACACTTGGGACTAAAAACAACTATCTGTTTACATAATATAACTGAGTTTTTTTAAAGAAACTGAAAATTCTACTACATGTCCCCCTTTTTATTAAAAATAATGGCTTTTTCTTTAACATCAATAAGCTATATACAATAAGATTAACTATGAGAATTATCAGGTAAGAATTGCATTTACAGTGTTCAGTCCCTGTGTGATTGGCAATCTTAGAACGTATTCTCCTATCTGTCCTATCCTGGTGAGTCCAAAGTTCTATACCTAAATCACTTTTTTGTAACTTGCATTTATCAACCTAGAAACATCTTTTTAGACCTATAACATTGTCTCAGTTCCCAAACAACTGAGCTTAATTGTAGTAAGACTAATGACTGTCTGGTCTTCAACCCTATCAAAGGCTTGAGAAGGAAATAATATTAGCTAAGTATGTAGGACACATAGAGCAAACAGTTTCCAGAACCATAGAAGTGACAGAGACATCTGACTGCCCAGACAGCCATCAGAGGTCTCTCTGTGTCATTGAGGCATCCAATCTTTAGCGCACCAGCCGAGTATCTGACAGACTTTTCTGCGAAGCAGGAATTTTTAACTGGCCTACCTTGACTCTGCAAAGTTGGACAGTCAATTTCCCAGTGTCCTGCTTGTTCACAGTTTGGACAGATAGCCACTGTCAGCAGTTGAAGTAAGAACTTTTTTTTTTTTGTCCAGTGGCTATCTTGCCACACTTGTTTCTTGATGCCCATCACCTTCTTTGAAGTATACTAGGGGTGCTGCCAGGTGCAGACGCGTCTCTGTCAGAAAAGCCTTTTGTTATTAAAGCATCTTTAAATGCCGTATTCTGCAGATCTCTGAAGTGTTTGAAGACCACCTGTCTATCTTGGCGTATCTAAATAGACAAACATTGCCTGTTTCTAGCTATGTACTATCTGCCTAACCTTGAAAACATACACAAGAGACTAAATAAAGCTTATTTCTGTAATTAACTCAACTAGTATTTATCAAGACTACAAATAAGATTACCTATAGGTGACTAACTTCTAACTTGTATTTCTAATCACATTGAACAGTTTGCAATAGTTAGCTTTCATAAGATTAGAACTTTACATCATATTTTCAGATGAGCTGCATATGTACAATACATTAAGCAAGAGCTGAACAAAATAATCTTAAGTTTCTATCAATGTACAGTAAACTATATCGATGTATAATATCCGAGACTAGTAGATTCAATAATCTACTTTTCATCCTACCATCCCATCCCCATCCCCAACTTTAGGGCTTCTGTGTGGTTTGGAGGGTCCCTGCCAATGGTAGCTTGCATTCACAGATCATTTATCTGATGATGTTGGATGGTGTTTGGTGTTTCCAATCAGATAGTACAGTTGAATCCAGAACAGTTATAAACACATTTTATCAGTATATGAAGCCATGGTGTCTTCAATACTTGTCATGCTGGGCAGCCCAAGATCCTCACACTCTGCAGAGAAATGTATGGCCACTAATCTCCACAGATCTGAGGACAAAAGCTGTTGCATAAGGCTGTGGAACCATCACTTTTGCAACTTCATGACTGTCTTCCATAAAGCTGACAGGAAGTCATGTAAGCTGTATAAGTGAATTTACTAGAGTGTAACCTGCTAGCACTGGGTCAGGTTGACAAAGCTGAGGAGGTGCTTGCACCAGAGACAAGAAAGAATGGGGAGATGGCTCAGTCAGGTGCCTGCCATGTAAGCAAGCATGAAGACCTGAGTTCAGTTCCCCAACACTCAGGTAAAAACTGAGTGCAGTGGTGCGTAGCTGTAACCTCAGTGCTGCAGAGGCAGAGGCAGGTGGACCTAGCCAGCCTAGCCGGAACCTGTCTCAAAAAATAGAGACATTCAAAATCAACCTGTGGCCTCTGCGTGCTGATCTATACATGTGCATGTCACATATATGAAGCGGAGCTTCACTGAGGTGATAGAGAAAAGCTTGCTGGGTCCAGCAGCACACGTGTGGAGTGGCCTCCACTGGGCCTTGTCTGAGATAGTCTTTGGGGGTTCAAAGGTGAACTTTCCCCTCAAGAAGCCCGCAGGCCAGGGAGGTGCTGTCTGTCTGTCAGGAGTCCTTTGTGCTCACAGTGTTTTAGGGCCGCCATCACTTCATTCCACTGTTTTCTGTGTGTCCAGCCGTGCCTCAGTTCTGATGATATGGTGTTCCTGTTCCTAACTTCTGTTTCCTTAGGGGAGCTGTATTTCCTGGCCACCTCCTACCCAAGTGCCTATGCACCACATGGATCGATTTACAAATTTGTCGACCCCTCAAGGTGAGATTTGGTGTCATTTTCTTCTCAGGAATTAGCTCACAGATGGACTTACAGAGTGGTGCTTCCCTCTGAGGCTGCTTCCCAATCTGGGGCGGCAGTCAGTGGATGTGTGACAAATAGGCCTAGCCATTGCTTCACTTGACAACTGGGCCGTCTGTCTGTGTGGTCTCAGAAGTTCCTGGGAGAGGCTTAGTTGGCCCCCAAGGCTGTACCTTAGGGTAGCGTGTGGATTGGCACAGGGTGAGCCTGGTCTGGGCCGCCTCCACTGCACTCTGTTGCCGTGCACAGCTCTTGTCCTCCGGCCTGGTGCAGTCCAGCCTTTAGAGCACACTGGGTGGGGTGATAATATGCCTGGAGATGGAGTTCTCTGCTTTGGTACATTTAAAGATTTATTTTATGTATGAGGGCTCTGCCTGCATGTACACCTGCACGCCAGATGAGGGCATCAAGATTTCATTATAGGTGGTTGTGAGCCACCATGTGGTTGCTGAGGATTGAATTCAGAACCTCTGGAGGAGCAGTCAGGGCCCTCAACCTCTGAACCATCTCTCCAGCCCACAATCCTTTGGTACTTTTATGATTAGTTTGGCTAAGAAGTGACCTGAGCCCCCTCTTTCCCAAGAACAGCCCTGAGAGACCAGACAGAACCAGAAACCAGTGGTAAACTTTTGTGGTTGCTTTTCTTGAGAGGGGAGTCTCATATTATAGTCTATCTTGGCTTGGAACTCATTATGATTATGTAGTCTTAAACTCAAGGTAGTCCTCCTGCCTCAGTGTCCTGAGTGCTGGGATTATAGGTGTGAGTAACAAAGCTGGGCTTTCTTTTTTCCACCTATTTTCATGATGTCATTATTATCGCTGTGTGCCAGGGACCATAGGGAGCATTATGCACACACAGGCTGACAGAGAGTACCAAGAAGACAGAAGACCAAGGCCGTGCTAACATCCTTCTTCACTGCCTCCTGAAGGCACTGGGTGCCCTCTCTCCTCTCCACTGACTACATTCCTACCACAGCTACCCAGCCCTGTGGACAAGAGAGGACCAACCCCAGTTCTTATAAATATACACCCCGAGTTGGTTTCCTGACTGTGTCTTCCCAGTCTTGTGTCATCTCCCTTTCTGCCCATGTTTATAGGCGAGCCCCGCCAGGCAAGTGCAAATACAAGCCAGTGCCGGTGAAAACCAAGAGCAAGAAGATCCGGTTCCGGCCACTTGCCAGTGAGTCCCTTCCTGAGCTATGGGTTAGTCATTGGTGCAGCCACATCCTTAGCAAATAGACGGCAATACCCAGCATATGTGTGTGTGTGTGTGTGCGCGCGCGCGCGCGCATGCAGGAGACTACAGAGCCCAGAATGAGGCTTCAGATCCCCTGTGACTGGAGTTCCTGCTAGTTTTGAGTCACTGTGTGGGTCCTGGGAACTGAACCTGGCTCTTCAGCGATTGCAGCTAGTGCTCTTAATGGCTGAGCCGTCTTGAGCTCCAAGGCTCACAGTTTCTCTCTTAAGAGTTATGAGGGTTATTAACTTGCAGCTCAGTGCATACAGCTTTTCTGCAGACCAGAATTAACGGGACAGATACTGCTTCTACCTTGATCTGTTGTTTTCTCTTCACTCATCCATCCATTCATGTGATTGTTTGTGTATTCTTTCATTTGGCGATAATTAGTTAGCACTTACTTTGTGGGAGGTTCTGTACTAAGCCTGGGGATGCAGCAACGAGTGCTCAACACCTCTGACCTATACAAATCCCAAGTCACATGGCGGGGAGGAGAGGACAGAGAGAAACAGTATAGCTATAAGGTTCTGGTACAGAGGACATGCAGGGCACTGCGAGGGAGCCTAAGGTGAGAAATTCCTTTCCATGGTAAAACGGGAGTCACAGAAGGCTTCTAAGAGGATGGATACTGCCTTAGGCAGATGTCCCAGTACCACTTACCTCCAGACTGATTCCAATGCACAAAGGAAGGCATTTACTGCAAAGCCAGAGCGGGACATTAAAATAATATCAATAAAAAGAATTGATATCGCAGAACCCTCATGGCAAGCTGGATGTGGTGGCACTTAAGGTACCAGCTCCTCAGGAGGCTGAGGCAGGGAGATTGCTTGAGCCAGAGAGTTGGAGGTCAACCGGGAGAACTCTGGCGGGCTGCATCTCTTAGAAGGCTGTGAGGCTCCTTAGCGCTCTTTCACAGCTTCCTCGTGGGTGTAGGTTTCTCACTGAACTAAACTTACCTTCCAGCCACGGTCTTGGACTTGCTTAAGGAGGAATCACAGAAAGCGGCGGCTCGAAGATCATCCAATGCAACTTTAGCTTCTAGCTCAGGCCGGGTTGCATCTCAGAAGGGCTCCTCCGAGAAGCCAGCTTCTCCCACAAGCAGCAAGAAAACATTGCGAGGGCCTGGTAGCAAGAAGAAAGGCAGAGTGTGGTTCCCAGGGCCCCATGGCAAGCGGAAGCCGACTCTCGACAGACGCCGCGGTGGGATAGGGCAGGCAGCACGGAAGTCGCCAGGCAGAAGTCGCCCATGACCGGTTGGTGGAGTTGACCAATAAGACCTGAGATAGGGGAAGACCTCACAGAATCGGCTATTGGATCAGCAGGAAGCCTGGGTGGTGGGGGCAGGGCGGGCCGAGCTTAACTTCCACGTGTGTGGTCTTTCTCTTTCTGGGAAATCTTGCTGTCTACTGAAGAAATACGAGCCTGGTCTGTGGGCAGCGTTTCTGTGGGGGAGACCACAGCCTGCACGACCCCACACCTGGCTTATGACACGCTCTAATGTGCATACCTGCCAGGAATCTCATTTGACATCTCTTCAATCCGGGGCAATAAATCACCTTTGGCTTACACCGATGTATCCTTTGATCTCACTGTTTGGCAATCTAGCATGTTGGGGACTCTAGCATGCTTCAGGCAGCTTGCTTCGGCAGCCCACTCTGCACTCCTGCCTGTACGCTGCTAATGAGCTCTGGATGATGGAGATGCATGGCCCCTTTCCCCCAGACAGAAGCCCAGGAACTGAAGACAAGCAGGCTCAGCTCTGATCCCCAGCACCTGTTACTTCAGCTCAGCAAATGGCTAACAAACACAACTACACTCCAAGCTCAGCAAATGGCTAACAAACACAACTACACTCCAAGCTCAGCAAATGGCTAACAAACACAACTACACTCCATCTGGCCCTCCATTTACCACCTCTGTATGCTCCGTCTTGCAATCTCCTGGCCTTGTTTCGTAGCCTTGCTGTACAACTCTGTGGAAGATAAGGAAGGTGAGGTTTCCTTGACCCGACTTGGCGGTGAGGAAATGGCCCAGCCAGCCAACCAGTGCTCCATCTCACCTGCCCCTGCAGGGGCCTCAGCGAAGGGCTGTGGCTTCTGACCCACAGGAGGAGTTAAGAACTAAAAGTGTGAATGTGTAGGGGTGATGGTGGTGCTCAGAGGTAGCTCAGAAACCAAGAGCACTTGCCGCTCTTCGAGAGGACCTGGGTTCAGTTCCCAGCACCCACAAAGCAGCTTACAACTGCCTATAACTCCAGTTCTGAGGATCAGGTACAGGTGTGGTACATATACATACATGCCAGCAAAATACCCATAGCCATTAAAAACAACAACAACAACAACAACAAATCCTAGAGAGGAAATGAGGTTCTGACGGTTCTCCAAGTCATGAGTAAGTTCCAGCACACTGTGGGTGTGTAAAGAGAACAAAGCAAAGCCACTGGGGCAGCGAAGGGCTCTGGGAGTGAAGTGGGCACTTCTCTACTGAGGCGGAATGTGCACTGCCCAGGTTTTTTTTTCCCCCCTGACAGAAACACATTGCGCTTTTCTTTTCTGTAGGTACACTCACTTGATCTACACCCTTGAGCCTCTCTGATTCTTGCTGTTTCATCTTTATGGAAGATTCACAGTATGACCCATCAGTTCTGGAAGTCTATTTTCAGAGGTTGTTTGTCCCCTCTCCCCCACCATAGGTTTGTCCCCACCCCCTCTGCAAACTTTAGGGTGTAGCTCTGAGTCCTCAAACTTCTTAATTTTCAGATGACAGCCTCCTATTCCTCTTCCTCCCCACTCCTCCTCCTCTTCCTATTTGGTTTTTCAAGACAGGGTTTCTCTGTGTAGCCTTGGCTGCTCTGAACTTGCTTAGTAGACCAGGCTGGCCTTGAACTCACAGAGATCTGCCTGCCTCTGCCTCCAGAGCGCTAGAATTACAGGCGTGCACCAAGTCACCTGCTGACCACTTCCTCTTAAAGATGGAAGGGATTCAAACCCTGTGCCCTTCGGTTCGAAGATGGCTGAAGGTCTTGGATCTGTTCGGAAGAATTGGCTGAGACCCCTGAAGTGAACATCTGAGCGGATGCTGTTTTATCCTGCCCATGCAGTCTCTGTTCAAAGCAGAAGTCTAGGTTGGTAGTGTTTAAACTAACCAGATTTAAGGCATTCTGAACTACTTTAAAAAAAATTATTTTTTGCTTTTAATTATGGGCATGTGTGTCTACCCGTATGTGTTGAATACAATGCCCATGGACACCAGAAGAGGCGTTTGGAGTCCCTGCTGTCAGAGTTACAGGTGCTGACAACTGAACTTGGGTCATTTGCAGCCCAGTTCTGAATTCTTTTGAATGGCAGGATGGTGGGTGGGTCTAGAGAGCAGGAGTGAATGAGTACTCTGAAATTCTGGGAAGGGGGGGGGGGACGGGGGGGGGGGGATGGACGGGAAGGGACAGAAGAGTTCTCCTGGCCCAGAGTTGTGGATGAACTAGCCAAGCAGTGAGCTTTCATGGAACGGAGGTCTTAGGACTGTTAAAAGCCTAAAATGCACAGTGAGGCCAGCTTCCATGTAATTTATGGAGTTGAAAGGCTCAGAAAGGAAAGAAAACGAAAACAGGCGCACAGGTGCTTGCAGACCAACTGGTGGGATGGGGGTGGGGTGAGGTGGGGGCGGGGCGGCGGCAGAATGAAAAGCTGGTCATGACAGCTGCGGTGATGCCGGTGTAGGGCACGGTGGCTCCGCTGCACCCACAGCAGCCTCGCGGAGTTCTGGTTAGAGACCCTAGAGCTGGAGTTTATTATCAAGAGGTTTTTAATCACAGATTAAAGCATTGGTGCTAACCAGAGAAGGGAAAGAGAGGTGTGCCCGGGTGTGTCAGTTACAGCTGTGCGCACGATTGCCGTGGCTCCTGAAAATGCGTTAAAGTGTTCTTGGGAACTTTCTTTTTTTTCTTCTCCGTTTGGTAGAAGGGTTCACAGAGTTTCCGAGGCACCTTGGATAGCATTACATTCTGACAAGCTAAAACCGCACTGACGAAATAGGGGAAATTAATTATAGTTATAACTTTTATTTCATCCAGCATGTTCAAACAGACTAAGAAGTTAAACCTTCCAGACGATATGGTTTACAGTCCTTTTCTTCTTTGGGTCTAAATTTTCTTTTTTTTTAAATCTTTTATTTTTTTATTTTTAATTTTACTTTATTAATTTATTCATATTACATCTCAGTGGTTATCTCCTCCTTGTATCCTCCCATCCCTCCCTCCCTCCCATTTTCCCCTTACTCCCCTCCCCTATGGCTGTGACTGAGGGGGACTTCCTCCCCCTGTATATGCTCATAGGGTATCAAGTCTCTTCTTGGTAGCCTGCTATCCTTCCTCTGAGTGCCCCCAGGTCTCCCTATTCAGGGGACGTGGTCAAATATTAGGCACCAGAGTATGTGTGAAAGTCAGACCCCACTCTCCACTCAACTGTGGAGAATGTCCTGTCCATTGGCTAGATCTGGGTGGGAGAGGGGGTCTAAGTTTTCTAAGCGGAGGTGTGTTTGTACACGTCTCAATTCTGTCCAGTCATGCTTCAAGTGGCCTTCAGTCGGTGTCTCTGGAGTACAGTCAATTATCAAGCCCTGGCCCCGAGAGTCTGGGTAAAAATTCATGAGTTCAGGAAAGATTCTTGGTCCTCTATCCCAAGTGCCTCTGCTCCTAGAGAATTCTAGCATCCTGGATAAGAATGGCTCTAACCGGGAAAGCAGTCGGGAGTCCCTCCCCCGCCTTGGCCCTTGAGGAGGACAGTACTTTGGACCAAGGCTGGGCTGGCCGACTGAGACTGCCACGTGTCGGCCACAGCGCAGGGCGGTGTCCGGGTCCCGGTGCCACGTGGCCAAGGCCGAGTGTGGGAGGCTCAGCGGCTCCTCCTCCCAGCCGCCGTTGGGCGGCTCCACAGCACCTCTCACCGGCCGATCCGCGTAACTGCAGCTCTGGAAACCTCCGGGCTGCTAGAGAGGCCAAGTACTTTCCCTAGCTTACCGGTAAATCCCCACCCCCGCCCCCTGCCCTCTTCTTGCTTTCGTTGCATTCCAGGATTTTTCTTTTTCCCGAGCCACTTCTAAAACATAGCAAGGATGCCTGGCAACCATGTGTATTTCTCTAGAAGCACCCCCAGTTTAGCTAACATCTTAGGAATCCCTTTCCAGTTGCAAATTTTGTTTGTTTATTTGTTTTAAGCGACACATTGTTCTCGGGGAGTTTCATACACGTATGCAACTGTTGCTTACACCCGCTCACCTACTGCCTCCAGCTCTATACAGTGCCTTGACCATTCTCCCTGCCAGCTTCAAGTCTTCTATTTTTATTTTTTGTTATTGATTACCCCTTGAACCCAATTAGCAGTGCCAGTATGCACGTGGGGGTGGGGCCATCCACTAGGGCATGAGTGACCTGTCAGTGGCCACGTCCCCCAGGAGAATGACGCCTCCTCTCTCAGCAGCTACCCCATAACCTCTCCCATATGGATGGTGGGGCCTTGGGGACCTCTCCCCTATCCATGCTGTTATTTCGACTGGCTTAATTTTGGACAGGTAATCACAACTAATGAGATTTGATGCACGCAGCAGCCACGCTGTGCCTCAAAGTCAATGCTGCACAGCTCTCCTTCCAGTGGCCAGCTCTTACGTTCTGTCTGCCCCTTCTGCGAAGCCCCACCCCCACCCCAGCACTGGTTCATGGGAGGAGGTTGGTGTAGATAATGTGTCCACAGCTGAGCACTCAGATATTTATACTTGGCACTTTGACCTGTTGCATGTTTCTACATGAACCATGATCTGCTGCAAAAGGAGGCGTCTCTGACTAAAGTTGAGAGCAGCACAAATCTATGGGCATAAACACATTTAGAGGGTAGTTTGAGAGTATGACCATTTAGCAAAACATAACAAATCAAAATACCCAACAGTGAGTACCCCACCCCCACCCCTCTACAGGGCCTATGATCTCCTCAGTCATGAGCTTTGGGCCAGCCTTACGGTATCAGGCACGAAATTCCTCTTTGTGGAGCAGGCCTTGCATCCAATCAGGAAGTGGCTGGTTACCTGCTTAGCTATTGTGCCGTTATATTCCAGTGGGCACGATTGGCCACCAGGTCAGCGCTGTTGCCTGCAAGGTTCACAGCTGTATGAGATCTCTGGTGACATCTCTCCTCCTGAGGCCTGCATAGCACCGCTGGCACGGTGTAAGCTAGCTAACAGTTTCCCAGTCAGCTCAAGGTCGCCTTCTCTACGTTCTGCATCAAAATCGAACGATGTCTTCAGCAACAAGGTCGCCAAGAGCGATGGCCTTAGCCCGTGTTGTTCTGGGTGCCCCTGGGGCCTCTTTAGCCAACACCTCATAGGGAGGGATGGCCTGCCTGGAACAGAGACCTTCATTTATAAATTATGTCTTCTGGGAGCTGCATTATTCACTCATGCAGGGTATGTTTGTTTTATATATATAATATACATGCATATATATTTATATATACATACACATATGTACATACATACACATATATTATATATATGTACTTCATATATATACTTGAAATCCCACTAATTTAAAGATTTTAAATATATATACAAGTATATAATCTTTATATTAGTGGGATTTCATAAGGTGTTTTTATGTACCTATCTTTCTGGCTAATTCACTCCCTGACCTCTTTAACCCTTATTATATTGCACCTTTTCATGCCACCTGTGTTCCACTGTCCCCTCTAATCGAAATGCTTTTGGATGGAAGATGATGAAGATGTTCATGGAGGCATTTGTATAGGTCCTAGTGAACCATGGGTCGTGAAATTCTTTTATTATTAGTTGTTCCTGCAAACTGTAGGTGGAGCCGTCCTGCTGGAGGAGGGTCACTTGTACAAACAGTGACAACAGAAGGCGCAGGAAGGGAGAGAGACCATGGGACTTCGGCCCATAGTTCCACTGCTGTGGCCAAAACTGCTTCCACACATGCGGTGAGATAGGGGATGCTACTGTTATCTCCTGGGTGGACGACAGGCGAATGGTCAGTCCCACAGACTGCTTTGACTCGGTGGTGCCAAGGGCAAGAAATCCCAGTTTCTAAAAGTCTGTCAGGGGCTGGGACTCTGGAGCTGCAAATGAGGGCGACCAGCTTGTGCTTCGTGCATGGGGCAGCCTATCTATTCTAGGCTACCGTGGAAACATTTTCTACCTCTTGGATGTGACAGGCTATGGTCACATGGTACCGAGACGGTAATCTTGTACTCCAAGTTTAGAGACTTTGGTCTAAAAGGTTAAATAAAGACAAGACGATTGCATCAGGCCCCTTGGGAGGGCCATCTTTCTTCACATCTGTGCTTGGGACACCTGGAGACAGCATTAGCTTGTCTGTCATGACAGCTGCCAAGGAGAAAGGGTGAGGGAGGACTGGAAAATAAAAAGCCCGCTAGGATTCCTTGTTGGTAACATGAGTCTTAGTTTATTTACATTAAAGATAAAAAGCACAAGGCTGCCAGACAAAGTGTGCCTGGTGAATAAGTAGAGAAAACTTAATGTGAAACTTACCGGAGAGAAAACTGTTTTCCCAAGAGTATCCTGCTGTCCTCTTGGCTGCTGTTAAATGAGTAGTCACTAGGTGGCGCTAGATCACCACATAAAAGGATCCCTGCCCTGGCTACAAATTATTCCTGTCACTCTTGAAGTACACATACTCCTGAGAGAGAAAAATAGAGTGACAGGAAAGGTTTCGTTCTTAAAATAAGCCAGCAGCCCAGTGAAGCAAACATGGCCACAGCAGGTCCATTTTTCCCCCCTTGAACTGGTGGAAAGGATGTTTGCTGCCAGAGGCTCTGAGGGCAGACTCCAAATGATCAAAACACACAATTAAATCAGCAGGCCTGGCCTCACAGGTGAATCAGAGCCATCTGGTGCCCAGGTGACTGTTGTCTGAAGTGATGGTTCAGATGGAATGACCCTGTCACCCAGGCCCCTGTTTTCCCTGTCAGTCCTGGGGCTGGGATTCTAGCTTGTGGCTGTTTTGTCAAAGTGCAGTTGTAACATGATCGGGTTGTTTCTGATAGTTGGTCTGTGCTTCCTTGCCTGGGAGCTGAGCAAAAGACTCAAGAAAAAAAGGGGCTGGGTAGCAGTTTGAAATGCTTCAGAAAAAGTCCCCCCAATATTGAGAGCTATGTTGCTGGAAAATGCTGCTGAGCAGAATGTGATATTTTGGAAGTGTTAAATACTGGCCTCAGTGGCGGTCACTGTGGCAGAGATTTGACTGAAAGAAAAGTATGGAGAAAGATGGTGGGCTAAGTAGGCAGAAGGGCGGTAGGAAATGACTAATGACTTTTACTAGCATATATGAATTTTATATAGTAACGGGGTTCATTATATTTCCACACATGTATCTAAAGCATTTTGACTATATTCACCCTCTCTTGTCTCCCTCTCAACATTATTGGTCCCCTCATTCTTCTCAATATATTCTCCCTGAACTTTCATGTCTTGCTGTTGCCCTAGTGCCTTTCACTGGGACTGCTTACAGAAGTGTGGATGAAAGGTTGTTTGCTGGAGCACAGGCAACTTGGCAGTGGCTGTACACTGAAGAAAGACTGTCCCTACCCCAGAAGCCATTAGCTGCTCATAGCTTCTTGGGGAGGAGTTGGGCCTCTGGAGCTCTCTTCTCTCCTGAGAGGCTGATGGCCTTGTCCTGTGCAGGTCATGACAACGGCTGTGAGCTATGCCTAGAAGACAGTGTTCCAAAACAAAGAAGTTTGCTCCTTAAAAATGTGAATGACCTTTGGGTGTGTGCCATGCTCTGTTCCCAGGAGTCTCTGGAGAGACCCACTGCTCACAGACAAGTGAAAGCAGTAAGTCAGTACAGCAAACTATAAATGGGATTTATATACCCGAATAATGGAATCAGTAAATTTGCATTCCACAACAGCATACATTTCAGGTTCTGCGGGTGACAAGTGCTGCCTCGTGGATGATCATAATGCAAGTCTGTACAAGTTGATGATGCCTGTGCCTCTCAGCTACACCCAACAGTGCAGTCTCCAGCTGTAGCTACCAGGAACGTGGGGCGGGGTATGCGTGGATGGACTGCTGTTTTCCAGGTCATGCCACATTAGCCATGGTCCCGAAAGACCTCTGTTCTAAAAATCAGAGTTCCTTTTTTTTATGCCTGGTTGAGTGAGGAGTGCCCAAGTCGCCCACTCTCATGTAGAGATAAACTAATAAGTGAAATCCATGTGGGCATTTGAGTGCCACATGCTGGGACATTGCCATCATCTTTCTGATGTTTCTCTCATCTGTGGATACCCACTTTACACCATGTTACCTCAGGGTACCGAGGATCATCTGAGCAGGACCAAAAGTAGGGACACTGCCTTCAGGAAACCAGGCCCTCTACTCTATGGACCCTCTCACACATACGATCTGAGAAGCGAGTTCTTCTCAACTGAACTTAATTAGTGTAGAAGAGATCAAATGAACAGATCTAGGTCTGAAAGGAATAGTCCTGAGGCAGGACAGTTGGCCTTTGGAAGGCAGGGCCTGCCTCTCTCCTGAGGTGTCAGATGGGCAGAGAGTGGGGGTGGAGTGGGGGGGAAGTGAGAACACTCACAGGTCACTGTGAAGTGTGGGATGAGATGGTTGGCTTTGGTGGTGTTGGGGACATTTTAAGGAGGACAACGGAGACTTTATGCGGCAGGAAGGACCCTTCAGGGCTGCAGTTGGGTGCAGGCGTGTTCTCTGGAGGTTTGATGACTTATATTCACCTGCCTACCCTGGATCACAGGTGGGAGAGAGGTTTTCAAGGCCGAGGAGAGTACTGGGGTTGGGGCCTTCCTCTTTCTTTCAATTGTATTTACAGTGACAGGGTTTTTTGTTTGCTTGTTTGACTAAAATAATTCTAGAGGGCGGCAAGATAATTTAGCAGGTAAAGATGCAAACTGATGGCTTGAGAGTTTAGTCCCTAGAACCGCATGGTGGAGAGAGAGAACAGCGCCTACAAGTTGTCTTCTGACCTACGCACGCACGCACGCACGCACGCATGCACACAGATGCACATTATAAAACATTTGTAAATATCTTTGCTACAGCACAACGCCTTGCTGACTGAGAGCCTCCTGTCTGTCTTTCTCAAGCAGGCTTTAGTGAGCAGCCCGGCTCTCCTCTCCTGGTTCCCCTCTGCTGTGGGAAACACGAATATGGCTCAGCCACTGCTTCTTTCTTGAGGGATCTTGGAAGAATGGTTTGAGTTAGAAAGTATAGAATGTTGTAAGAGAGGAAGCAGGAAGTGCTCTGGGGATTAAGGAGGGGTGGGCATACCTGCCGGTGATGGGCGACAGCCAGGAGGACTTCACAGAAGACACAGCGGGGCTGTGAAAGAGTTTGATTTGAGCCACACAGAGGTCAAGGTGTACACAACAGGTGTTCACTGAAGAAATGGCTGAGAGTCAGGTGAATGAGGGTGGATGGAGTGGTGTGTCCCCTGGTCAGATGATCAGAAAGACCATTGTCTATAGATTAACAACAACAACAACAACAACAACAACAACAATAAATTTTTACTACATCGTGTTAGGTCTTGCCCCAACACATGTATGTGTACTTGTTAGCCTAATCCTCATGGCAGTCCTGCGACAAGGGGCCACCAGCTTCCAGTTACAGATAAAGAAAGAGCTGGAGAGAGTAAAGGAGCTGTCTCAAGTTTCACAGCTTATAATAGGGGAGCTACGCTTTGAGCCTTGCCTACTCTTTCTGGAAGGGCAAATAAAGGAGTTCTAGGGTTTCATACCCTACCATCAGCCTGTACCTACAGCTCTGGCCTCCACCTCAGCTCACTGTCACCTGTATCCTCCCAGCCCACACCATCCACTTGATGGCCAGTCTCTTCTTCCCGAGGCTGCACGTGGCCTGTGGGTGGCACTAGGTAGCCTGCGCAGCATCCCTGTGGAGCATAGGGAATTTCTGCACTGCTCAGTACAGGCATGGGCACTGAGTCGGAACAGCAAACGGCAGCAGTGGTGGCTCTGGGCCTCACCTCCCGCCTCTCTCCGGCTTTGAACGTAGATTTTTGTGGACACCACAGGATGGGCAGAATGGCAGTGTGCTTTGGGTAGTGCAGAGCCCCGGGAACCTCCTGGGCTGGGAGCTAGTTTTCTGTTTTCATGTCTAGTTCTCCACCCACAGAGATGAGCAGGCCTCTCTGGCTGTCTGCGTTAATAGGAAGCAGCACAGGATGAAGATGCTTTATCATGCATCCGTAGCCCAGAACCTGAGGCACAGGAGCCAGAGATGCAGGGACGACATGGAGGCTTAAGTTTCCTGCAGTACATCCACGGCGTGTGAAGTCAATAGATAAGTGGGAGGAAGAAATGAGACCTGGAGCGCTGCGTCTAAGGCCTCGTGTTAAGGGAAGCAGGGAGATGGCTGTACATATTTTGATGTCTATTTTAACAGCTTACGTTGAAGATCCGGGCGATGCTGTTCAAGTTGGCTATATGATTGGCCTTTAACAGTGGTCACTGATGTTCAGACCAGCCGTAGGCTAGGGATGTGATGCGCTGGAGAAGCGTGAAGCTTAAGTCCTGCATCGTGTCCAGACGGTTCCTGTTGACCAGAGGAGACAGACGTAGCAATGAATTACTCACACGTCAGAGATGGGCAAAGAATGCTCAGGAACGCTGATGTGGAGTCTGAGGATAAGGCCTGGCTATCCAGAGGCCCTGGCTAGGGAAAAGTGACCGGATGTGAGGCTTTGACTGACTGTCTAGTTTAATGTACATATGAGGCAGTTGACGAGATATGGTTTGAATGAAAATGTGCCTCAAAGGCTTAGAAATTTCAAGACCTGATCTCCAGGTGATGGAACTGTTTGAGAAGGTTTAGGGGGTGTGGCCTGTTGGAGGAATTAGTACACTAGAAGTGAGCTCTGAGAGGAAAACTGCCTTGCCTACTTCCAGTTTGCTTTCTGCTGCTTTGCACTTGTGGTTTGAAGAGGTGAGCCCTCGGATTCCTGTTCCTGTCACCAAGCCTGCTGCTTGCTACCATGTCTCCTTATGCCCCTGGTACTTTAAGTCCAAATAAACTTTCTATGAGTTGCCTTGGTCATGGGATTTTATCACAGCAAAAAGAAAAGTGACCAATACACATGTCTGCTGCTCCTACAGAGGCCTAACGTAATCCTGTGAGTCTTACAGAGACTGCTTCTCGTCATCCAAATGCTTGCTATGTGCCAGGAAGCAGTCTGCGAGTGAGGATTTAGGTACGCAAGATCATGACAGAGCCGGGAGCACACCTCTCACGTCCGGTGAAATAACAGGCTCTGGACATGACAATGACTGAGTCTTGTGCCATCTAGTTCAGGTTAGCTGTGTCATTCTCAGTCACTTCTGGCCTCACCTGGGTGATGAGTGCTGTCCCTGGGTATTCCTGGGTACGTTTTAACCTGTCGGGCTTGGTTTTTTATCTCTGGCCAATGGAAAGCTGCAATTCCCAGAGGTGGTGTGAGGTCATATCCCACACAAGCTTCTCAGTGTGTGACTCTCAGCAGGTGGTTCTTTAAAGAAATTAAACAATATTTCTTTACATTTATGTATTTATTTACTTATCTGTTTATTTGTGTGAGTTTATGTGTGGGTACAAAGCACACACGTGGAGGTCAGAGGATAGCCCACAGGTGTCATTTATTGCTACCACGTGGGTCTGGGGGAGCGAACTCCAATGGCCACACCTGGAAGCACACGCATGTACCCTCTGAGCCACCAGAAGATGGCTTTTTGCTCTGAAGCACTAACCAGCTGCCTCACTGAGACAGGTGGCTGCAGCCAGGTGTTCCGAAGAGGCGAGGACAGCAGCTGGAAGGAGCAGGGAACAGTCGAGGGCAAGTTAATTCTTTCTCTCACAGCTCCTTGTCTCCAGCACGGCCACCCCTCTGAGTTGCTCTCCCTGTGTTTTGCATTTGACTTTAGCAGCAGGATTAAGTGTGCCACCAGGTCCAGGAGACAGGCGTGAAGGGGAGTCCGCTGACATCCTCACCTGCATGCAGGGATAAACTGTCCTCGGATCTAATCCGCAAACTGAAGCACAGAGCTGCTAGGCAAGACTCTAGGCGAGGCTTTGTTGGGCAAAAGTGTCTGTAGTGGCTCCTCACGCCAGGTCGAGTTGGAAGGACTGCAGGCCATGCCCGTTATGCCCGTTAATCCCTTCCCTTGGCAGCCTGAAAACCCCTTGCAAGCAGAATCAGCTTGTTTTGCAGTCTGCCAGGACGTGAGGAAGTGAAGCCACGATCACAGGATTCAGTCTGGGGGTGGGGGTGGGGGTGAGGGGGGGTGGGGGGCCAGGAACAACTCTGACCGTTGTTTCTATTCTGGCTCGAATGTCCTTGTTCTCAGTTTCTTTCTTTGGCAGAAAGCAATGGGAGTCGTCAGTTTGCTCCCATTAGAGGAGCATGCGAAGTTAGTCAAAATGCTTGAAAGTTCTACAGCCACAGTAGGCACAAGAACCCCTACTGAGCGTAAATTTGGAGGGTGCGTAGACGCAGGCAGACAAATCTGATAGACTGCCAAACAAATCTTCCCTACGCGCGTATTTTATTTTATTTTTTGGTTCAGGTCTTTCCAGAAAAGCAAGTGTTAATATCAACAGAGATGTGGGCCGCTGGGTTTTGAGCAGGAATGACCCCCACGGGTTCACATGTCTAAACATTTGCTTGCCAGATGGTGGCGCTGTTTTGGGAGGTTGTGGGCCTTTTGGGAGGTGGAGCCTATCGGCGGGAGGCAGGTTTCTGGGAGACGGACCTGAGCTTACCGGGGACCCATTTCCGCTTTTATTCCTATTTGCTGGTCTGACGCAGAACAGGCAGCCTCATGCTCCCATCGGCAGCTCCAGGCCTCGATTCGGCCATGCCGGCCTCCGTGACGGGCTTTAGCCTCACACCACTCATACCACGATCCCAAAGACACCCTTTCTTTTTTGCGTTGCTTCTTTTAGGTGCCTGTTCTCAGCGATGAGAAGAGTGAGGGTAGCGGGCGTGGGTAATGCTGAGGTCTATGTTAGAAAGAAGAGGGGTAAGCGGGCCTTTTGTCTTGAAGCAGGGATGTGATTTGGGTTTAATTCTTGGTGATGGTTATTCTCAAGGTGGGGAAAAGGGCCATGCAGACTCCAGAGCAAAGGCCATCTGGGAAACTGACACGGAAGTGATACATTCTTCATTTTAAGCAACATTTTCTCAAGGCCGTCATCATCCACTGCCTCCTAGTGATGCTCTGTGGTGCTTAGGCCGTGCTGGCGGTGGCCCAAATAGCCTGAAGACGGACACTTCTTGGAGCATCACAGATAATATATTGACAAGTTAAAAGTTCTGAGTTCTTCTGGGTGCAATGGAGCAGGCATTTAATCTCAGCACTCAAGGTCCCTGTGCGTTCCAGGCCAGCCGGAGCTATCTAATTTCCCTGCCTCCACCTTCAGAGAGTGCTAGGCCTGTAGGCACTTTGCTGTCACACCAGGCGTCAATTAGCTTAACCCAAGATTTTAAAAACTTGACTGTAATTTTCTCTTTTACACAAACAGTACCTACATCTGGGGAAGTTGAATTAAATAACGAGATGTACAATTGAGCTCTTTTGCAGGAACCTGGCCAGGCACTTATAGAGAGAACTTTCTGGGCATTAGTTTTCCAAGCAACATGCTTTTTTTTTTTTTTTTTTTTTTTTTTTTTAATCTCTGTTTCTCAGATCAAGGATTGCAGTTTAGCAAGGTCAAGCTTAAGCATGCAGAGTTAGTAAATGGTGGTTCTGATTCTGATACTTCAGTCTTGGTCTGCCTCTCCCATTTTCAACCAATAAGCAGGAGCGAATGAGGTGTGAAACAGAGGGGCTCAGTCAAGTCGGGTGCAAGTTTAGCACCCTCTTTCCTATGGACACAGTAAGATCATCTACCTGCAGGGATCTGTCTCTGCCAAGAGAAATGCTTGAAAAGCGGCCAGGCCCATAGCCATAAATTCAAAGGTGACTATGAGAAAGAGTTGGCTGTCCTTGGGCTTGGCGCGTCGTGACTTTTAGACGGGGTAGGGGAGCCTATGGCCTTCGCTATGGCACTCGCACTTTGAGGAAGTCCTTGCCCCTCTGTGTGTGTTGAAGCTCTGGAGGGCTAGGAAACGTATTCCGTGCTCTACTGGGGTGCCACTGTAACCCAACGGGAGAAAATGTCTGACGAAGGGCTTTGCGGGCACCGGTCCCCAGATTGTGATATTAGAGGTGTTTCTGTCCAGGGGTTGCCAGCGGGGTAGGGCTTGGTCTGGGGCTCAATAGCGCTGCCTACAGGGTTGGGTCCTCAGGATGAAGATGGAGGCCAGACAATTGAGGACAGCACCGTCATCATGAAGTCAGAACCTGAAGCCCTACTGTGCTCACCCCTGTTCCTCTCTGCATATTCTTGACACTCCCTGTGTTAAAAAGGTGTTTCCTGTCAAATCTGCCCTTGCAGCACAGTTGACAACGGTTTCCTTCATGTGGCCTTTTAAAGGAGTAGTTTGTAAAGCTTTTAAAAGTGTGTGTTTGTGTGTGTGTGTGTGTGTGTGTGTGTGTGTGTGTGTGTGTGTATGTGTGTGTGTGAACTGTGGGTTTGTACCCATGAGCACTCTTCCCGTGGAGGCCAGATGAGAGTGTCAGATCTTCTAGAATTGGAGGTGCAGGCTCTTGAGAGCCAATGGGTGTGGTTTCTGGGAACTGAACTCTGCAGGAACAGCCCATGTTCTCACCCACCGAGTCATCTCTCCAGCCAGAAGCAGGAATTAATATTTCCTTCCCATTTCCTTCCCTCCCTTCCTTCTTCCCTTCTTTTCCTTCCTTCCTTCCTTCTTCCCTTCCTTCCTTCCTCCTTCCTCTTCCTTCTTTACTTCTCCCTCCCCCCCCCTCTCTCTCTCTCCCTCCTCTCTCTCTCATCCTCTCTCTCATATTTATTTATTTGGAGACAAGGCTTCACTATGTCGGGCCTGGCTTGGAACTTGCTCTGTAGACTAGTCCAGCCTCAACCTCACAGAGGGAATTTCTTGTTGGGTAAAAAGGCAAGGACAGGGAAAGGACACCCCAGGCAGATGTAGTGGGCAAGAGCAGTTAGGTTTCTAAGTCTAGGCTGAGTCAGGAGGGGCTTCCCCTGGGGAGGGTGGGGAGCATGGGGGGTGGGGAGGGTGGTGGCTACTAGCTCCTTGAGGTCAGCCTATGTGTGGGAAAGGAGAGGGGAAGACCGTCAGCTAAGGGTACATAGTACATGGAAAAAAGCTTGAGCACATCGGCTGCCTATGTGCAATCCGTGGTACCTGGGGTCACGGTAGGGAGCTAATTATCTTTTGAAGAGAATCTGTGCATGGTTTTGTGTGTGGAATGTGGATTAGAATTTATGTCCCATCTCCCCCTTCCTCCCTCTTCTTCTTTTTGTGGCCTCTCTCCACAGGCAAGATTTCCCTCTGTAGCTCACGCTGGCCTGGAACCTGTGACCGTTCTATCTCATTCTTCTGGAGCGCTGGAATTATGGGCTTATGCCACCATGTCCAGCCTTTAGTTTTGTTTCCCTGAGTGACAGCCAGGGAGGGGACGATGGGTGTGTGTGTGTGTGTGTGTGTGTGTGTGTGTGTGTGTGTGTGTGTGTCTGGTCATTCACAGTTGGGCTGGTGTCTGAAGCTCAGCAGTTCTGAAAGTGCCCAGCATCTGAAGCAGCCAGCACAGAGAGGGTGCAGGGTGCTTGCTTCTCCTGAACCTTCAGATCAGAACAAGTGCCCCCTTTCCCCAGCAATGGTTGAGTGCCTTCCTGCTGTGCCTGAATGCCAGCCCTGTCCCAGCTTTGGATCACTGGCTGAGATGGAGAATGCCTCCATTGTGTAGGGAAAGGCACTCTCCAGGACTGTCAGGACCCGAATATATATAGCGAGGTAGGCTGCAATCCGTCCAGGGTAGCTATCAAAAAGAAAATAATGGAGATTTCCATATCTGCCAAGATGTCACACCCCATGGATTGAAAGCTGGACAGCATGACTCGCTGACCTTCAAACTGATCACAGGGGCCTCATCCATCTTTGCCTTACGAAATCCCCAGCCTTTCAAAGGCCTTCCAATTGGGCCAGGCTCTGGTGGTCATATGAGAAGCCTGGCCTGCAAGGAGCCTGTGTCTCCAGTGTAGGAGGCATGGGCGTTTTGCTTACTTTCTCTTATTTGTCTTAATCATCCCATGACTTTCTTCAGGGTTTCTCTAGAACAACGATAGGAAAATGTATTGCAAAGAGAGCCAGCGACCAGGTCCGCACACAGCAGCTCTGCAGCCTGATGGACTAACTGTTTCATGCAATTTAAATAGCAGTGGTTCTCAAGGCCATTGGTGGGGAGGAGCAGATTGAGGCTGGGTGGATAGAGGCAGCGATCATACAGGCTGTGAACTAGAGGCAGGAGAGAAGGAGGAAGCTGGGGTACCACATGGCTGGCAGACAGGAGGTGGGAAAGAGGGGTACAGAGCTCAAATTGTATGACCCTAGTGGGTAAGGGGAAGGGTAGCTTCCAGAATGCCAGGTGTGGGGAGAAGGCAGTACATTTTCTTTTTTAGGACTCTTTATTAAAGCCCCAGGCTATGATGGAGGCGTACGGGCAGGAACTTGTGCAAAGATCCACCTGGGTTTCCACCAGATGTGGTAGTTTTATGAGGCAAAGTTTCCTTTTTCCCCATCTTTCCCTCTCCCTTCTAAACTGCTCGCCTGTATAACTGCAGGTTTGAGGGAAGATTTTGCTGTTTGTTCCCACTTCTAACACAAGGTAGACACATTAGGGGTTTTAGTGATGTACAGCTACGTGTCTACCACCTTTGACACCATGACATGGTATTGATGAAATTCACACTTGAGAACTACACAATTGAGTTTTTAAAAATTACAGAAAATTTCCCATACTATTTTTGATTTTGCTTTGAGAGTCTCTCATAGATGTTGTGGGGGTGCGTATAGCCTGCGGGCCACAGGTTGGATATGCCTTAACGGTGACCAGTAGAGTTTCTTTTTCTGCCCGCTTTTCTTCAGCGTCCAGTCTCTGTTTATGAGGCTTTAGGAGAGCCTCCCTGGGTGAGTGGGAGGGCAGGTGTGTCGCATGCAACACCCAGCCAAGCTTTGTTCTTCCTCAAGAGGAAGGTGAGAAATGACGTGAAAACAGAATCCAGCACTTAGGGGGTCCCACGGTGTCTGTGATCTGTCCTTGCTCATAGGGTTTGAGCTAGTGACAGTGTGAAAGGCAAAAAGGGGCCCAGGTGACTCCAACAAATTGCTTCCTGTCGTGGTTCAGCACAGAAGAGCTGTCCTGGAGCCCTTGATTAGAATACTGCAGTTCTCTTTCTTCAGGCTTGAGTCAGGAGTTAAGGGTTGTCCCCTGGGGGGAATCAGTTATGGACTCTTCTTTCCACCTGCTGCATTTGCATACATACACCCTGATGGACAGAGTGAGCAAAGAAAGAAAGAAGACAAAAAAGGAGGCAGCCTGAGTACAAACTGAAAACACTGATGGGTAGACGTGGTTTGCTTTTCTTTTACAGTGCGGTGGCTTGAACTCAGGACCCTGTGCTTGGTTAAGCAAGTGTTCTATTACTGGTTCACACTCCAGTCCCCAGAAGCAGTTTTTTTTTTCTGTCAGGTTCCCTAATGTCACTGTTCTCTACACTGAAGGGATTAGATTAAAAGCTGGAAGTTGGGGGTCCCCATGTTGGGATGGTTTATGCCAAGGCTGGGAACAGGGAGGGGGTGGAGAATCATGAGCTCAGGAGGCTAAAGACTTGACTCAGCAGTTCAGAGCGTTGTTGGCCTGAATTGGGTTCCCAGCACCCACACTGGGTAGCTCACGATCACCTGTAACTCCAGCTCCAAGGGCTCTGATGTGCCCTTTTCCGGCCTCTGCAGACATCAGCAAACAAGTGGAAGATGCTCACACGTGTGCACATACACATGCACTTACACATACATATGTGTACACATACACATACATCCACACACATACACATAGACACACATACACTGTGAGCCCGGGGCAGCAGAGCTGTAACTGATTTATTTACCTCTCACTGGGAGTGGGGGCCTGAGTTATAGGAGGAAAGACACAGCAGTACATGAAGGAGCAGATGGAAAAGGGAGCCTGCTGTCGTCTGAGGTAAAATTGAAGCCCTTGTGCAAATGGGGTTTTCCATCACTGACCTTGACACTGCGGCTCCATTCATTTCTGCTGTTCGGCAAAGCCCCCTTCCAAGGACAGCCTGTAATTGTGATGCTAGGCAAGCCCTGGTGGCTTGGTCCACGCTAGCTCTCTAGGCGGATGGATATACAGAAGAGAGCTTTATTATTAAAACTGACAGTCAAGAAATATGGCAGCATCAATTCTTTAAACAGGCCTCAGCTCTTCGGAAAGTTACAGAACTCTCTAGGAATCCCATATCTTTGTCCATTAGCACAGAGTGGGGTGAGACAACTTTGAAAAAGCACTTATTATTGTCTGTGTATGGTATATGTGTGGGTACACACGAAGTTTGTGGAGTGTGTACCCACACATATCTTTATGTAGGTTCTGGGGATTGAGCTTGTGTTGTCAAGGTTTTTCACTGCAGGTGCTTTACCCACTGAGCTGTCTCACCCACCTTGAAACAGTTTTTTATTTTATATATGTGTATGTATGTATGTATGTATGTATGTATGTATGTATGTATGTATATATGTATATATATGTGTGTGTATACATAAATGTATGTATATTTATGTATATATGTATGTGTGTATGTATATATATGTGCATGTATGTTCATGTATATCTATGTGAACACATGTGATGGACAGAGTGTATGTGAAGGTCAGAGGGCAATCTACAGGAGTCAGTTCCCTTCTTCCATTATGTAAGTTCCAAGGATCAAACTTAGGTTGTCAGGCTTGGCAGCAAGAGCCTTTACCTAGTAAGCCACTTTGAAGTCCTGAAATAGTTTTCATGCTGTGTATGAGAACTCGCTCCTAGTTGGGCAGGAGGAAGCAATGATTGTTCATTTCTGGTGGCACAAGGCATTCAGATTTGGTATATCAGCCCCACCTAATGGGGTGTTATTCTCACCCTGTGGGTGAGGTGAGGAAGGCCAAGAGTGGGGGTCATCAGAACCCGGGGGAGGCTCTGAGGCTCGGCGGCTCGGCTTGGAAGATCCTGCAGTTTCCATTGCCGTGTGCCACTTTGCTGTGGCATTGGTTCTTGCTTTAAAGGTCAAAACCAACGAAACGTTCCATCTTTTCAGGCCAGGCATGCCAAAACTCCAGGTTGGCACTGGGCTGTTGGCCTCTGTGAATGCCTTCGAGGTGACATGGGTATGAACCGCCCTGTCTCTCACAGCTGCGGGCTAAGTCGGGTTGAGAGGGCAGGTGGCACAGAAGGTGGCTAATTGATTTCCTTTTATGAATATTCATTTGAGGTTACAGCTCCATCTGTTCTCCTTATGTAGTTTCAGAGTGGCCACTGAGGACGGAACCAGAGTAAACCTGTCCACTTCTGTGAGGTCACTCCATCACTGTGGGGCCAGGGTTGAGGCTGAATAGGGCCTGGGTAAATCATGTGGGCTTAGCACTTCCCCCTGTCCTACCCCCCCCCCCCTCCCGCGATTACAGGTCCTGAGTTGGGTTGCCCAGAAGGACCAGGGCTCCTGGTAGCAGGGCCAGGAGTCAGTGACGCACAAGTGTGGGTCTGAGCTCCCAGGCACCCCCAGGACAGGGAGGGCTCACGGGGTCACTGGTGAGCATGTGTGATGGAAAGCAAGAACAAAAAGTGCAAAAGGTTCACTAGTTAGAATGGATCGTGGTCCCTTCCTTGCGTTAGATCCAGCCTGCATCCCAGACATGTCCTGTTGGGCTCACCGCCTCTTTTGGGAAAAAGAATTCCATGATCCTTTCACATGGGGCCATTCAAAGTGGCTGAGTTTATGTTAAATCTAGTGCATACCACAGAAAAGACCGCGCACCTGGCATTCTGTCAATAAATATTCAATATTGAGGTGTTCTTTTTTCTATCTGTGAAAAATGTTGGTTGACAGTCTTAAAAATGATTCCTAAAGACAGAACCATCTTATATGAGTCCCTTTATCATGACAGATGGATGAATGAGCTTCATTAAAGTTGTCATGCAAAATGCACATTATGGTATACAAACTTTTTGAAAGTCATAGTCTTTGTATTGTATATTTACAATACTTGTAATATAAAACTGATTACTGCAATTATGGACATATTGGATACTATATAGCTTAATTTATATTTTCATTTGTTCATCCATCATTTATGTTTTCACTGTGTCTTAACAAAATGCCTGACAAATGGTATATTCTGACTACAATTTAGATTTTTTTCTTTTTTTTTTTCAATTTAGATTTTATTATTTTGCAACAAGCATGAAGCAAACAAGAGTTTTTGGCACTGAGGCATGTGTGGAAAGGAGACTGCTATGGAACACCTAATAGTCCTGCAGTGGAATTCTATTTAAGGGGTGGCACACGGAAAGACTGCAGTGGTCAGGAGAAGATAACCAAGGCATTATTCCCAGGCTTGTGGGGGGTATCGGGAAAGAGAAGATAAACAGATGCTGCCCGGGTAAAGGGGTGGCTGAACAGGCCTCACAGAAGGAGATCGATAACCCTGTACCCCAATAGGGTGCTGGTCTCCTTGCCTTCTTTTATTTCCATCCTTTTTTGAGGTGCTGGGGATTGAACACAGGGCTTTGTGTGTGCTGGGCAAGCACTCTGCCACAAAGTTATGTCTCCAACTGGTGATGTCTGCTCGTTACAACTGGAAGAGGCGCTGCCAGCCCACAGTGGGGTGCTGCTGCACACTGTAGGGACGGGTCTCGCCTCAGGGGAGTATGACTTTATTTTCGGGCCAGTTAGGAGTGGCCATGGCCCAGGAACATAGACTCAGGTGATTTCAAATGTCATGCACATGGGAAGGGTGTCACAGAATTTTTGTAGCTACCACATGAAGGAAAATCAAAAGTCAAGGCATTTCGCAACTGTTGGTGGAACTAGCAGGAAGGTAGGTCATAGTGGAGGAATTTCTGTTACATACCTCAGAAATTATCTGACAACGTTGTTAGTTTTTGGATCAGTGGTAGCTAATGGTCTGTTAAGCTAATGCATTCCAAAAGTTTTCGACCTGATGCTCACAGGGATGTTAGGTCAGAGGCATAGGTAGGCGATGAATTAGATATTGAAAGGACTGAAGACAGCCCGAGACAATTTGGCTGTGGACCTGCAACACTGTCGTATCTACAGTCAACAAATTCTAATCAGCCAATCAGAGTCTTCAGCATAGGTGTGGCTCCCCGCCCTCCTGGGAGCTTCGTTCCGTCTTCCTAACAGTGCGCAGGTCAGCTTCCTGCAGGCAAAGTGTTCATCATGCTGTCCTCGGCTTGTGGCAGGTGTTTGGCCCACACTCGCCCAGGTGTAGGACCATCACAGAGTAGGGCTTTGGTGGGAAGAGCATAATGGAGGCAAATAAAAAGCAGATGCAGCGTGGTATGGTTAAAAAGTGGGGTCTGTCTTTCACACGAACTCTGGTGCCCCATATTTGAAAACATCCCCTGGATGGGGAGGCCTGGTGGCATTCAGAGGAAGGATAGCAGGCTGCCAAGAAGAGACTTGATACCCTATGAGTATATACAGGGGGAGGAGGTCCCCCTCAGTCACAGTCGTAGGGGAGGAGAGTAAGGGGAAAATGAGAGGGAGGGAGGGAGGAATGGGAGGACACAAGGGATGGGATAACAATTGAGATGTAATATGAATAAATTAATAAAATATATTTTAAAAAAGATAAGCAGGAGTCTGTGCAGCAGCCGTGAGAGTGTATAATTTGGACCTCGGGAGTCACAAAGTTTTTGAGAGAAGTGACACTTTAAACCAGAGGATAAGCAAAGATAAACACCTGGAAACAGCTGGATAATGCCCCTGATTTTAGCAAGCAATTTATTGCATATGTCTGTGTTTCTAGGGATGTGTTGTCATCCTTCTGTTTGAATTGTTTCATTTGTTGGGAGTGTCCTTGTCCTGTCAGCCTGATTGCTGGTACGAAGTGGGGATTCCATATGAGGATAAGACCACGCAAGTCACTTCTGATGGTACAGAACTCCCTGGGCTAAATGCGTGTGTCTCTTCCAAATTAATTTGTTGACTCCCAGATGCCAAGCTTAAGGTTCCAAGAGTAGGAGATTTGGGGAGATGAGTTGTATCCCTTACAAATGGCCTTAGCGCCCTTATGAAAGAATTTAGATAGGGCTCACTTGTTTGTGTTACCAAGAGAAGACACATGCAGGCTGTGAGCACCTTCAGCCGATTCCAGACTCGTTGGTGCCTAGATCTTAAACAGGTTGCCTTCTACAAGTGTGAAAATAGAATTCTAATTTCTTTTTAAATTTCATTTGTAGTGCTGGATAAGTGCTTGATCACTGACTTTCATCCCTGATTTCTGTTGCTCGCAAGCCATCTAGTTTTAAAAAATGTTTTGTTATAGTAGATCAAAAGGATTGATATAACTTCCTAGGGAATGAAACCAAACCATTATGACAATGAAAATTAACAATTTTGGCAATAAAAATAAACATTATGACAATAAAATCAAACCACTATGACAAACTTTTGGGAAGTCCCTTATGTATAAATTAAGGGAGATACATATAAGATAAGAATATTGTGAAGGATCATAGATGAAAGGATGGAAAAAGTAATTACGCTCTCAGCCTGGCCAGTAGGCAGCAATGTGGAGACTCATAATTGGTCAAATGCTGAGAACAGGTGACTATTGATCATGTATCATCTATATATTATATTGTATCACTCAGCCCCCAGTAGGACAAATCTATCAACAACTCCCTTAACCAAGGATTGAGGACGTTGTGAAAGAGGGTGATGGAAGAGTGTAAGACTAG
Organism: Acomys minous; assembly: GCF_964271855.1. NCBI lineage: Eukaryota > Metazoa > Chordata > Mammalia > Rodentia > Muridae > Acomys > Acomys minous. Next base: position 11,736,671 of record NC_140483.1, on the reverse strand, counting down.
AGGAGAAGAAGGAGGAGGAGGAGAAAGTGGAGGAGGAGGAAGAAGAAGAGGAAGAAGAGGAGGAGGAGAAGTAGGAGTGCTATGAAATGCTGTGTTCTGCACGCCACTACAGCTGTGGCTACCCGCACAGGATATGGATAAGGTCAAACCAACAAGATCAGTCAACTTGGTTACAGGAAGGGTCAGGTGTGAAGACACGAGTGGTGACATTTGAAAGGGCGTCTAGAGGGAAGTGTGATCAAGATATATAGACTGTTTATTGGATTTATTTTATTTTATTATTTTATTATTATTTTTCTTTTCCTTTTTAAAAATACTTTTGTTACACATGTATAAAACAAACTACATACAGCAGGGAGAAGCATGTGACCATCATGAGAATAATGAGTTCTATACATGTTACATTCATAATGACTTGGCCATCTGCGTTCATCTAGTTTGACGTAAGTGTCTTTCCTGTCTTGTTGGGTCTAAATTTCCGAATGAGATTCAATATCTATCCTATCTCAACTCTAATAGCTTAACTTCTTTATCTTGGTCTAAAACGATCTTGTCCCCTAATCAGCTAAGCTTGGTTGTAAAACTATACTATCTTGCCTTCAATGCCCCTCAGAGACTTGAGAAGGAATAAAACTTAAACTCCTGAGTGAATTAGCAGTGTGGGTTAGCAGCTTCCAAAATGTACAAATTGACTTAAGACAGTTTACTGCCTGACCAGTCACCCAATACACTTTATAACCTTGGAGCCTCATCTTCAGCTTTCTGGCCTAATATCTCTGCCAGACTTGTTCGCAGGGCAGGAACTATTGAGGACTTGCTTACCCTGACTTGGCAGAGTGTGGCTGTCAACTCTGTCTGCATCTAAGTTGCCCAGTTTTAGGCAGATTCTGCTTGTGGCAGGAACAAGGACATTTTGCCCAGTGGCTATTCTGCCACCTTTGAAGCCATGTCTATAAGGAGGCTCTTTGATGTTCATCATCTTTCTTTTCTTTTCTTTTCTTTTTTTTTTTTTTTACATATACATATATAGACTGTTAAACAAGGTCCTTGCACATGGAACTGTATTACAGGGCTCATCAATACAGGGATGGTCAATCCCCCTCCCTTTTAAAACAATATTATGAAGGACTTGGTTGGCACATACAGGTTCAAGTTCCACAGCTACAGAGTTTAGAGGCAACTGTGAAAGTCTGTGACAAACAGTTCAAGACAAATAGGAGGGACAGCCACCCAGGCGGTGGTAGCATGTGCATTTAATCCCAGCACTTGGGAGGCAGAGGCAAGCAGAACTCTGAGTTGGAGCCCAGCTTGGTCTACAGAGTGAGGTCCAGGACCTCCAAGGCTACACAGAGAAACCCTGTCTTGAAAACCCAGACCAAACCAAACAAAAAACAAGTAGGAGAGGCACCTTTATTGAGTCTACTTTATACCTCCCATTCCCTAAAATGTAGCACAGACCAACATGATATAAAAGTTCAGGCCTTGGGCAAATGAACGTGTGATGGAATCATAATGGGCTATTGAGGTCATCAAGGACTATTGGAATAAACCATATTACTGTCAAGTGTCATCATGCCATCAAATGGGGACACTATTGGAGATTTAAATGGCCTCAGTGATGCTTCCAGAGGGAGATACTGATGACAGGACTCCAAGTGATGCTGACAGCACTCTGCCTAGTGTGTGTCCTACACAGCGTGGAGCAGCAGATAGTCACAAGTTACCACACATAGCAAACAGCAGGCCTCTTGCTGCCTTCTCCAGTGATCTTAAACTTCTGGTCCTCATACTTCCTTCTAAGTGCCAGGATCCTAAGTATGTATCACCGCACTCGCCCTTGGCCTATGGGGAGCTGGGATCCCATTGAGGGTGTTGTACATGCTAGGCAAGTGCTCTGCCAACTGAGCTTCACCTCCCAACACCCCAACCCTAGAGCCATAATCTTTAACAGGTACATCATAAACCGCAGGACTTCATGTGAACATTTGGAACATTGGAACATTTGGAAACTGGTGCTTGTGTGGTATGCACCTGTGTGTGTGTGTGTGTGTGTGTGTGTGTGTGTGTGTGTGTGTGTGTACATGCATGGGTGTGAAGATGGAGGTTGATGTTGGGTGTCTTCTGCCATTTTTTTAACTTTAGTTTTGCGTGGTTGGGTCTCTTGCTGAATCCGGAACTCATCAGGTTGGCTGAGATGACCAGCTAATGATCTCCGGAGAGTATCCAGCTCTCTCTCCGCCTCCCCCAGCATGGGAGTTGTAGATGTACACCGTCTAGCTTGGCTTTGTATGCAGGAGCTGGGGCTCATATTTCAGTCTTTATGCTTGTGCGTCAGGAGCTTTGCCACCTGAGCATCCGTCTCCCCGTGCCTCTCACTACCCATTTTGATAGCAAAAAATATTTCACTTGAAACTCTTTCCAGAAATGGGATTTGACTTGAATGGTCTATAAAACAGCCATTTTTTTCTTAAAAACAAAAAACAAAACAAAACAAAAAACCCAAAAACCCAAAAAACAAGCAAAGCAGTCATTAACTAGAGCAAAATGCACATTCCTAATTAAATATTGAGTTATCAGCAAAATGGCCAAACGTTACTTGTTACACTAGCGGTTTCCTTGAGCATTGCTTCTTTTGAGTAGTCATGCATGCAAATACTTCTGCAGCATCACGTGTGTTCACTATGGAGACCTGAGCAAGCACGGCTTGGGAGGCTGCTGGGGCATTTTAAATATGATGTGGAGTTTGTCAAAGAGAAGCATGGAATTTTACAATTTGGAAAAAATTGTCTAGGAAGAGAGATAAGCCCTAGATAAACACAAGCTATGCACAACCTACAGTAACCCTTTCTGGAGAATAAATAGTATTTTGGAGCTAGAGGACTGAAGTTGGAGTTTGGCCTATTTAAAAGTTATAGATCTTGAAAGAGTCACTTCACCTCTCTGGACTTTTGGTTTCTTTCTTTTTGTTCCCAATGATTAATATTTACTATTAACAATTAGCAACTTTCTTTTTTACTGTTTTTATCTAAATAATGTATTCAGATTATATCTCAATTGTTATCCCCTAGCAATTTTCTTAAATATTAAATTATACTCTTTCATGGGCATTGGTTTCTTATGTATTGAAATGTGAAGTCTCTTTCTACAGGGCGCTCTTTTCTTCTGTGCTGTGCTATCTTTTAGCATTGATGGCAGAAGCTAATGATTTGAAATGAATTAACTAAGATACTTTGTTTTATTTTGTTTATTTATTTATTGATACAGGGTCTTACTATCTAGCCCTAGCTGGCCTGGAGTTGGTATTTTTTTTTTTTATTAAAAGTGCAGTTCATTTTATGAGTATGCAGCAGGAAGAATGTCATAAATATATGCACCATCACTTCAAACCAGCCGCACTGTATTCCCACTTTTGGTTTCTACTTTGCGGCCTTGGACTTGCTTGTTGTTGTGTCATCAGGCGTGGAGGCAGGTCTGCATCTTCAGTGTTATCTTTAACCTCTTTCCCTTCCTTTATTAGCACACTGCTTTCTTCAAGTCTTCTTCAAGGCATTTTAGTGACTAAATCCTTTCAAGAAGAAATACTGTTCAAGTTGTGGAAAATCTTAGGGCTATATATCTTAGACACGAAGTTTTGTCTTCATCATAGGGAAATATTTATCAGCAGGAGCTTTGCTAATGGCTATTGCAGGGTTTTCTTGGGAATGTGGCTGGATCCATGCTGTCCTCTCTCTTGGGCTCCAGTATCTGAGATGTCATAGGCGAGAGCCACATTAACAGCAACAGTCCTGTGATCCCTCAGTATGGTTTGATCGACTCTCCATGGACTCAAGAGTTTGTGCACAGCCTCTGTCAGTCGCTCCATTACCCAGTTCCATTACCCAGAGCAGGCGAATCCTAAAGCCTCAGCTATGCCTCCTGGGAGAAGTGGAAAAGAAGAGGAAGGGAGAGACTTCAGAGACCTGGTGAAGGCAATGCCGTGTGTGTGTGTGTGTGTGTGTGTGTGTGTGTGTGTGTGTGTGTGTGTGCACACCCCTCCCAGAAGTTCAGCCTTCCCTTATCAGTCAGTCTAAGGTGATCCAACTTTTGTAGGTTATCACTCAGGGGCCATCAAGTCCTTGGGAAGAAATTGAGTTATTGGAGCTTGGGTAGTCTTGGGGATAACCGTACTTTCCCAGAGCTTCCCATTACTCATTTCCAGAAAGTAATTTTGGTTGATTGCCTGTGGTCTTTCTGAATGAAGCATTTTAAGAAATAGGAGAAAATTGAAAGGGTTGGCTTGACTTCAAAACATATCCTTTCCGAATGCTCCTCAAGGCAGGGCCTCTGCCAATCCGGGAGGGAAAGCTTGTTGGAATTTTTCTCTGGAGGGTTTTTAATATAAGGCCCGACAGCTCTCCTTCTTGGTCGGCTTGCTTGGACGACTGCCTGGGACAGGAGGATCAGATGACCTTGCAGCTGTGTGGAAGAGGCCAAGGCTGGCGTTTTATGACTGGGTGGGAGATGCGTGTGGGTGTATTAGGCTGTTCTGCATCTGCTTTAATATTTTGCTCAGTGTCTCTTCACTTTGGCTCTCCAGGCAGATTTTAAACTCTTCGAGGTCTGGCACGCTGGCTTATACTTTCCTTCCCCCAAAGAGAAAGAGGGTCAGTGTAACTAGTGAGGCAGGGTTCTGGAAGGGATGCATGCAAGGAGACAGGGTGGGGTGGGGTGGTGGGGGTGGTGGGGTGGGGTGGGGTGGGGGATGGGGGGATGGGTTTGAGGGGGAAGTTGGGGGGCAAGGTCTCAGGTAGAAGGCTGAATACCGATAAGAAAAAAAAGAATGACTCCAAGTACTCCAAGTTTAGACCTAAAGAAGCAAGGATGCTGTGACTTCACGTTGCGGACTGCTCTGTATGCTTCCCGGCATTTATACACTGCGGCTTTAACCCCAGTGTGGTTATAAGGAGCATAAGGAGTGGTTTCAAGTTGAATGGGGTCATAAGGATGGGGCCCTGATCCAGCAGTATTGGTGTCCTTACAGAAAGTGAATCAGGCAGCCTGCCCACCACCTTCCCCTCTCTGTGCCCACACTGAAGGAAGGCCTAGGGATCAGGCCTTCCCAGACATGGAACCTGCCCAGGACCTTCATCTTGGACTTTCCAGCCACACAGCCTTGTGCTAGTCTGTTCTGGCAGCCGTAACAGACTGTCAGGCTACGTCTAAGTGTAGTTAGTTGTAGAAAAGATGAGGCTCACTCTGGATCCCCAGTTTCATCGATAAAGGAAGTGGATGGACTTGGAGAGGTTTACTGGGTGGGGGTGGGGGGGGGGAGGAACAACAGCGGGTGCTGACTAAACACAAGTGCCTGAGCCGAGCCAGGAACAAGGAGAGGAGCCAATCCTGGGAGCTGCCAGGCTTTTGTCTGCAGAGCACAGGGGGCGGGCATCGATGGAGGAGCCAGCTGAGGAGTGGATTGAGCTCTGTGAGGTCAGAGGTCAGGTGCCGGAATAAATGGAACAAAGAGCATAGACTAGGGCTGTAGAATGGAATATCAGAGTCCAAGGCCTCTGAGGAATGAAAACCCTGAGTTTGTCTGTGGGGATGAGGCAGGCTAACTGTGAGCAGTGCCTGCGAGAGAGACCCAAGGATTTCAAGCTCTGGGTGTTGGGTGGACTGTCACCTGCTTTTCTTCGTGGGTGTGATGGATCTACTAGGATTTGGTCAGGAGGGAGAGTGAAAGGCAGGGTGTTAGGGGAGGTCTCAGGGACGCTGGTGGGGACACTCCAACACCTTGGGGATCCACAGAAGCATCTCGATCCAGAGCAACAAGGTCGTGTCTGGGGGTTGCGATGGCTGGCATACTGCTGAAGGGTAAGACAAGTGAGCCAGAGAGGGAGCAAGGACAAGAGCTGGGGACAAGGGTCAGGTTTTTCTATGTAGAGGGTTGTTGAGCCATGTTTTACCAAGTCTGCAGGTTTATAGAGTGACAGCTAAGCTGAAGTGGAAGCCGGGAGCATGCTAATGCTGACCACTTATAGCAGGCTCCATTTGTTATTTTAATTAAAAACCTTTAAATGCCAACCCGGTTCCTATCTTCACTGAGAGAATTCTTCCCAGAAATGCTATGCATTCTTCACATACCACGTGATTACACTTTTCTCTGTATTTATCATCAAGCATGGAACTAGCAACTTAAGTATCTAACTAACTAGCTAGGTAACTAGCTAACTAACTGGTGTGGGTGGTTTCGTAGAGGAGAGCAGATGGTGGGTGGTGAACAACAAAGCTGAGAGCGTTTTTTGACTCCTGTCTTGGTGAGGTACAAGTGGAGGTGTTATTACTGTGTGTGATGCCCGCGGGGGGAAAATGTGGATTAAGAAAAGAGAAAGGCGCTCTGAGAGGAGAGCCAAAATGTCTGCCGGGGGGAAAAAGTCATAAAAAGAGCCAACTCTATTCCGACCAAATGCCCTGAGCTACGAGTTATTTCCGAGGAGATTTAGCTAGCTGACTCGGTGAGCTTGGAACTGCGTTCCCTTCTTCACTGTGTTCTCACTAAGGCTGGGGCTGGATGTGGAGCAGTGCAAAAAACCCCGGCTTTGCACCAAGATGGCCCTGGGCCAGCAGCCTGGCTCTGTCACCCTGCAGGTGACCAGCACGACCTTGAATTTGCATCCAGGCTGTCTGGAGCCTCTATTTCAGCCTCACTAGAAGAAAAGGCAAAACTGTAGGTCAAAGGCTAGGAGAGCTGGGAGGGTCCTTAGTGCGGCATCTAACACATAAGCCCTCCACGGGTCACTTAGCTGCTGTGACGAGCTCCCTGGTTAATGGGTCTGCACAATAGAGGTAGTACTTGCAAGCTTATGCAGACACGTTAATGCTGCTCTCTTAATAAATGATTGCTTTAAAATAATTAAAAATGCAAATGAGGTCTCCTCGGCACTGCAGACGGGGTGGAAGATGTTTGTTTGTCTGCAAGGAGCTCGTGTGTGGCTTTGTGTTGATGGGCTCCGAGTCCTGCAAAGGTGACAAAGAGCCAGGAGTGGCTTCCTTTCTAGCACTGCAGAACCTTTCTTAGATTGACCTAGAGAAGTAATCCAGGTTCTGCTGGGACCAACTTTCCAGAGGAAGAGAGGAGAGCTTGGGGGAAAGAGGGGGTGACAACGGGGTGACTGGTGTGAGGACAAGGGTGCACTGGAAAGAAGAGCCCACTTGTAAGAACCGATGTGTTGCAAGTGTTGAGGACCGCACTCTGCCTGCCTGACTTGAGCCACCCCATGTGTCCAGCTGGGCTCCCCACAACAGCTACCTATCCTGAGGAGACACAGGGAGCTGCATCTTCCTCTGTAGTGCAGGAGTTAAAGCGACATCCAGACTTGAATATTTCATAGCATCTAATAAATACACTTAAAACATATATAACTTCTGTTTTGATGGCTCCGAACAAATAAACAGAGACAGACAAATCAGCCATCAGGCTTTATTAGGAAAGCTCTGTGGAAGGCTGGGGTTATAGCTCAGTTGGTAGGGTGCTTGTCTAATAACAGACAAAGCCCTGGATGCATCCTGTAGTCCCTGTAACCCCAGGCATGTAGGTGGTAGAGGCAGGAGGATTCCAAGTTCAAGGGCATGCTGGGCTAAATGAGACCCTGCCTCAAAAGAGCAAAAACGCTTCAGGAGAAAGTGTCTTTGGGATAATACAGGCCAAATGGAGATGGCCAGATGGGAACTGGCTAGGTGATTTTAGAACTGGGAAGTGCAGACTCGTCTGGAAAAGAAGTTTGCTTGATTTTTTCCTCCTAATTTTTGAATTTTGGTCAATTCAGGAAACTCTAGGGAAATAACCTGAGACAACCCATGACTTTGTCTTCTTTGGACTCTCTGAAGACAGATCTGTGATGGGTGAAGAAGGCTTGCTGGCAGGCAGGGGGTTGGGAAGGAAATCACTAGTCCCATACTTTACCTTTTAATTCCATGTTAAAGAGTTGAGCCTCTGGCTTAAAAACAGTGTTTAAAGGTATTTAAATGAGCAGATTTCCAGAGCTGAGCAACCAGCAAAGCATTGGTGTTCTCCTCGTCCATAGATGTGAACCTGGCTCATGCTGGCCTCGCATGCTGCTGTCTAACAGGATGCTCCTATTAGCCTGGGCACAGAGCTGCATGCTGCTTGAGTGACATTCCTTCTTTCCCCACTACTCTCTTTTCTTGCCAGCCAGAACCTCAGGATTGACAGCCCTATTTGATATCTATTTACAGCTTGGACCTGCTTTCCCTGAAGGGGACATATGTGCAATCTAGTCATTGGCTTCACTTCTGTGACAGTCTCTGCCCCTCAGCTCTATCCCGGGCCATAAGGCTCAGAAGGATGAGGGCTACCTGATAGTTTGTCCCATAAATCCCTGTTATATTACAGGAGAGACTTGCACTAATCTCTGGGTGTTAGTATCTTCAGTTAAAATTCTAGCATGGGTAGAAAGAGGGGTCCTTAAGGCTTTATCTACTGTAAAGGAGTTCTTGGCAGTTGATGGCTGCCAGGGGTGAGGGGTGGGATGGTGGGGTGTGGAGGGAGGGGGGGGTCACTCTCCTTTGGGAATGTGGCAGGTAACAGGTCACACTTACCCTAGTGGATGGTTGCACACCCATGTGCATACAGGTGTGGTACTTGCACTCAGGGTATTATTAATAGCAATAAACAAATAGACATTGAGCCGGGAGGGAGATGGGTGTGTGCCCCAGAGGGAGCTAGGGGGAGATAATGCTGGATGTGTTTGAGCAAAATACATTGTGAAATGAATGAAACATCTAAAAGAATGAATAAGAATATTACAGAAAGAATTAGAAAACTCCCAACATTTATGACTGTTTCCTACGTCAGACACAGACAAGCACATAACCATGGGCATTCATCTTCTTTATGAACTTTACGAGTAAAATTATACCTGTGGTTTTATAAATTATGTTTTAAATTGTGTGATATCAAGTCTGAGAGTTGGGCTCAGGAAATGGGTGAGATATTTTCATTGTGTAGTCCAAGATAGCCTTGAAAACACTTAGCTCCTGGGATTATAGGCATGTGCCGTCTCACCTAGCTCTAAAGCTAACAATTCTATTGATGACACCATCTAATCACAAATTAAGTTGAGAAACACTTAAAGAAATGCTCAATGTCCCTAGTCATCAGGGAAATGCCAATCAAAAATGACTCAGATTCCATCTTACACCTGTCAGAATGGCTAAGATCAAAAACCCAAGTGACAGCACATGCTGGCAAGGATGTGGAGAAAAAGGAACACCCCTCCATTGCTAGTGGGAGTGCAAACTGGTACAGCCACTTTGGAAATCAATCTGGTGCTTTCTCAGAAAACTTGGAATAGTGCTACCTCAAAACCCAGCTCTACCACTCCTGGAGATATACCCGAAAGATGTCCCATCATACGACAAGGACATTTGCTCAACTATGTTCATAGCAGCCTTATTCATACTAGCCAGAATCTGGAAACAATCTAGATGTTCCTCAACTGAAGAATGGATAAAGAAACTGTGGAAACATTTACACAACGGAATACTACTCAGCTATTAAAAAACAGGGAAATCTTGAAATCTGCAGGCAAATGGATGGAACTAGAAATGATCATCCTGAGTGAGGTAATCCAGACCCAGAAGGACACGCATGGTGTATACTCAATTATAAGTGGATTTTAGCCCAACATAGATGTCCTCTGAGAGACTCCACCCAGCAGGGGATTGGGACAGATACTAGGACTCACAGCAGACTCTGGGCTAAGAGCTGCAAGTTTTTTGGAAGAGTTGGGGGATGGAAGGATAGGGGGTGGGGTGGGGTGGGGTCGGGCGGGGCAGTTATCAGGAGCTCCACAAGGAGACTATCAAAGCTGGCAGCTCTGGACCCAGGAGCTTGCACAAACTGGTGCATCAACCAAGGACATTGCAAGCAGAGAATCTAGACTCCCCGTTCAGATGTAGCCAATGGATAGATCATTCTCCACATGGAGAAGGGGGGTTGGGGTGGAGGAGAGGGGGGTACTGCCTCTGACGTGAACTCTGGTGCCCGAGATTTGATCACTGCCCCTTGGTGGAGAGGCCCTGTGGGAACACAGAGGAAGGAGATGCAGGGTATCCAGATGAGCTCTGATTGGCTGTGGTCAGATGGTGGGGGAGGAGGACCCCATCTGTCAGAGGTCTAGGGGAGGGGAATAGAGCAGAAAAGGGAGGGAGGGTGGGAGCAGGAAGATAAGAGAAAGGGGATTACAATTGGTATGTAACATGAATAAATTATAATACAAATTAAGCTTGTTCAAGGGAGGTACACAAACATGCAACAGAATTTATTAGCTGATCACATAGACACAAATCTTTACCGGGCAGGTATTATATGATATATGTCGGGCTTCAGACTTGGGGACAAGTGGCTGAGGTGCCTTTTGGACCAAGGTGGTCCTGGCCTCCAGGTTCTCCCAGCATTCCTCAGTCCCAACCTGTTATAGGATATGTCTGGGGTATCCCACCCTCTGCTCTGAACTTTGCAGCCCAGGGGCTGTACTTCCCTATATAACCCAGATATTTTGGTTCCCCCGTTCTCTGCTTTTCTTCTCTCTTTCTCTCTTCCTGTGTTTCTTCTCTTTCTCTCTCCCTGCCTGTGTACTTGTCTGGGTCTCCCCCCCCCACTCCTGCCCAATGCTTATCTATCTATCTATCTATCTATCTATCTATCTATCTATCTATCATCTATCATATAACATATAAAATATATATCACATATATGATAACACAATATATGTGTATGTATGTATATATGTGTATATGATACACACATATGTATTTATTATTTGGGTCTCACTACATACTCCAAGCATTGTACTTATTGTATATCCCAGACTTGGCCTTGAATTCCTCCTATCTCAGCCTCCTGAGTACTGGGATGACAGACATGTAACACCATACCTGGTTACCATTTACTGAGTCTTGGAGCAGGAAAAATTCTGGAACTTATTCATTTTCCATGATGAACTCACGTTAGGTTTACCACTGCAATCTCGTTTACAGAAAAGGGCATTATGGGAGATGCACATAGGTCGGTGTCATTGAGATGAATACGGTAATGAGATGGTCCAGGCCTGTGGAAGGGTCATGGGTTGATCAGCCAACCCAATATCTTCATCATGTCCTGGAAGCAGTCTTTATGTCATCCTTCAGAGTTCACAAGTTTGTAATGTGAGTGATGCTGTTTTCTCCTGACAGTGCCAGAGATGGATGGACAAATCAATCATCACTTACCTTCATTTTTCTGACAGGTAAACAATGGCCCAGAGAGACTGATTGACAGTTATGGACTGTAGTTAGAAAGTGTCATGGTGTGGACCAGAAGCCAAGACTTTGAAATGAGTCTGTCCCTTTGCTAATATGCTGTCTTGCATTGCAAGTGTGTAGAGTCTACAATGCCAGGGACCCACCAAGAGCTTCAGAAGGCCAATCAAGGACTACATGAAGTGTCTTGTAGCCGCTCCACATGAAAGCATCTTCACCTGTGATCAAGTTCTCTGAACTCCAATCCTGTGACACCGGGCAACCTTTGCTGCTGCTCTGCACATCTCAGAGATAGGGGCTTGGCTGTTCTGATGTGAGGCCTGTGATACTTGACTGTGTGATCCCTGGAGAGCCATAGGCTAATTGCTTTGTGTTCCACATCTATTAAAAGGAGAAGACTTGTCTAAATTGGATCTCCTTTTTCATGACGACCCAGCTGGCAGATGTGAAGTGCTAGAGCAAAGCAGGGAATGTGGTCAAGATGTCACCACCTGCACCTTAGACTTTTGTGGAGCCTTTTCACATACATGTTTCCCATGTGTGCTCCAGACTATTGTGGTTTGCATGATTCATACATCAGGAAGTTTTTTTGCTTGGGCCAAGGCAAAGGAACTAAGCTAATAGGCCTGGAATGTGTAGGCTTTCCTCTATTTCTCTCATGCACAGATGGTTTGGTCTTGGGTCTTATTCTGACCTAAATTTTGGATAACTGCTTGACTGTTTTTTTTCTAAGTTCTTTTTGTTATATAGTATTTGGAAATACTATTATTCGTATTTAAACTTTTATTTTTGATGAGAATCAAATTTTCTTGATTGGGGCTCAAGTGGGCACATGAGACCTTCTACACTGAGCATAAGGTAAGGATCAAGATGGTTCTTGCTTAGTGTAGTGCACACTCCAAGACCACAGTGGCTAATGCTGTCATGGCCAATACCATGTCGCACCTGTGACTCTATCATGTTCTTTGGTTCATGGCATTCCAACACTGGGGTTACCCTCATCTTTCAGTGTAGTGCTGTTTTATTAAGAAAGAAATTAGGAATCATCTCAGTGTTGTAAAAAAAAAAAAAAGGAATGAGTGAACATTCAAAGGACTGCTTTGCCTTGAAGATTGACTTTATTCAGAGTGCTTGGGCTGGTGATCAGCACGTACTAAATGCTCAACAATTGTGAACTATAATCACTTTACAGTTACTAATAAAGAGAAAGTTTCTCACTAAAGCCGTCAGAACCATAGGAGGCTAAACCCAGGCTATCATTTCTAGGTCTGCCATCGTTTGACTGTAGGTGAGAGGTGCCAACAGAATGCAGTGCAACGACTCTGCCTGTCCCCTCCCTTTTACTGTCACAGGTTGCAGCAGCTTTTTATCCTTGGAAGGCATTGCGAAGGGCAGATGGATGGCATTTTTTTTTTTAGAATGTTTAAATCAGCTTGAGGAAGAAGCAATATACATGATAATAAAGGACATACCTAGTGTTTTTTCCTGATCCCTGGCACAGAGCCTCAAAATTTACCCTCATCCTAAAGGACAGGAGCATCTTTGTTGAGCCCAGGAGTCAACTCTCTGTGGGCTCTAGATAACTTTAGGTGGAGCCTGAGGAACAAGTGACCCTGAGAGGAAAGGCTAGAGCAGTGGTTCTCAACATTCCTAATGCTGTGACCCTTTAATACAGTTCCTCACGTTGTGGTGACCCTTAAACATAAAATTATTTTTTGTTGCCACTTCGTAACTGTAGTTTTGCCACCGTTATGACTTATAATGTAAATATCTGATAGGCAGGATATCTGGTGTGTGACCACCCTCCCAAGGGGGTCGTGACCCACAGGTTGAGAACTGCTGGGCTAGGCATTTGAATGGCTCCACTTCTGAAGGTGGTGGAGATGACGTTCATTTGTTTGGCTGGTGGCAAAATAATCATACCTGCGCAAAGACACCACAGTAAAACTCTGGACTCAGAGTTTGTTGGTGCTTTTTTGTTTATAGGCATCTCACTGTGCAGCGGTCGATGTGCCTGATTTCCCAGGAGCCGGGCATGGAGCCTCGGTTCCTCCTGGATCTCAGGCTGAATGAATCTTTCCCTAGGACTACTGGATGGCAGGATCTTTAGACCTCTGATATTTGATGCTGAGTCTCTGCCTGATGGCCAGTACCAGAACTGGCCTCTGTGACAGTGGAGCCACCTGAGTGGGGATGGATGCTCGTCTGATTGAAGCAGTCATCAGCAATGGAGGACATGTTCTCTCCGTTGATGCAGTGAGTCCTGCTGCACTACAGAGAAAGGAGGTCTGGCTGTCACCTTGCTTTCTCTACCTTGCTTTCAGCCTTGCTTTTTGATGTGTGTGGCGAGCCATCTCTGGAAAGGCTGACAACCACTTAAGGTCCCAGTTTTTCGTTTGAGCCTAAGAATTTTTCTACTCATAGACTGAATGTGCTCCTTTCGGGTGTACATATTCCTGCAAGCAGCTTTCCTCACTTTCTCTCCCCAGCGCTGCGCCCATCTGACTTTTCATAGCAACAGACTGCAGAACACTTCTCCTTGCTGAGTTGCAATTTAACTTACAAGAGCTCTCTGGTCTGTCAGACCGGAGCTTTCAGAGTTTAGCTGCAGCTCATTAATTGCAGACCTTTCACTCTTCACTCAGTGTTTACTCTTTTTCCCAAAGAAACACAAAGAAAATTTTATTTCAAAGCAACCCAAACAAACAAGCAAGCAAGCAAGCAAACAAACAAAAAAGGGTGAAGAATCGTCTTGACTGGTTTTAGGGACCAGGTTTTCAAGCCCGGAACAGGAATGCGACAGTCCTGTGGAAACCAGAGCTCTTGTCCTGGGCCCTGATGTGGAACCTTTTCATCTTTTTAACTTTTAAAACCTGATTATCCATCTGCGGTCCAGATACAGTTTCCTATCACCAACAGCGCGTTCCAGCAGCTTCTCTTGTCAGAATAAATTGGTGTGGACTCAGGCAGAGCAGACGCACCGCAAAAACAGCATAATGAGATAAAACAAGAAATGCAAATACATTAGCAAAGGCATCCACTGTACAAGCACAAAGAGGAAAAGATTCTTCAGAGCATACGTGCTTTCTTTTGATTTTATTTGTATATATGACTCCCCTTGGGAGGTCATGCAGGGTCAAACCACACCGAATGAAGACAGCTCACAGGTGGGAAGATCTGAGCAACAGATTCTTTCTAGATTTTCCCTTACACACGCACACACACACACACACCTATACACACACATACACACACATGTACACACACATATCTATACATACACACACATACATACACGTATACACACACCTATACATACACATACATGTACCCACACACATCTATACATACACACACATACACATACACACACTCCCACACACAATCACTCAGGTATTTTAGAACTTTATACATGGAGTGAAGGCATCTGGGCTGGGTTGGGGCTGTTCTCGGCTAAATAAGCACCTTGGCTGTTCCACTGGCTGTTGCCCAACAGTGACTGTTCTGACGTGGCTCTGTCCATGCCTCTCCTGAAGAGATGTGGGCTGTGTTCTTGTTGCTGTGATAAAAATGCCCTGGCAAAAGCATCTTAAGGGAGAGAACACTCGTCTTAACTCACAGTTCAGAGGGATACAGTTCACAATAGCGAGGAAGACGTGGCAGCAGACAGAGAAGGCACAGTGACAGCAGTGGCAAGCAAAGATGGCTGCTGCAGTCAGGAAGCAGAGGACAGTGCACGATGTGCTCTGCTCATTTTCTTCTTTTTATAGTTTAGAGGTCTGGAATGGCCACCTACAATGGGCAGGTGTTCACAGCTCAATTCAGCCTATTAAGATAATCTCATACAGGCATGCCCCGAGGCCAGGCTCATCAACCTGACAATGAGATTAGCCACCACAGAAGTCTTCCCCTGCTGTAATTCTGTCTGAGCCACACACATTACTAACCTTCTCAAGCCCTAAGGCTCTGGCTCTAACCAGGGACATCCTCAGTCCAGAGTGGGCCATGGCTTGGTGGTGGAGGCCTGAGAAGTAGATCATGAGGAAAGGGTAAGACTGACCAGGAAACCAGGCTATGTCATGTGACTGCGCTTCTAATAGCATTCGGTAGATGGTCCAACATCTCAGCCACAGAGCATTCAGATCAGAAGACGCCCGGACCAATTTCTGCTATTAAGAGACATTTTAATTCGCGTCACACACATGCTCCTGCATTTTCAGTAGGAGGGAGTGTAATTACTGAATGGGCGCCCATTACAGAGGGCATCAATAATGCCTTGGCTTTTGCAGTATGCTCCCTTCTGTTGTCATTGTGGTGATAGATTGTGAGTCCAAGCAGATTCAGTACTGTCACCATGATTTATGACAATGTGATGTGTCTAGAAAGGCCTGGAATTAAACTGTTCACAGAGGGCGGAAAAAAGAGGTTGCCGTGATGGTGACCAGGAGGTGGTAACTCCTCTATTTTGTTTGGAAATACAGGCTGCGCCCCTGGAAACCCTGTCAGCCACCACTTTTCCTTGTCTTTTATATTACTCCAGGAATTATAAGTATTCGGATTTCTATCTGTAGTGAGATATGGTACAGTGAAAAACAATTTTGTATTAATATTCATGGGAAAAGAAAAAACTGGAGTTGAGCTTTTGTGGTACTATATACCATGGAACATGATGGGTCAGATACATTGTGATCATTAGAATTTTTAAAAATTTACTCATTTGAGTGTAATGGGAGACACTCGGTTCCATTAGATGAAAGCATTCCTGAGTGTCCGCTAGTCCACAGTAGTTGGTGTGGGTAGACCCATCAGACATAGCCTCAACACAAGACAGAATGAGTAAGCGCCACTCACAGTGTTGAGAGTGGAAATGAGGTCATGCTTATTTAGTGTGTTGTCTGTAAACCATGAACACAGAGCCTGGGGTAAGACTGTGTGGGGGTCGGAAAAAGTGGGAGTGAGGTGAGAAAGGAGCGGCAGGTGCATTGGTAAGGTGGTGTCTGTTTCTTAAAAAGAGGGCTGCTCTAGAGAGCCAGTGTGGAGTGGGTAAGTCTGTCCTATAGAAGGTATTTAGAGAGCCAGCGTGGAGTGGGTAAGTCTGTCCTATAGAAGGTATTTAGAGAGCCAGCGTGGAGTGGGTAAGTCTGTCCTATAGAAGGTATTTAGAGAGCCTGCGTGGAGTGGGCAACTCTCCTACAGAGGGAAGAAGTGGACATGAATTGTGGGGTTTTGTCTCTTTCCCACCATCCAGTAGTTGGTTAAAGTCTTCTTCTCGGACACTGACTTCCTCCCTGTTGAGTTGTGATGTCTAATTCTACAGGAGACTGCCCTGAAACCAGCACCTCGGGGGAGGGGGGGTTGTCAAATCTGCCCTGAGGTCAGGTGCAGTAGTGAGTACTTATGGGTCTGTGATGGAGCAGTCATGGCTTGTGTTCTGTGATGAGGTAACATGAGATATCCTGAGAACCATTCTAGCCTGCAATTAGGTCAAATCAGGAAATCTAGGGATGAGGAAAGAGGTACCAGTAAGTAAACATGGAGTGGCCTATATCTCCTCAGTTAGGATTAGGGAAAAGCTTTCGAGTAAGGGTAAAACAGGAGAGGGCACTTAAAAATGATAACCAGGTGTGATGTTATTATTGGTTGTCAACTTGACTACATCTGGAATTAACTAAAACCAAACTGGCTGGGCACACATGTAAGGAAGACCTATTTCTAATTTGGGTTTTTGAACAGGAAAAATTATGCCATTAATGCAGGCTTTTTCTGAGGCAGGAAGATCCACCTTTAATCAGGACCATCCCTTCAGCTGGCAGCCTATATGAAGGGCACGGAAGAGGGAAGCTTGCTCTCACCCTCACTGGCAAGTCCACTTCTTCACTGGCACTAAAGCCTAGTTCTTAGGATTCCAGTGCATATCGAAGACCAGCTGAGCCATCCAGTCCTGTGGACTGAACTACTGAATTCCTGACCCTTCCTTTGGGAGACAGCCATTGTTGGAATAGCTGGACCACAGTTGGTAAGGCATTCTAGCAAATCCTTCACCCCTCTCTGAAAACACATATGCATGTATATATATATATATACATATATATATATTATATTACATATGAATAAACATATAACATATAAATGAATACATAATATAATATATTCACTCTATAAATTCCATCCCACTAGAGAACCGTGACTGAAACACTAGGCGTGGCAATATTCCCCCTAGCTAAGCAACAGAGCCAGACTAGGTGGCCATCAATACATGAACGGATTAAGAAAATGTGATATGTAATATAATGAAATATTACTCAGCCATAAAGAAGAGTAAATTTCTGCCATTTCAGCAAATATATGGAAAAATAAAATAAAATACGTTAGATGCAGACAAGCACAGCTGCATGTTTTTTTCCTACTTGTCAGAACTAAAAAATGTTGACTTGATTATAAAAGAATCATTAATAGAAGCTGATAAGTAGGGGAAAGGGTGGAAAGGGGAGCTTGGATTTGATTTATGAATGCTGTATAGCTATGTGGGTGTATCACACTGAACTTCTTTAATAAGAATAACTGATATGTGTTAATAAAAGTGACGGGTAGGGCTTTGGTGGTGATACAAAGGAATTTAGCAGTGGGATTTAAATCAACCCAAGGCATGATGGGAATGTTATAATTAGACTCTAAGATGCTTCCTATGTGTTAAAATCTTGGTTGCTGGTTTGGTGCTCTTTGGAGGTAGTGGAACATCTGAGAAGTGGCAGGTTGTCAGGTGTTTGGGGACGTGTCCTCAAGAGAAAGGTGGGGACCATGGTAACTTCTTCTTTTGCACTGCTAGTCCATGAGATGACTTGGTGGTTCTCTCCACGTGCGTCCATCATGATGGATGTCTAGAGGCCAAGGGGCCAACTGTCCATGGGCTAAACTTTCCAAATCATAAGCCGAAACAACCCCTTTCTCTTATAAAGTATAATTATAGTAACAGGAAGTTTGTTAACAGAGGTGCCAAAGCAGAGACCGTTGGAAGGCACAGCTAATATTCCACTTTTCTTCCTATCTAAGATACATGGAGCGGAGAAGTGGAGGTGCGGTTAGAGATGGAGGCTGAAGTCTGCTTAGCAAAGGCCGCGAGATCAAGTGCGTCAGTCAGCTATTGCCACATAACAAAGCAACGGCACGTTTAGTGTCATAGAGTCATAGGTCTTATTTCTTGCATATCTGTTAGTGAGCTAAGATGGCTTTTCTCCAAGCCTCAGGTTCTTTGGACCCATAGAAACTCCACATCTGTCTGTCTGTGAACCTAAGTGACAGATTATAACAGCACCCATGGGTCACTCTGTGCACATTCACTCTGGTGCCTACACTAAAGAAGCAGGAGTTCTCTAATGGGAAAAGTCTTGTGACAGAGATAGAAACAAAAGTTGGGGTTGGTGTCACACTTGCTAGCTTACCACTGACTCACAGAAATCACCGGGGGGGGGGGGGGACCAGGAAATGCCCTGACTGTGGAGAAGGATGTTGGTGTGTGCTTTCTTCCAGGGAAGTAAGAGTATGTGACCAATAGTCCGGTGTGGTACACCCCTGAAATCTCAGTTAGTCAGGAAGCCGAAGCCGTAGAGCCACAAGCTTAAGGCCGGCCTGGGCAGCTTAGTGAGGACATGTCTCAGAACCGTGAAACTGGCCAGAGATGTAGCTCTGTGGGAGAGGATGTGCTGAGCACATGTCGAGTCTCCAGCACACAAAAGGAAAGTTTTAGCTAGGTGTGGTGGTGACACATGCCTTGGATCCCAAAATGTGGGAGGCAGAAGCAGGCAGATCTCTATGAGTTCAAGGCCAGCCTGGTCTACATAGTGAGTTCTCAGCCAGCCAGAGCTACATAGTGCAGGCATGTCTCAATAACAAAACAAACTCAAAATAAAACAACAACAACAACAAAACAAAGCAAAAAAAAAAACCCCACAAAACCACAAAACCTTAAGGTTTCTTAAATCATGCCACCTACAGACAGAGTTAATTTTACTTCTTTATGTCTGACTTAGATTCCACTTATTTTTCTCTTTATCTGCTTGCTCATGTTCATACCTCTAGCTGTGTGATGACCAGAAGCGGCGTAGTAGGCATCCTTGCCTTGTATCAGATCTTGGAAGAAAGCTTTCAGATTCTATCAATTGATTACAACGTTATGCGCACTTCACAAACGGCCTGGATTTTATTGAGGAAATTTCCTTTTATGTCTATTTTATCAAGAGAGTTTTTTTTTTTAAATCATGGAAGGATATTGAGTTTTTATTTATACATAACATTTTAAAATTTATTTATGAATAATAAATAGTGTGTTTCAATCATATTCACCTCAACTCTCTCTCCAACTCCTCCTGGACCTTCCCATCACGTTACATTCCTCATGTTCTCTTTTAAAAAATAACCCACTAGGTCCAATTAGTACTACTTATGTACACATGGGTGTGGGACTGCAGGTCCAATTAGTGCTACCTATGTACACATGGGTGTGGGACTGCAGGTCCAATTAATGCTACCTATGTACACATGGGTGTGGGGCTCTCCACTGGAGCACGGGGACCACACCTGTAAGTAGAATGACTCTCCTTCCTCCAGATGTTATCAGTTGTCAACAGCTCCTCAGCTGGGGATGGGGACTCACGAGCCCCTCCCCTCCCCCGCCTCTGATCCTGGAGTTTCGACTGGTTTGAGCTCATGTTTGAGCCGGGAACCACGGCTACTGCCAGTTCATGAGGGCAATGACCCTTTCGTGTCCAGATGGCACTGTTTCAAGCCAGTATTCCCCAAACTCTGGCTTCTGTAATCTTTTTGTCTCTTCTTCTATGATGTTCCCTGAGCCTCAGGAGTAGAAAATATGATATAGATGTACTATTTGTG
Source organism: Acomys minous (assembly GCF_964271855.1). Taxonomy (NCBI): domain Eukaryota; kingdom Metazoa; phylum Chordata; class Mammalia; order Rodentia; family Muridae; genus Acomys; species Acomys minous. Next base: position 11,716,487 of record NC_140483.1, on the reverse strand, counting down.
GTTGAGCACTTCACAAGTTCTTCTCTGCATTTTCACCATTTGTGAGTCTCTGTGTTGAATGCTTCCCCTGAACAAAGATGCTTCTCTGATGAGAAGAGAGAGCTGCTATCTGTGGGTGTAGAGGTAAGGGTATCAAAGTAGTTTGATACTATGTCCATTTAGTGAAGTATTAGTAGTAGGTTTCCCCCAGGAGCCCATGAACCCCCATCCCAAGAGTTCTCAGTCAGATTTACAGCACCAAGCATGAGTTTTCTCTTGTGAGCAGGCCTAAAATCCAACGAGAAAACAGCTGGTTACTGCCATAACCCTGATGCCACTATTGCATACATAGGCATATCTTGCCACACTGGTTGTTGGGGGATTCAGGGTTAATATCTAGGTAAGACTGTTGATAGCTTTTCTTCCAGTTGCCTGCACAGCACCTATCAGCCATGTGAAAGTTAACTGGCTGGGAGGATGCTTCCTGGTCAACTGGACTTCTCCAAGTCCTATGACCAAAGTATGTGGTGTCTTCAGTAATAGCATCTTAGCACCAAACTCTAGTGGGCATCCAAGAGTAATGTCAATAGCTTGCATTGCCTTGGGTCCCCCAGGACTCCTTTTGACCAACAACAATGTTATTCTACACCTATCATTGGACTTTTTACTTGGCAACCTATGGCTTCTGGAAGGAACATTCTCTCTCATGTAGGATAATCCTAATTAAACCCTTTCATATGAACACACACACACACACACACACACACACACACACACACACACACACGAATGTTGCACATGAAACTTATAGAATAGTATATTTCTATATGGTCTTTTCAGTCACTCTTAGCTTTTGTTAATAACATATTATGGGCTGGCTGATTTTATGTCACCTCGCACAAGCTGAGGGGAGGGAATCTCATTGGAGAAACTGCCTTTATTAGATTGGGCTATAAGGCCTTTTCTTAATTAGTAATGTGTGAGGGCCCAGCCATGGTGGGGTGGTGCCACCATTGGGTTGGCGGTCCTGGGAGCTATAAGAAAGCTGGCTGAGCAAGCTATGAAGAGCAAGCTGGTAAACAGCGCCCCTCTGTGGTCTCTGCATCAGCCCCTGCCTCCCGGTTCCCAGCTTGTTCGAGTCCCTGCATCGGTGTCCCTCAATGGACTGTGATTCTTCAAGATATGTAATCCAAATAAACTGTTTTTTCCCCCAAAGTTATTTTGGTTACGGTGTTTCATCACAGCAATAGTAACCCTAAGACACATACTAGACATTTAGTAAGAGAATAAATTTTAGGACCCCTGCCCCTCGCCCCTGACTATAAAAGGCAATTAGGTGAGATAATGGGTGTGTTAATTACTTTACTATATCAGAATGACATTGTCAACCTTAAATAGATGCAATAAGGAAGGAACGAGGAGAATAAGGCCCTTATACCAAAGAGGGAAAATAACCAGTTATAGCCCCCTTTTCATTACCGTCAAGCCAAACTTCATTGTCTTAATCCGGCTCTGTTTCCCACTGCTTCTGATGCCAACTGTCCTTGTCAGTCCTTCCTGTTCTCGGTGGCCGTCCTCACATTGTGATCATGGTGGTCATTTCTTTGGGGGCCTGAGTGGCTCTTCCTTTCTGTGCTCTGTGTAACATCTGGCTTGGTAGAATGGTGAGACATCTCTTTCCCCCACAAAATCTTCTGTTACTGGAGTGTTTTACGTCTCACCTCCCAGAAATCATCTCCTGTGTGTTGTCCCCCTTTGCCGAACTGGGTTGGGAGTGGTTTGAAGGGGGACTCTGAGTTTTGAAGCTTTGTAGGTCTTTTTAGCATCTGCCATGGTCCTGACACAAATGCAGCAAATAACTAGGACTGATCTTGGGGGCATTATGTGTGTATCTGAGCTGCTTGGCTGGCTCTTTGGCTATCTGTATGTGTTAAAAAGTAGTTTCCTTAGGGGTAGCAAAAAAGTCTTTTATGTACCTGTGGCTGCCGCCCAGTGGCCCCAGCATGCCCACTAAATCAGTCATTTGCCAGCATCTTATAGATGACCAGTCCGCCCACCTCTTCATGATACATTCTTGTTTTGATACCTCAAGTGGGGCGGTTTTAAGAAGAAGAGACAGATAAGCCTGGAGATTTAACACAGTTGGTAGAGTGCCTGCCTAGCATGCACAAAACATGGTGGTCAATTCCTAGCACTGTGTAAAACAGGGCGTGGTTTACTCCCCAGCGGTTGGGAGGTGGAGGCAGAAAGATCACAAGTTCAAGGTCATGTTCCTTTGGCTTATAGTGAGTTTAAAGTCAACTTGGGCTATGTAAGATCTGGTCTAAGGAAATAAAATAGTTAAATTAATTGGGGAAAAAAAAGATATTGACAAAGGAAGCCAAGAACCTGGTACCCAGGCAGGTGAACTCTGCCCTCTCTGCTGGGACAGTGTATACACACAGATTCCACTTCCCAGGAAAGACCATCCATTATCTTTTGGGATGTGACACCTCTTGCTGATTACATAAATGTGGTATCAAAATGTCAGGCTGTTTTGATTTCTCCCTCTGAGCCCATGAACACAGTGAGCATATGGCTGCTTCTCTGCCTAGGGCATGAAGGGGTGACTGACCTTGTCCTTCAGCGGTGAGGAGGATTCTGTTTTCCTTGTTAGGTTATGAGAGCCATCCTCCTTGGGGCTGCACTGACTTGGGGCCTTTCTGAGGGAGGCTAGTTTTTCAAGAGGTGGAGTGACATGGCTTCTGTTGTTGACAAGTCTCAAGAGCAGGAGCTGGCTCTCCTGTAACACAGGATGCTCACTGCAGTGGGCAGCTCTGTTGATCAGAGGGTGCCTAGGGAAACTGGGAACGCTCTAGCTTTGCTCTTTGTGCCTGTCCATTCCTCTGTCCAGACTTTTCTAATGTTTTTTGCTCTGGGATACCCTTTCCCCCATCTTCTGGAAAGCTGTATTATGATGTCCCTTATGAACTTAAGAAATTTACAAGAACATGGCTAGAATTGGGAAATGTTATACTAAATGTTGCAATCTCCAGCTCAGAAAGACAAGGTGGTATACACGCCCTCTCCTGCGCAGCTCCTCCTACTCCTGATTGTTATATGTGTGTATTTCTGTGAGAGTGGGATGAAGTCAGGAGAGCAGGAAGGGGACCACAAGAAGGGAGGAAGATTCTTTGATGGGCAGGGCTGGGAAGGATGATAGAATGTGCGTGGCATGAAACTGGAGCGAATACCAGGGCAGAAGGGGACATGTGGGGCCCAGCAGACAAGGAGAGGAGAGGGGGAGCAAAGCCCCTTTGAAGCAGGCGAGATCGTGCAACCCCAGCTTTCTCATTTATCCTCTCAACTGTAGAACTCAGCTAACCAGAGCTCTGTGTCTCAGGGCCAGCTTGCTGTTGCAGCTTTTTATTTTCATTAAAAAAAACAATTATTTGACAGGTTCATACATTTACACAATGGCCTTTAGCTGTCTTTGTCCCCATTTTTTCTCTCTAACCTCTTCCCTATTGTTGGAACCCACTTATCAACAGGTCTCTCTTGTACAGGAAAGAGCCGTCATAATTCTAAATTAATTTTTTATGTGTGGATGCTTTACCTTCTTTTATTTCCATGCACCACATTCATGTATGTAGTTCTGGATGGGGCCAGAAGAGGCATCATACCACCGGGGATGGAGTTACAGGTGTTTGTGACAAGTTCTCTGAGTGCTGGGAATTGAACCGGGTCCCCTGGAAGAGTAGCCAGTGACCTTAACCACTGAGTCACCTCCCCAGCCCCTGTTAGGGTTTTAAACAGTCTCATGACACACTTAAAAAAAAAAGAAGTATTTATTTTATGTGTATAGGTGAAGGAGAGTTAAACATGTTTTTTTGTTTAGATCACAAGTGGGGGATGAGAAAAAGACCTGTGAGAGAGCAGGTGATGTTTATCCCCTTAGAAGTCGAACCACCATGTGGGGGAGAGTGGTTATTATGCAGCTGAAAAACATCCTTGAACAAATTCTGAGAGGAGGTATAAATGTGAGCCAAAAACAAGAGGCAGGGCCTTCGGAAACTTGGGATGGTTTTGGCTATTCATTGCTCCACTTCGAGATGCTCCTAGAGAGAACCACTTGAGGGCTTCAGGGCTCCGGGTTCCGGGCTCTGGCTGAGGTTCCGGGTTCTGGTCACTCCAAGTTCCAGCAGAAGAAATCCTGCTGATTACACCAGGAGAATAGTTCCTCAGAACTGATATCCTTATGGTTTCGTTATTGTATTCTTTAATCTTCTTTTCCTATTGTTTAGGTTAGTTGGGCTATAAGTGAGGTACTCTCAGTTAATAAGTTCATAATAAAATGTATTTGTTAAGAAAATTGGGCCTACATACAGATGTTTTTCCTGCAGTATCACATGTGTGCCTGGTGCCTTCAGAGGTTAAAAGAGAGCAGCGGATGCTCTAGAACTAGAGTTGCACAGTTGTGAGCTTCCATGTGGCTGCTGGGAAGTGAACCTGGGTTCCCTGAGAGCAGCCAGTGCTCTTAACCACTGAGCCATCTCTCTAGCCCCATGACATACATCTTCAGTATAATTTCCTGGTGACAGTCGAGAAAGCACTCCAAGTCACAGGATAATCCCCATGTGGCCTCCAGAGTCAGTTTTATTTAGTGAGAAGTCATTTTAAATATCCCAGCAACCTAGTGTGAGTGTTGGTAACCCTGGAAACAAGATGCCAAGTTGCAATGAAGATTTAGGTTAAGCTGTGAGATTTGAAAACCATGTGCCACGTCTGGGGCGTTTTGGTGAATGTATGACAAGTCTGGGGGTATTTTTGGACTGTGCCTTCTACTCACCCATGATTTTATTCCTAAAAATCTTCGGAGGGCGTGATGCTTGGTTTTGTCAGCTTGTCATGACCTAGCGTCGCCTGAGGAGAGAGTCTCAATGGATTGCCCACATTGGTTGGCCTGTGGGGGCTTGCCTTGGTTGCTTCAGATGATGTGGAAAGACCCACTTTAGGTGTGCGTGGCACTTTCTGGAAGCTTCCCAGATAAAAGGACGCAGAAGTAGGAAAGCTGTGCTCTCCCACCCTTACTCTGTTGAGTTCATCTACTCTGTTGTTGCCTCTGCTGCCCCCTTCACTGATACTAGAACCAGCTTTCTCTGGCTTCCTCTGTAGACTGAAGAGCAGCCATCTTCCATGAATCCTTAGCCTTTGGAGCCAGCCTGGAAGTGCCGGGGTGACTAGCCTGGTGGAGTGATCAGCTACTGAGTCCTCAGCCTTCGCAGTGTGAGACAGCCATTGTTGGACTACTCCCACCCTACTGTGTAAGCACTCTCATTATCTCTTAATATATTCATTCTGCCAGTGCTGTTCCCTCTCGAGAACCCCCATGAGGACAGAGGGCAATGTTTTCAAAAGCATACTGCAAACATTCTCTGGCATAGCAAGGTGGTACCCTGGAAATGACTTCTCACTGAATGAGGCTGGCTTTGGGAGGACATGTGTCCTTATCCTGTGACTTGGAATGCTCTCTTGATGTCCCCAGAAGAAGAATTATGCCATGGGGGCTGGAGCAGGTGGCTCAGTGGTTAAGAGCATGGGTTGCTCTCACAGAGGACCCAGATTCAGTTCCCAGTACCTACGTCATAGGGCAGGATAGACCAGGGAATTGGTGGGTCAAAGTGCAGAACATTCTTGAGCCCAAAGGCAAGGCACATCACCTTGTGGGAAGGCTTCTGGGGGGAAACTAGAGTTCAGAAAGGCAGAGGCTAGGGAGACGTTAGGGCAAGATTGAGGATGGGACTGGGAGCTTCGTGACTTCCTGATGACATTGCGCTGGTGCTACTGACTCTACTAAAGGACTGGCCCAACTGTTTGCAGTTAGTTTTTCTGGGATTAAATAAAGCACTTCTACCATAGGCAGTTCAGTATGATAGACACACAGATGAATTGGGACTCCAACTGCTCCCATCAGCATAGGCTAGAAAATGCTCCCCATAAGGGCCATGGAGGCTGGAGTAGATGACCTTACAAAATACATTCACAGGTGAAGAAGTTTAGAGCTGGGGGAGACCTCAGTGGAAGATAAAGATAAATCCCACAACTCCATCTCATTTTACAGGCTCAGTGGAAAAGGTGAGGCATCTTTCATCACCCCCCCCCCCAACTGTTAGTTTGTGGCCAGCCGAGGCACTGGGCTTATGTATAGCTTTAAAGAGACGTGAATCTACCTATTACTGCTGCACTTTCCTAATTTAGCAGAATCCACTGTGTGTGCATTGGCAAAATGATATTAATGTGGACTATTAGTAGGCAGAAGCAGTCCCATTAATGAGAAATGGACATTAGAATGGGTCCTGCTAGTGAGTTTCCTAAAAAAAAAATAAAAAAAAAATAAAAAAATGAGAGTATTGTGGTAGATGAGCTACAAGCCCATTCTTTCTTAAAATTCATGAGTTGATGGTCCTGCATGTGACTGAGGACCAAGGTGTTGGGTGTAGGCAGCGTATAGGCCTGCCAATAAGGAACAGGGAGTACCTGGGACAAACCCCTCCCTCTGTCACTAGGGTTAACTTCCTTTTCTAAATTCTGTATGTTTTCATTTGTAACTAAGGAGTCTGGGTGTCTTCCCCATCTCCTATCTGAACCAAACCCTGACCCACAGACAATGGTTCGAGTCTTTCCTCCATTCTCTCAGAAGCATGGAGTCTGCTATCATGCCCAGACGAGAGGGGAGTTTTCACATATGACGTTTGCATGTGCATTTTCTAGTCTGCTTTCTGTTGTAATAAAACACCGACCCAAAACAACGTGGGGAGGAAAGGGTTTATTTCAGTCCATCATCAGAGGGGAAGCCAGGCCAGGAGCTCAAGGCTGGACTCTGGAGCCAGGAACTAAAGCAAAAGCCCGAGAGGAACACTGCTTAGTGGCTTGCATTTCCTTGTTGCCTCAGCCACCTTATTGCCTAGGCCAACCTTCCCTGCAGGGCTTGTCCAAAGTCAGCCAGGCTCTCCCATATGCTAGTGGTCAAGAAAATGTCCTGCAGACACCCAGAGGCCAATCTGATGGAGGATGATCGTCAACGGAGGTTCCCTCTTTCCAGGTGTGTCAAGTTTATAGTGACGATAACATGACAGTGTGTACGAGGGTGTTTCCCATAGGGCATTAGGACTAACTCGCTCCTACAAACAACCCTGCTCAAGGAGGACTGCTGTACATGTGCATTTCCAGCTATGTGTGCACTGTCATGTGAATGCTGTGGGCTTAATCTGAAATGTCCCCCATAGGCTCACATCCTGAACTAATTTTCTCCAGTTGGTAACTGGGGGCAGGAGGGGGGGGTGCCTTATTCAGAGGCTGTGGTGACCTTAAATAGGAGAGGCCTACCTGAGGAAGGAGACCACAAGGTTAGGTCTTTGCAGGGCATATCCTGGCTCTGGGTCCTGTCTTGCAGGCTGCTTTGAATGACCTCCAACAGCTGCACCTGTTGCCACAGCATGACGGATGGGCAGCTCTATGAAACCATGAGCTGAGAGCAAACCCTTCCTCTCATACATTGTCTCTGTCAGGCATTTGGTCACAGTGTTAATCTAGAGCAAATTCATTGCCTGGATAATGAGCAAATTCATTGCCTGGATAATATGGGTAAAAGTCTCATGTCTTGTTTGTTGTAATGATAAAAATGATAGAACACTAGGGCCAAGGGACAGGTGTTGTGTTATGTGGGGGTGTGAACTCTTTCTGGGCTCTGATCAAAATTTCATCTTTATCCCCCTTACATTTACTTATCCCCACTCAGGTCTTATATAGGAAGTAGTTACCTAGCTTTGAGGTGGGCTGGGAAATCAAGTGATGCATACAGGGAGGGAAGGGGAAGACTGTGGTCATGGGCACATGAAACCCCTAGATCTCAATAGACTCTGGGGGTTCTTGTGTGGACTTGAGATACAATAATTACTAGAAATTACTGATGCTTCAAATGGCCTCATAGGTTGGAATGTAGACATTAAAATAGTTATCTTATAGATAGACCCTATAGGAAACACGGAATCAGAGTCCAGTTAACATTACCAGTTCGTGCATTATGGCATGCTGCACCTCTGTGGGCATAATGTAGGTGTCATTCTGACAGTGACAGTCTGTGGTGGTGTTCTCTGGAACAGTGCCACTGCCAGAAGAAAGGTGAAACCATCCCTGTTTGACCCAAATGTCTGTGCTGAACCATTGTGACAGCATGAAGGACAGCTCACAGGACTGATAGCTGGAGGAGTGGGTGGCACTCCCTCACTCAACCCTTGAGTGTCTTAGGCATAAAGCCTAGTTCAGCTGAACCACCACTAAACTATTTCTGAGCTTAATAAAATACTTTGAAAATAGGTTGATGCATGAGACCTGGGGAGTGTGTGAGTGTGTGTGTAAAACTGTGGCTCCATTTGCAGAAAGTGAGAGCCCGTCCTCCCTTCCTTCCTTCCTTCCTTCCTTCCTTCCTTCCTTCCTTCCTTCCTTCCTTCCATGACAATGTTTTATTGTGTATCCCAGGATGGTTTAGAAATTGGAATTTTCCTGCCCCAGCTTCTAAAATGTTAGGAATATAGGCACGGCCACCATGTCCACCTGAAGGCTGCAACTTTCATGGGAGAAAGATAAAAAGTGGTTAGGTAGGCCCAGAAGCCCCCTAGTGAACCATCCTGATCTCTCTTCTTCCTCCTCCCCTTCTCCTCCCTTCTTCCTCCTCTTCTTCCTCCTCCTCCCTCCTCCTCTTCTTCTTCCTCCTCCTTCTTCTTCTTCACCAAAACCTTATGTGTATATGCTTACATATATGTCAGGAGTTCACCGTGTGTGCTGGATCTGAATTTTCTTCCACAGTATGGGTGTAGGAGAGAATTAGTGGAGGAGTGGAAGGTTATTAACAAAGCCTCTCTTTGTAGTTGACCCTTCTTGAAGGACCACATGAGATGTGAGATGGATGAAAACACATAAAGGCTATACTCCTGACCACACAAAACTGAGAACACAGAGAGCCAACTTGGCCATTTGATTGTTCCTAAATCAGCTCAGAAAACCTGGTGAACCCATGAAAGCTGACAGTGCTCCCTTCACTGGGCAAACATGGCTCTCTTTTACATACCTCTCCAATGAGAAAACCACTCAGAACCCATGCTTTAGGAGAAGGTAGCTTTATCTCTTTTCACCAATGTTGGTATGTAAGATTTTTAAAAAGTTATGTGTGTATGCATTTGTGAGTGTGTTTGCTCATGTGAGTACAGTACAGGGCATAATTCTCCTAGAACCCAAGTTACAGAGAGTGCTGGCAGCTGAACTGAGGAACTCTGAAAGAGCAACACGTGCTCTTAACTGTTGAGCTATCTCTCCAGCCTCTAAGTGCTGATACTTGAAAAAAAAATCTAGCTGCAGACCTTGTCAAGGCATCACTGTTACTAAAGCTGACTTCTAAAGCTGACATAGTGCATTGAAGGAGCCTCCCCCTCCCAGCCGTTAACCTTCAATTATACATAATTTTAATTATATACTTCTCCCTTATGCTTATAAGAAACAGATGGAATGTGGCCATTTGTATGAGTTACTTTTGTTGCTAAGACAAAGTAGCTCACAAAAGCAACTTACAGAGGGAGAGTTCCTTTGGCTCACAGTTTGAAGGCACAGTCTTTCCACCATGCAGTCTGGAGTTCCATTGCAAGAGGTGGCACTGCTCATATTCAGGGTGGATCTTCCCCCTTCAGTTAAATCTTTCTGGAAACACCCTCACAGACAGACTCTGAGATGCATTTCCATGGCAATTCTAAATCCAGTTAGTTTGACAGTGAATGCTAACCATCTCACCAGCCACCCTACAAGCCTACAAAGGCCTCTCGCCTTCCACACTTGACATTTGAATTATATTTGATTTTGGAGGTGATGCAAGCAAAGAAGCTGCAGAGCATCGCTGTCTTAGCACACTGGACCAAATCCAACAAGCTGATCGTGTATGCTGGCCACGCAGCTTCTGTACTTAATATGCAGCGCAGGCTCCGCGATGGCTCTTCGCAGGCGTTGTTTATTCCACAGTGCCCGGGACTGCACTCCTGCAGTCTTAATTACAGTTACTTCATGGGAGGGTGAGGGGGCATCCTTCTATACTAGCTGAGTTCTACAAAGCCCATCTGGGTTGATTTCTGTCTCTCCTTTTGAAAGCACAGGAAAGGTCCTCACATTCTTTGAATGAAAGGTCTTCTCATTCTTTCAGTAGACAGGCAGATGGTTGCCTTGGCCAGGTGACCACTGTTTTCACGCACGTTGTTTTAAGAGTGATTGTCCTATACTCTTCAACCAATATGGCTGCTGCGGGAGTAGTGGAATTATGTAACAGAACTCAACCTAGTGAGTTCTTTGTGTCTCTTCTCTTCTGGAACTTTTTACAAATATTGGCAGCTTTCTACCCCTGAGGAGTTACTTTGGAACCATTTAGCTGGTGGCAGGAGGAAGTGTGGACAGCTTCTCAGTGCCCCTTTCCTGAGATGGCTCCTACATGTGTCTACAGCTTTAGGTGTGCAATCTTGATAGCCATGTCTTCATGTTTACAGAAAAATCAGCTCATCAAGTTCCTCTGGAGGCCCTTCCTCCCTCATGTCTCTTAGGATCAGTTGAGCATCAGTCTGCGGGCAAGTCCTGACTTAGGAATTCAGCCCATGTCCTTCCTATATGGAACTCTGGGAAGATGCTGCTGAAGTGAGTGGACCATTCATTTTGCCTTGAATGATGCCACTTGTTCCTTGGGGTGAAGATGTCTCCTGCCAAACTCCATCTGAGTATCAACAGTTGTGCCTAACTTAACACTGAGGATATATTCTGGAAAATGCACTGTTAGTTTAACCATGGGACGCTGTGAGGTATCAGACATGTACTAAGATAACTACAACGTCACCAGGTGGTATAATCTTATTGTAATCACTACTTTTGACCGAAATGTCACTAAATGGTATGTAGCTATGTTTCTTAGTCTTTGTAGCCATCGTGGCTTTGGAAAAACAAGACCTCTAGGTGGGTCAAGACAGCATGCATACTTAGTTCCAGTCCCTTTGGTGGGAAGGTCTCAGCAGAGAGGGAAGGGCTGCCAAGGGCCTGTGGATGCCCTCACTGTGGACATGTGAAGTCTGTCTTCAGTGATGCTGTAGTTCAAACAGGCCATTCTGTTTCTCTTGCAATTAACACAGTGTGACACCATTAGGGATTCAAATATGCACATCTCTTTATCTGTCATTTGAATCCTGTGCAGTGTGCACTGTACGATGCACAGGCTCTGGAGTCAGTCCCTCTGGGGCTACCCTTTTTCTGAATCTCCTTCAGTTCATTTGTGAAATAAGGATAATAGTCACAGGTACTAATCTCACTTTTGTTCGAAGCCTTATAATCAACTCAAAAATATTACGAAGAGCCTCTTTTATGTACCAAATAATCAAAATTTATTTCTTCCCCACCTGTACTGAGGATTGTTGAACAGAGAGCTATCTTCAGCCCTTTTGATTTCTGAGTCAGGGTCTCTCTAAGTTGTTCAGGCTGGTTTGACTCACCGAGTAGCCCTGGCTGGCCTTGAACTCATGCCCCTCCTTTCATTGCCTCCTAGGTAGTTGAGTATATGTGTATGCTCCACCACAGTGAGCGAGGCTCAGCACAATCTTCTTATCATGATCCTTTCTGTTGTGTTCTACATCACCAGGGTACCACTTCACTGTAAACACTTCAAAGCAGAAGACATGGCTGGTTTATGCAATCAGCTCACTTAGCATTCAACAAGGAAAACCCTGGCATTGTTCCTGGTATGGGGGAGATCCAGGTGGCCCTGGCATCTGCCCCCTTTAATGTTATTAACAACGCCTATTAACTGCCGAACTTAATAGGACTCACTGTGTTGCTCGATACATTCAGCCATCATGCACTGAGCATGTCTAGTCAGCCCTTTGCTATCCTCTGCCATCCTTCCTCCCATGGCCACCAGCAGCATTCATGCAAGTCCCTAAAATCCCTCTTAATTTACTTCTGTTCCCTCCCCTTTATGTTCTCCATCCATCATGATTCCAGCCACTCGTCTAGGTTGACATACTGGTTTCCACACATGAGTAAGAACATGTGGTATGTATGTGTCCTTCTATGTCTGGACCATTTCTCTTAACAGACAGCTTCCAGCTCTATCCATGCTGCAAAGGGCTGAACTTCATTCTTTGAACAGCTGAGCATTGCTATTCATGACTGCACTTTCTCTATCTTTTTACCCAGTGAATGGCGTTCGCATTGGCTCTTATGATTAATGCTTCTCTGTTTGGTAGAACAATTTCATTTCTTTTCATTTCATTTCATACACACACATACCCAGGAGTAAAATGTTTCTATTTTTTGATGGCTGTTTATATTTTGAAAAATGTTTGTGTAACTCTTTTTTTTGTGTGTGTGTGTGTGTGGTGCTGTGAATCTAGTGTGTGTGTGGTGCTGTGAATCTAACCCAAGATCTTGAAAGTATCCAGGCAAGCATGACACATTGGAGGTTGGTCTGGTGCATTTTGTTGCTAATTACTGCTTGCTGTCTCTGTCCCACCTGTACTTTGCCTAAGAGCCTAACCTGTTTGACCAATAAAAGGCCATCACACCTGGGCAGGGCAAATGGGATAGGTGTGGCTAAGCTTCCAGGGCTTGGAGAGACAGGGAGAATATTGAGAGGAAGAGAGAGCTGAGGAGAGGGAGAAGAAGGAGGCTAACGCCATGGGTTAGGTGGAGGAGAAGCACATGGCAGGTGTGGATGGAGGATTCGGCCCAGATGAAGAGCATTAGCTAGTATTTGGGATTATGGATGGGAGGTAGTTTGATAGAAATTATTAGAAGCAGATGGCATGGGATTGGTACAGGAATCCCATACCTGCCCCACTATGGGAAGTAGTTTAGGGGATTAATATCTGCCCTGCCCCAGGTTAACTAAGGCTATTTTAAAATATAACTGGTGTCAGTGTCTTGATTGATTGCTAGCAGGTTAGAAAATACTGCCGTAATAATAATTATAGGCCTAATAATAAACATTATCCGGCCATACTGGTAATTTAACTGCAACAATGTCATGCGATCTACAGTCCATGTTCTGTTTTGTGCCCCACTCTGTGGTTCAGGTGGCTTTGGAACTCACCATATAGTCCAAAGTGGCCTTGAACTTGAGATCCTGTTGCCTTTACCTTCTGAGTGATGGGATTATAGGCATGGGACAGCACATCTGGCTTCTGTTTTGTTCTTCAGCCCATTTCAAAGCTGGATTCTTTACGTTTGGGCGCACAGCTTTTCCAGTTCCTTGTACTTACTGGACTTCAACCCCTTGTCAGATCTACCGTGGCAGGCATTTTCTCGTACTTGGTAGATTGTCTCTTAGTCCTGTTTACTGTTTCCCAGTCTGTGCCAAAGCTTCTTATTTATCTAGTTTTACTTTGGTTGCCTGAACTTAAAGGGCCCTATAACACACACACACACACACACACACACACACACACACACACACACACACACACACAGCACTTCCTATACAGTGTCTCGAGTATTTCTTTTGTGTTTAATTGCAGGAACTTCATAGTCTGAAGTTCAAGATTTGGGATTTTGATCCACGTTGAGCTGTTCTTTGAGCACAGTGAGAGAGGGAGAACTAGTCTCTCAGCCAGCATAATTTGCTGAAGAGATTTGTCTTTTCCTCCACAGCATGCAGTATTTTTTTTGGACTTGTATCTCCCTCCATTTTTCTAATTTTTTGTTGTGCTGTGGATTGAATTCAGGGCTTTTTCCACCAACCACTCTACCACTGAGCCACACTCCTAGCTTTTAGCCATACTCTCAAGAATTGCTATATAGCTGACACAACTCTTCTTTTTTTTCTTAAATAATAGCCACCTTCAACTTGATCTATAGTTGTGTGGTAACAGAGTATATGCTTTACATGTGCAAAGCCCTAGTTCAATCTCAATAACTCTTGGCTCCTCATACCCTCCCTCTGAACAGAAAACCACAACGTCCAGAATAAAGCATTTTACAAACCAAGCTAAGAACTACGGGCAGCGGGGAAGGCAGCTGGTTCTACAGGAGTCTCATACTACAGACGCTCAGTGCTAATGGCGGCAGCAGCAGCAGGAGACACAGCCAGGTGGTACCAGCTGGACAGCCTGAGAAGCTTCTCAGAGCTCCGCTCAGCTGCAGCCAGGATCTTGACTTATACCACAGAAAAAAGTGTTAGGACAAGTCAGTATATAACACAATTGGAGTTTGTTGAAGCAGATCTGTGAGGGAGGATCTGTCTGTCTGTCTATCTATCTATCTATCTATCTATCTATCTATCTATCTATCTGTCCATCATTTATCTATCTATAGAAAACAGTTGTACATGTCCAACGCTTTTCTCAGAAAGAGAGAGCCACCTTTGTCTCTACCCTTGAACATCCCACATCCTAACGCATTAGCTCAATAAATGTGTTGAGATGAAGGGTGATAGCATAGGTGTGTCCCTGTGAACTGCAATCTCTGTAACACAAGGCGGTGAGACTAACTCAACGTCAGCACCAGAGCTGCTTTAGATTTGGACTCTTACTCCCGCCTCCGAGAACTTGGAGATGTTTCTTCCCAACTGTGTTAGTCGATTTGTTCATTCGGAAAATAGATATCATGACAGCATGACCTCATATGTTGTGAGGAATAAATGATACAATGTCTGATATTAAAACATTCCTTTCTGGGCTGCCACCCCACCACCCACCTGCTGCAGTACTCGGGAGAGCTGGTCCAGGTGGCATGGGTGCATGAGAGCTGGTCTCTATGGTGTGAGCATCGAAGAGCTGTCAGGTTGACCAGCTCAGCTACCACCTAGGCCCAGTTGAGTTTGGGCTTTGGGTTGGCACACCCCAACATCTGCTCCAACTATGAAGTGCTGGAGTATGTGAAGGGACTGGTCCTGCAGATCCAAAGCTGCAGGATCTCCATGACACAGGGCAATGTGTCACAAGATGTGTGAGAGGAGTCCCAGTGAGGATCCAGTACTGAGAGTGTAGTGGAAACCAGAGGCCTCGAACCAGACCAATGACTCATGCAATGATGCTTTGCAGTAAAAGCTGTTTGAACAAAAGGGCATATTGTGTGACATTGCAGCTTCCACGCTGAGATTTTTGTTTGTTTTCTTTTGGGGGGAGGTTATAAGGGCGGAGGGCACATATGGAAGGACAGGGAGATTAATGGGATTGGGGTTCATGATGTGAAATTCATAAAGAATCAATACAAAGTTAAAAAAAAATTCCTCCCTCCCTCCAGCCTGAACACACATTATGTGGGTGGTCCTTATTCTCTTATCCCATTGGCTCTGGTGAACTTATTAGAATCTAAGGACCTAGAGATTGATAATGGGCTAATTTACTCACCCATCACTTGCTCACGCACTTTGCCCACTCACTCACACACTTTGCCCACTCATATACTTGCTCATTCACTCATATACTCTCCTCATTCACACATTTTCCCACTCACTCACACACTTACCTACTAGCTCACTGACACACTCACACACTCACTCACTTGCTCATTCACTCAGTTCCTCACTCACACACTCATGCACTTACACACTCACCCACTCACTCACCATTCACTCACTGGCTCACTCCCTTACTCACTTACCCACCCACCCACTCACTCACACACCCACTCACTCACACACTCACCCACCCACTCACTCACTCACCCACTCACTCAGTCAACCAGCACTCATTGGATTCTTGCTGTGAGCTAGAATTTGTTCCATGCACTGGAGACATCGCATCATAAGGATGTGTTAGTGCATTAAATGTTTCTGTTGCTATGATAAAATATCCTGACAAAAGCAAGTTAGATGAGAAAAGGATTTTTTTTTAAATCCTTAGAGTCCAAGAGGAAGGCACCGCATCATGGCAGGGAAGGAGTGGCAGCAGGACTGCGGGTGGTTCTAGTAGTCAGCAAGCTGCTGATCACGTTTCATCTACACAGGGGAGGAAAGGAGGAGAACAGGAAGTGGAGGGCAAGGCTATGAAACCACAAAGCCCCCTCCCCCAGGAATGTACTCTATCATCAGCTGGGGCCCAAATGTTCAAACACATGAGCCTAAGGGGCACTTCACATAAACCACAGTAACAGAAAAAAAAATCCTCACTCTCAGGAAACTTTTAAAGGGATACACACAACTCAAACATAAACAACCAGCTACAATTCCTATAATGTTAAGTATAACGAAGAAAGTGACTGAAGCAATTCTTTACACAGTGATGGGTCTCTCTTCAGACTGTCTTTTAGTGGAGTGAGCAGACAAAGTCTCTGAGTGTGGGTGTGCGCATGCACATGTGTGTGTGTGTATGTGTGTGTGTGTGTGTGTGTGTGTGTGTGTGTGTGTGTGTGTGTGTGTAGGTGTTCTTTTTTTTTTAATTACTCAAGGAAATAAGAGCCTTTGCTTAGAGTCATCCCTGTGGTATCTTTAGTTCCCTAGATGAACTTCAGTCTGTCACCATCTTTTTCATAAAGTGATGCTCAGAGATGAACACAGGCCCCGCCCCAAGGGTCTGGCAGGCCCCAGGAAGAACTGTGCTATTCTCTTGGCTGCCCACTAATCTAGTGGCTCTCAACCTTCCTAATGTTGAACCCTTTAACATAGGTCCTCATGTTGTGGTGACTCCCAACCATAAAATTATTTTCATTGCTACTTCATAACTGCAATTTTGCTACTGTTATGAATCGTAGTGCAAATGTCTGTGTTTTCCGATGGCCTTAGGTGACCCTTGTGAGAGGGTTCTTTGACCCCCAAAGGGGTGGTGACCTATAAGTTGAGAGCTGATGCACCAGACACATCTGTAATGCAACCCAAGTCTGCAATTTGCTTTTTGACAGCCAGAGACTGCAGTTATAAATGGAGCTCTTGAGCACTTCTGAGCATGCTAAAATACCACTCACATTCTCTCCCAGATGTCTACAGAGATATCTTCCCGGCCTCCCTCAAGGCTTCCTTGCTTAGGTAGCTGGGGTTCCCTAACAACCGTGTGTACTCCAGATTTCTCAGCCAGCCCCCATCCTTCGTGGCCTTGTGTATGCCACCCACTTTGAAAGAATTAAAATCCATTTCAGCAAGAGCCTGAAGTGATAAAGTAATGGAATTGCTGGTAGCTCTAAAAGCTATGCAGGCTGACCCAGGGAATTCTGATGTGGGTAGACAGTGTGTACCAGCTTCCTAGGTCCCCACCTTGAGAGTCATCACTCTGTAGCTTCTGCTTCTGGAAATGGGAGCTTGCCTACTGAGGTGTTAATCCACCTGTAGATGGGCCCGATGGTGTTGTCATAAATCTGAATGATTTGAATCTTCCTACTGGCTCTAAAGCCTTGGATTGGGTAGCATTTCCATTCCTTGATCTCAGTGATTTACATACATTCCTCCTCTTTCCACCATCCCTCCCTTCCTTTGTAGGATGGCTGGAACCTGGGTGGCCTGGTGAAATATGCAGGCCTCTCTTTTCCCCACCAATGCCCTCCAGGTCTGTCTCGGAAGGGAAAACTCACTTTTCAAAGAATAAATCTGTAAAAGTGGCAACATTTCAGGGCAGTCAATCTTTTGCAGCGTGTGCACAGGTATGCGTGCCTGCACATGGCTGACCCCTGTGTGCCCTTTGTGTATATCTGCGTGTCTGAGAGAGGGCTTCTGTGCATAGAGACCTTTAATTTAGGTAATTGTGGATGGAAAAACATGATTGGAGAAGCCAGGGAGGCATGAAACTAGAGAGAAACAGGGTCAAGGAAAGGGGAGCCAGGCAAATGGTATTCCCATAGATTGCTTTAGCAGAGAGGGAGAAAATTATATAATTTGGGGTAATTGTGGAAAAACCTTTGTCCTTTATATTTGCCTTCTACCTACCACCAAATTACTTAGAAGGACCCCACAAATGGGTAGGGTGAGGAAAGATACCCGAAGGACCACGGAAGCATGGGTTGGCTGGTGAGACAGGTCTGCTAAATCCAGGACCTAGTGATGTACGTGGTTCAGAAAAGGAGCCTGAATCTTTTCAACAGTGAGTGGAGCATTGTTACACGGTTGCTAGAGTGTCAGAGGGAAACCGAATGGGTAGTGGATGTGGGACTTGTAGGAGAGAGGAGCCAGAGGGAGGTTTGTTGTGATGGAGGAGATGCTGGCTCAGCCACGGAGGGAATCAGAGCATGCCGCCTGAGCTGAGTCAAGGCTGAGAGACTCTGGAATTCAGGTGTGCCTAGAGATGGCAAAATCTGCCCAAGTCAGCCATGTGGGCCACTGCTGAGAGAGAAAACACCTCATTAACCCGGAGGCAAAAAGAGTAGACAGCAGGCTTAATTGTGAAGGCCTTTACTTTCCCCGAGGAAAGAACTGGCTGAGAGGGAGCTGGGTGATTGGACAGTGAGTTTTCAGATGACAGTTTTAGAAGGAACACTTGGTTTGGAAAAAAGGTAACTGTTGTAGAAAGTTGTTATTAATATTTACTATTAATCGCATAATTATTACTGTAGTTATATTTAATCTGCTATCATATCAACAAAAGGCACAGGCAGCTGTTAGATTTTTGACATGCCTTAAATTCTGGGGCTGGGTAGAAATTACTCCCTTGAGCTAATTTTTACCTCCCAGGCCCATATCCCCTGCCAATTGCTCTAATAATTCCTAGCTGGGCTACTTCTCATCCAAGGTCTCATAAATCCTTTCTCCACTACCGATCATCAGAGCAAGCTCCTACTGGCCACGTGCGGTTTGTTCGTGCTAACCCATGGTGGTTCTGCCTCTTCTCTCTTTACCTGTCTCTCCCTTCTCCCCTCCCATGATCTTTCTGTCCTCCAAGGCTCTGAACCTTAGCTCCACCCACCTCTTTTTTCCCTGCCCAGGTGTAGGCATTTTATTAGTCAATCAGGGTTTGTTTGGAGGCAAGGTTCACAAACATCATTTTTGGGTATGTGATAGTCTGCTTGTAAGAGACAGCAAACAGACCTCAAGGAGCAAAATAATTAACAAGCAAATGCAGTGCACCAGACCATGCTATAGAGGCAACAAAGGAAATGCCTGAGAGACGTTAAGTCCTTCATCTGGTGAAGGATGGTTATATCACATGGCAGTATCTGGATTGTGGCTTTGTCCAGACTGGACAAAAGTGGGGTCCTGGAATTTGAATGTGTTGAGCTGAAATGCATGCAGGGAAAGTCTTGAGGGATCTCACACCATGTTCATTGTCTTTGAAGTCCAGCACTTGACCTTCCTTCTGACCGCTTACAGCCCCTTTCAGTACTTGGCTGATTGTAAAATCATATGCAAGGAATATGTTTGGGTCTAGGAGAATGGCTGTTGGTTTTGCTATGCAAGCATGAGGACCTGAGTTCAAATCCCAGAACCATGTAAAAGCCAAATGCAGTAACATGCATCTGTACCCCAGCACTGGAGAGGTGTCAGGAGACAGGAGAAACCCTGGAGCTAACTGTCCAGCCTAGCCAATCAGTGATCTCCTGGTTCAGTGTGGGAACAGTTCATCCATTCAGTGATCTCCTAGTTCAATGTGAGACCCTGCCTAAAAAGACGAGATGGAGAGCAAGTGAAGAAGACACCTGACATGCACCTGTGGCCTCCATACACCTGACATGCACCTGTGACCTCCATACACCTGACATGCACCTGTGACCTCCATACACCTGACATGCACCTGTGACCTCCATACACCTGGCATGCACCTGTGGCCTCCATACACCTGACATGCACCTGTGACCTCTATACACCTGACATGCACCTGTGGCCTCCATACACAGTCATATATACACACCCGGGGAGGGGGGGGGGAGAGAAAAACAGGGTGAGGGAGAAGAAATGTGTTTGGAGGAATCTTTTGCTTTCATATATTTTTTATTTTTATTCAACAGAAACATTTCCTGGAGCAAAGACAACACTATGTGATAGGTCTTTTGGGTTGTGTTTCTTCTCTTGTTTATTTCTTTTGTCTTTTCATAGTGCTAGTGAAAGAAAACATGTCTAACACCTAGTGACAAGCTCACTTGTCACGACATCTTATGAGAGCCACATACTGTTCTAGGGTAGTGTGATTATGGTAGATGTGAGTGGTGAGATCAATGCACAAAAACAGGAGAGAGAGAGAGAGAGAGAGAGAGAGAGAGAGAGAGAGAGAGAGAGAGAGAGAGAGAAGCAGATCAAAAAATGGTCCCAGATGGCTAGGCTGATTTTAAACATAACTATGCATGACATAATGACGTTTCTGTCAGTGACAGAGGGTATGAGCGGTGGAGATTCCATAATATTAAAATGAAGATTAAATATTCCCGCTGCCTAGTATTTTCAACGCAGCTACGCTTAGATATGTTCAAACATGCAGTTTCTTGTTATCACGTTCTGGATACTTAAGCATTCAGGGCAGCATGGCTCGTTCGGTACCATGCTGCGAGATGTTTAGCCTAGGAACCATGGCTTAAGCAAAAATGTCTCCATGGGCTCTTGGTTTGCAAGCTTACTGCTCAGTTGATGCCACTGTCCTTGAAGGGTATACAGCCTTTAGGAGGTGGGTCTTACCTGGGGAAAGTCAGTCACGAGGAGCAGGCCCTTGATGATTACACCTATCCTTTGGTTCTGGCTTGCTTTTTCTATTTCCTGGTCTACCATGAGGTGACCAGTCTTTGCCACCTGCTATTGCCACTGTGGGCTGAACCTCTCTGGCATGCCTTCCTTGGCAAGGTGGACGGAGACCACCCGAAACCATGGAACAAATCTTTCCCTGCTAAAGTTGTTGTATCAGGTATTTTGATTTCAGTGCTTGGAAAATAATCAATGTAATAGGCTTAGGGACAGGGGACAGCAGCCACTCCATAAATCCATGCAAGCTGCCTGAATTGTTTTTCTCAGATTCTGGTGTATGTTGCGGCAGTAGTGGACCACCCCCTGCCACCGACCACCGTATTATCTTAGGGGAAGGGACCACCTGCATGAGGGGCAGCTCCCATTTTGTGAACATATGTTTCTGGTTTCTATTTTAGGGACATAATGTTTCCTCTCATGCTTATTATTTATGGATTCCAGATCACCACCCACTTGGAAAACATATGAAGCTGGCTCGTGTGTGGAGGGAACAACTTTGGGAAGTCAGCCAGCACAGCAACGGCATAAAAATCGCCCAAGAGCACAGGGCTCCATTCAGGGCCACAAATCAAGTCCAGGTGCTCTGTGTTGGGGTAGAGGTGGGTTCTCTGTGTCTGCTGCCCTCAATCAAGCTGTCTCTATCAGAGGTCTAGGTCAACCCGTGTTTAAAAGAGTACTATAGAAACCGTATGTGTGTGCAAAACCGTATCGCCTTCCTTTCTTCCCAGGGCTGGCAAAATGTGTTGCCTTTTCTTCCTTGTAGTTTTTCTGAACTGGAAAAATTGACAGCTACTGCCCTCACCCCCAGCATAAATCTAGCCAATAGGGACATTTAAGACAGGAATGAACTGTGAACTTTTCCAACAATGGTTTCTTATACGATATTGCATTTGAGGGACCTACTGAGCATTTTAAGGGGCCAGGAAGTTCTGGAATATAAAACAGCCCTAAAAGCCTCACGTGCCAATAGAAGAATATCTTAGCATTTTGGGATATTATCAGTGTGTGTGTGTGTGTGTGTGTGTGTGTGTGTGTGTGTGTGTATGTATGAGTTCATATATGTACAAGTGCACATGTGCATGCATGCATGTGGAGCCGAGAGGTTGGCCTCAGGTGTCAGTCTTCATCCACCTTTGGTTTTTGAGACAGGGTCTCTCACTGGCACTTGGAGCTCATTCATTAGGCTACACTGGCTCACCAGGAAGCCTCAGGGACCTCCTTGGCTCTACTCCCGCAGTGCAGGGATTACAAGCCTGTGTTACCGTACTGGGATTTTAGTTTTTGTAATGTGGGTTCTGGAGATTGTACTCAGGGCCTCATATGAGTGATGCAAAGCACTTCAATGGCTTAGCAATCTCTTCAGCTCTACAAAGTTCATTTTCCTTCCTATGAATATAATTATAAATCGGCATTCTCAAGGCCTCGGATTCTCCTGTCATGTACCTCAGCACTGCAAGCTCTGCTTCCCACTGGCATCTTTCCTGGCATTTGGAGAAGCAACATTTGCGCGTTGTCTTCTTTCTGCTATGATCTTTGTTGTGTGGACTATTGTCTAGATTCAGCATCTAGAACTAAGGGGATGTGTAAACTTGCCCACTGTCCTTACCTGCTGTCTCTCAAGCAGACACACAGGCTTTCCTCTGTAAAATATTTTCCGAGTAGTCCAGAAGGCTGCGGTCAAAGCTCTGAAAGCAAGTTGAGTGTGGCAGTGCACGCCTCTAATTCTAGTGCTGGAGGCTGAGGCAGGCTGATCTCTGGACTGAGGCCAGCCTGGTCTACAAAGCTAAGGCTACACAGAGAAACTGTGTCTCAGAAAAAAAAATAGAAAAAAAGAAAGAAAGAAAGAGAGAAAAAAAAAAAAGAGAAGAAAAGAAAAAAAGGAAAAAGCTTCTCTGGAAGCTAGAATGACCATTTAGAAACTTTGTTTCTTTTTTCAAAGATAGATTCTAATATGGCCCAGGCTGGTCTCATACTTGTTATGGAGCCAAGGGTGACCCTTGGATTTTAAGTCTTCCAGCCTCTACCTGAGATCCCCTCAGCGCTGGATTATAGGCGTTCACCACCACACCTGACTTCTGCAGTGCTGGGACTACACCCAGGGCTTCATGCATGTTAGACACGTACTCAGCAATAAGCCATACCCTCATTTTGAGAAGTTAATTTTTAATAGAGAGCAGCTAACCAGTAACGTACCATACATAACGTACAGCAGTGCCTTTCAGTGTCAGATGCTGTCAGGGCTCCTTGGGGACTTGGCTGTAACTCAGAGTTCCAGGCTCTATGGAGTCTACTATCTCAGCATCTTCCACAGAGGGGCTCTTCTGCCAGGTCGCAGCAGGTCTTCTGGATAGTTCTGAGAGCCAGAGTGACAGGTGCAAAGATAATGATGTAAACTGGCATGGTAGGAACCAAGGTGGTACTTGCTAGAACTTTGTGGAAAATAACCTTTCTGTCTTCTTCCGATGTTAATGGAAGAAAGAGGAGATTTGAGCCTAGAAACTCTGTGGTCTTGTCATGGTGAGGGAAGCCCAGGGAAGCTGACCAAACATGACAGAAGGTAGCCTTTTCCCTGAAAGACATCAGATTGCTTTCTCAGGGTGTGTGTGTGTGTGTGTGTGTGTGTGTGTGTGTGTGTGTGTGTGTGATTTGCAATTCAAGCAATCCTACAATTCATAGGTCTTATAACCAAAATGACGATGAATTTAGATTTAATGTACTTTGATGATTCAGGAGGTCTTTAGGGCGCCATCATTTTTTCCCCACCACAGGTGCTTTGACATCTGTGCCTACATTGCCTGGTGACAGATTACTTCTCCTGAGGACAGCTAATTCTTAGAGATAGCAAAGCACGTACCTGGAAGCAGGCCTTTCAAAGGAAAATCAGACTTTCCAATCCAGAGCCCACACCCTGAGGCCCCATCTGTCTGGCTGCTCCACTGGAGGAGGCTTATTCCTCTGTCCAGAACATTCCAGAGCCAAATTCTAGACAGCGGGAGGCTACTCCTCTTGCGGAGAGCGGGGACTGCTTTAGTTACTTCCCAGCTTTCAGTGCGGGCCCATTACCAAGGGACTCCATTAGACTAAAGAGCAGTTTGTTTCCTTCTCAGTATAAATGCTGAGGTAGAAGGACTGTATGTCCCCATGATACATCATAGCCCTGAGATATGGGTTCCAGGACTATTCACCTGTCATGGCCAGTGAAAGGGAATTTCCCTCAGCTTTGGTCTTTATATCACTTGCTCATGATTTAAAAATATTGGATAGGGCTGGACCAGGAGCACTGCTGATGCACATGAAGCCTTTGTGTGTTCCATACAAAGCTGTCCCTCCTCAGATAGCTTACCTCCCCCTGCTGGAGTGTTGTGGTAATGAGTGCTTAAATCAAAGAGGACGGTGATGTGCAGGCACAGCCTGCAGTTGAGCAGCAGAAAAGCAATCGCTGCAGCAGCCCTGCCTTTGAGCATGCCCTTGATTTGGCTGCCAAGGCGCAGGCAGAATAGCAATCACCTACATTTAGCTTCTGTAGATTTGCACAAAGAAAGTTCCCTCAAATGGGGAGGGAACTTAAAAAAAAAGTTTTATTTTTATTTTTTACTATGTATATGTGTGATTATGTCTATGTATGTGAGTGCAGGTGCCTCAGAGGACAGAAGAGGGCATAGGATCCTCTGGAGCTGAGTTGGAAGCTGTTGTGAGCTGCCTAACATTGGTGTTGGAACTGAACCTTCTGTAGAAGCACTATGCATTCTTCAGCACTGAGCCACCTCTGCAGCCCTAGAAAGGAAATTTTGATTGTGACCAGCAAGCAATCAAGACATCCCAATATACCATGACAGTTTAAGGAACTGACCTTAAGTTGATCTCTTTAGCTAGGTAAAGTTGAGGTGTGAGTCAGTCCGACGTAGTGAGGGAGATTTGGACCAGTCAGCAGGCACATTGCCAACTGAGCTCCTGAATTCTCTGCTTTGTGATGCAAGCTAAACTTTATGTTAGAAGGCTTTGCTTTTTTTCTTGGTGACGTGGCATTCTGTGAACCAGATTTATTCAGCCTGTATCCCGAGGGGCAGGCAGACTTGATCATTTCTGGAGGACAAGGATTGGGCCTGGGGTAGGGATTGTATTTTGGGGACCATAGAAGGAAAACCTCTCTTATTGGTATTAGTTAAGATGGAGTGAATCCACATGCTAAACGTTATTGGTAAGTATAGTGATTTTGGGGGGATGGGACAGCAGTGACCAGAGTCCCTTGATTCTAAAGAAGATGTTTACACTGCCAGCTGTTCTAGGATGAACAATAAGATGGGGGAGCTTCCTATTATTCTGCCCCCAAACTGGAGAGGAGTGATGACCTGAGGAAAAGGAAGGCCTAGAGATTCCTGAGAGGATAGGGAACCCCTTTTCTACTTCGCCAAATGTGGCCCACAGAGAAGCAGGCAGGAAAATGCAGGTGACTTTAGAGTAGGCATTGGTAGTCGCAGAAGAAAGCAACTTGACCTTCCCAAGTCTTTGGTAAGGCATCTTCTATGTGCTGTTGCATGCTCTTAGCAGTGCGCTGAGCACCCAACTCGAGTGATGTATGGTACTTCAGTTGAAACCGTGCTGAGTGTACCTCAAGGACAAGCTAAGGGTCTGGAGAGGTGGCTCAGTGGTCAGGAATAAAGATTGCTCTTCAGAGGATGGGCACTTAGTTCCTAGCACTCATGTCGGTGGCTCACAAGTGGATTTCACTCCAGCTCCAGAGGTATCTGATGTGACTGGCCTCCCCACCCCCACCCCCCGGGCACTTGCACTTACATGCATACCTCTCCCCACATATGCATACCTAAGAATAATAAAAATAAATATTAAAACATCTAATGAAAGGGTGACAAAAAGTAACATCTATGACTTCTCATGGAAGGGCTATATGTCACTAGGATACAGTAGTGGACATATTAGCCTTCCCCAGGACACTCAGAAATTACTTAATGGGTATAAATCTAAAAAATAAGAACTCTACCAAGAAATATAGATATGGCGTCGGGGGTTGGTCTGGTGCTATGTATTCTAATGCTTATTAGTGTCCCCCAAGATCTGGTTGCTGCCCATGTACACTAGCCTTTGTTGTGTAAACCTTGTTCTACCTAATTCAAAGTTGATTGGTTAATAACATTGCTGAACCCTGTAACTGGGCAGATGAGAAGTAGGCAGGGCTTAGGTTCCCGGGCTTGGGGTCTCAGAGGGACATGGGGTTGGGGCACGATGCCGAGGAGAAGAGCTAGAGAGTAGGAGCTTGCCACTGGGCTGGATGGACTTGGAGCATGTGGCCAAGGGACAGAGCATGTGGCTCTGGGGACAGACTGATGGAGCAGAAGCTGCCCAGGAGTCATCAGATTGTCAAGTGACAAGCATTTATGTAGGTTTTAAGAGTAATAGGATTGGAATAGCTCAGAACCTGCCCAGCATAGTACCTACAGCTTAATAATAAATCATAGTCTCTCTGTGTCAATCATTGGGGAGCTAGCTGGTTAAAGAAACTGCTGCCATATCAATTTCCTGCATAGTTTTTTTAAATTAATAATCATTTTACAATATGGGCTTGGATTCTTTGCAGCAGAGCTGTTTTTGTTTGTTTGTTTACTTGTTTTGTTTTGCTTTTTGAGAAAAGGTTTCTCTGTGTATCCTTGGCTGCCCTGGAATTCATTTTGTAGAGCAGGCTGGTCTCTCTAGAGAGCTCACAGAGATCCACCTGCCTCTGCCTCCTGAGTGCTAGGATTAAAGATGTGCACCTCCACCAACTAGCCTGGAGCAGAACTTTATAGAATAGAGTCATCAAATAGGCTGGCAATCTTGATAGCACAGGGGTGGCACACTAACAAACACTACCACTTTCTCTGCTTCTGTCTCATGACAGACATTTTTTTTTTCTTTTAGCCTAAGTGATAGGCATGCAAATGTGATGCTGTTCCTGTCTTTCTCTGGCTCAGGTGAGGGAACTAGATCAGTAACTCAGCAACCACATCCCACCAGTGTGAGATTTCAGGTAGTTAGTCATTCCATGGCACAGGAGGCAAGGTCTATAGAGAAGTCATTAGCTGACACATACTTTCTTCCCCTTCCCCAACCCTGTCCCTTCCAGTAGATTTTCTAGTGTTCCCTTGGGCTGATGCCATCCATGGCCCAAGGGCAGTCACATTAACATTCCAGGCATAGCAGCGGTCAAGCCTTTCCTTGGCTGTGATATATGGTGATCTGCAGATCTGATGGTGTAGTCACTAGTGCTGGGAAGGCATGGGCTGGGCTCTATGGAGGTCTTTGGTGTCTCAGTGGGTATAGAGCACACCTGGGATAGCAACTTTGCCTTTTTGGATCTCAGCGGTCAAGGGTGATAAATCTTGAAGTCTGTAGAGAATCCTGCCAAAGAACCTTCCCCGATGCATGAAATATAGCAGCTGCTGTGTCTTGGCTGTGACTTCTTGGCAATTGCTTTTCATCGGTCTCATCTAATCCTCAACAACTCTGCAACTCCATAGTTATGGACATTAGGTGAAGAGAAGAAAATGTAGCCAAAGTTTTCTAAGGTCACAAGCACCAGTAGTTAGAATCAAGGTCAAACTTCTGTCTTTCTGACGCAAAGCCTCACGACATTGTTTCTCAACTAGAACACTTCTTTCTGGAGGGGTCTTTGCGCAATGTCGGGAAACATTTTTAACTGTTATAAAGGAGAATGTTGTCATGAGAAACATGGAAGGTAGGATGGTGCTAACCACACTACATTTCCAGAAACTCTTCTTTATGACTTGAACGATGCTTTCCTAAAAAGGCACACTCAGCACTTCAGACAGTGTGATGACAAAGACTAAGAAAAACCAGGAAGAGGTGAGAGCAGAGACCAACCAAGGAACACCAAGGACCTGCTACTTGTATGAGTCACACTTCTCATGACAATGACCAGAGTGCCTAACAGAAACAACCGAAGGCAGGAAGGCTTAATTTTAGCTCATGGCTTCAGACAGATTTCAGTCCACCAAAATGAGGATGGCATTGCCTCAAGAGCAGCTCGGCTCTGACATTGGAAGTGTGAGCTTGCTCAACTTGTTAACAGGCAGGAAGCCGAGAGCTACACCAGAACCGGGGGGCAGGCGCTGAGGAGCCTAGCCTTCTGACCTACTTCCACCAACCAGCTCTCACCTGCTGAAGGCTTCACAGTCTTCAAAACAATGGGCAATCCGGGACTCAGGTGCTGAATGCATGAGGCAATATGGGTGCCTTTTGGAGTCAAGCGTTAACCCTGGCCATCACGAGAAAGCTCAGAGAGAGTCATGGAGCGTATCCCCCCCTCAGAGCTCTGAGGAAGAGCCAACCCGACCGACACCTTGATGTTAGACGTTCAGCTTCCAGAAGTGTGAAGTCTCTCTTGTTTTCAGCTACTCTGTGGTGTGGTGTTCATCTACAGCAGCCCTGGCAAGCCAATACATCCCACAACAGAGAGCTGTCCCACAATGTTAACAGTGCTGCTGCTGCTGCTGCTGCTGCTGCTGCTGCTGCTGCTGCTGCTGTGAAACCTGAACTAAGAGAACCCCACACTGCCTTACGCTTAGTGAGTCTTTGGCCTCTTCCTCCCTCTTTGTGGAGGCCACCGGCCACTCTTGGAAGGGTTGAAGCAGTTCAGCCCAAATCCAAGTAGAGGCTTTAGTGGGACAAGCTGCCTCAGAGGTTGGAAATCTGTCTCTCAGCATGTTTACCATGGCTAGTTCATCTGGCAACCTAATTAGCTTTGATCCTCCGTGGGAGCAAGAGGAACCAGTTGGAGCCATGCTGGTGGATTGGGATAGCGTTTTGCAAGGCCTCGCTGGCTTTCTTTCTGGCCTGCTGAAGATCTATGGCCTTTGGAGGCTAGTTTGGGTGGTCTGAAGTTTCTTACGCAATGTTACAACCCATTTCATTGGTCTCTGTTTTCTTTATAAGATTTAGGGCCGTGTTTTAACCTGGAACCCAAGAGTAATCATTGTACCATATTGTAATGGGAAAAAATAGCCAAGTGGTGGGAAGATCGAGCCTGCTCAGAGCAAACGGAAGAAGCTGCTGGCACGATTTGCTCATTTACTCTCTGCTAAGGTGTTACCGCACTCTGTGTTGTCCTACGGCCCAGGTAGCTCATTCAGTACTTGGTGTAAAATGCTTTTTGTTAATGAACCCAGATTCTGAAGAACTTGTGCTTTGCTCACTTTTTCAGCTGGAACAGTGAGTCAGAGAGCACACTGAGATGGCAATGCTTCCTGCTTGGGCTTTGGGCATATAGGCCAAGAGAGGATGCACACACACATACACACACACACACACACACACACACACACACACACACACACTCAGGAAACCTGCAGAGTTGTTATCTTGAATGGGTTTTGCAAATAGTAATTCTCAAAATTTGTACAGAGATTTTAAAATGACTCTTATTTACCTATCATCCATTCATCTATCTAACTGTCTGTCTGTCTGTCTGTCTATCTATCTATCATCATCATCATCATTATTATCATCATCTATTTATTTAATTATTATATTTACTTCATGTGTGGTGTTCTCCCTCCCTCTCTCTCTCTCTCTCTCTCTCTCTCTCTCTCTCTCTCTCTCTGTGTGTGTGTGTGTGTATGTGTGTGTGAATGTGCACACACACAGAGCATAAGTGGAGGTCAGATGACAACTCTCAGGTTTGCTTCTTTCCTTCTACCATGTGACCTCCAGGATCAATCTCAGGCCCTCAGATCTGGTACAGCAGGTGCCTTTATCTCCTGAGCTGTCTTGCTGGCACCTAAAATGACTCTGTTTTGATCAGTGAAGAGTGATGAGGTGGGTGAAATAAGTTCAGGTGGAAGCCGAGAGAGACGTGGCTAGTGAAACATGGAGCTCCCAGGGTCCGCAGAGGCAAGAGTAGCCTCTACACCGTGAACCCACATTCTTTGCCTTGGAGAGCTGCCTTTGCTGGCTTTCCCAAAGCAGCATAGTGCTTTCTGCTGCTTTGTGGGTTCTCTCCCCTGATTCTTCCTCAAGGCCTGGATTTTGGTGGGCACTCAGCACTGTAGTTAATTAGCATTAAACCTGATGGTGGCAAGATCTGGGGAGTTCCTTAGTTCATTCTGGGTCTTAAAACGTGCCGTGGGGCCCACCATCCTTTAGCATCTCTGTGTCTACATGCATTTGTTGGAACACAGGTGAAACAAGATGGAGCCCTGGGAGATTTTTCAGGAGCTGCCAAGAGATGGCCTCCTGACATCATGACAAGCATTTCTTTCTCTTTTTAAATTTAAATGTATTTATTTATTATTTAATTTTTGTGTATGAGTGTTTTGCCTGCATGTGTACCACAAGTATGCCTGGTGCCATGAAGGCCAGAAGAGATTGTTAGAGCCCTTGGAACTACAGTTACGGATGGTTCTGAGCTTCCTTATGGGTACCAGAAATTGAACCTGGGTCCTATGGAAGAACAGCAAGTGCTTTTTGTTTGTTTGTTTTGTTTTGTTGTTTTTTCGAGATAGGGTTTCTCTGTGTAGCCTTGGCTGGACTTGCTTTGTAGATCAGGCTGGCCTCAAACTCACAGAGGTTCACCTGCCTCTGCCTCCCTGAGTACCGGGATTACAGGCCTGTCCCACTGCACTCAGTGCTGCACTCAGTGCAGCAAAGAACTTTTAAGGATGGAATCATCTCTCATGCCCCATGTCTCTTGTTATACTTGGGCACCATTTCTAGAAGTTTGAGAGCCTAATGCTCCCTCCAAGAATTTTTTTACTTTTATGGTCCTGGGGATCCAATGTGCTTCTACTAAGTGACTTTCCCAGTCTCTTCAGCTGCTTTTGAGCAGTTTCCGTGGCAGTAAATTTCCATAATAGGAAGTACTGAGGTAAAGCCTAGAGACCTGGGTTTAAGGCTCAGCTCTGTCATCAGCTGTGTGACCATAGAAAAGTCACATAACATCATGGACTCTAGCCTTCCCATTTGCCAGATGGGAACCACGCTTGTGCTGCATTTATGAAGGTTTGTGAGCATCGGATTTGATCCTGATGTGAAAGGGCTTTGAAAACGGCAAGGCAATATTCAAGGGCCACATGTACTCGGGAACATACTGGAATCCGTTTCCAGCTTTCATGGTGGAATGCGGCCACGTCTCTAGCCAATCCTGCTGCTGAGGGGCAACAGCCCCCTTTCCGGAGCAGCTTGATTCTATTTTGACTTTCCTCTTGTTGCCCAAGTTTGAGTGATCTGTCTCTGATTTTACAACTGCAGGACACTCCTGTGAGCATGCCGACTCCCCAATGTCATCGATTAAGGCTGTGACAGTGATTTAGGGGGTACACAGTCGCTTGAGAGAGAACTTTTACGAGTGCCACCCGGACCTCCGCATCTCAAAGTGGTGCTTTGCGCTTGTGCCCGAGTTTAATTCACGGTTTAAAATATAGATGGGTTTGGAGTGTTTATCTGCAGCGGCTGGAGAGGAGTCAGGAGCACTCATGGGTGAAGGGTTGGATGATCTGATGCTGGGGTTGCTGATGTTTCAGAGCTACTGGCAGGGGGAAAGGGGGTGTGGCTGCACTATGCTAATTAGGTCCTCGATGTCTGGTATTTACATATCTAAGAAGGATGATAGATTTTCTCCCTCCCTTGTGAGAATGACAAGGCATTTTCTTCCTTTTTTTTTTTTTTCCTGGTCTTAGCTGCAGAGCCTCATTTACTTTCCTTCTTGAACCTCAGGGCCTCTGCTCTCTTCTTTTTGACCCTCCCAGTCACTGAGTCTATCCTGTCCATACCCTCTGGGCTGTGAAGCTTGGGGCAGTGGGCCTGGGCAGGCAATGGTGCAGAAGCTCCATGGCTTGTTCTGGCTCTGGGACAGTAGTTGAAGCAAAAAAAAAAAAAAAAAAAAAAAAAAAAGGGCTGTGTAGCTGCATATGAAAGTCAGTGAAGGGGGCCCCTCAGACAACTCCCCTCAGAGAGCTTCTAGACACTTCTAATTGTGATTTGAGTAGTCTTCAGAGTACCTATGAGCCGAGTGGAAAAGAGTGGGACCCCAATTACTCTATCCCATGATTTCTTTAGTACTGATGTCCTCCACTTAAGGCTAACTTCTTTGTGTTCCCTTGCCTGTCTGCAGGTGGCAGAAGTTTGGGTCCACTGGAATAATTCCTTGACTGAAGTGTGTACTGGGATCTGCCAGCCAGTGGAACATGCAGAGGTGCATGGTGATCTTCAGAAGAAACAGTTTCCGTAGTGCTCTTTCATGGGAAAATTCCCTTATATAAATCGTCCTCAGAACCCTGGATAGTAGGGAGGGAATGAATCACCATGCTCTTTACAGTTTGGAAAATTGAAGGAAGAGTGGAAAGGGAGGTTAGTCGGTAGTGTTTGCCTTGTGAGCACTAAGACCCCAGTTCAGTCAGAACCCTTGTAAAAAATCTAAGCATGGTGGCACACACTTATATTTTAAGGCCTAGAAGGCTGATCTCTGGGACTTATTGACCAGCCAGGCTAAGCCTACCTGATGAGCCACAGGTGAGAGAGAGAGAGAGAGAGAGAGAGAGAGAGAGAGAGAGAGAGAGAGAGAGAAGTGGGGTAGGGGGTGGAAGGGGGGGGGGAATATGTCTCAAAAACAGGATGGGGTGGAGAGATGGCTCCATGGTTGAAAGTACGTGTTGCTCTTACAGAGGAGCCGGGTTTGCTTACCAGCACCCATATGCTGCCTAGAACCCTCTATAACTCCAGTTCCAGAGGATCTGATACCGACATCCACAGAAACGAGGCACACAACATGGCACACAAACAGAAAAGGAGGAAAAATACCCATATGTATGAAGTAAAAACAAATACATCTAAGGAAGAAAGATGGTCCTCAGGAGATTACATGAGGATTGACACCTAAGGTTATCATCTGGCTTCTACACACAGACACACACATATACACGCACATGTGTGTATACTCATGCACCTACTACACACACACACACACACACACACACACACACACACACACGAAAGGTAAAGAAATGCCCAGGGAGGTGATATCACTGACAAACAAAAGAAATCAGCCTCCACAACATGTCTCTTATGTCTGAGGCTGAGGCTCTTTCCCTCCGTACCACTGGATTTTGGGATTGTTGAGCTGTGGGCAAGAGGACAAAGGATGAAAAAGCCAGTAGCTGGCAGTCCTCACTTAGCTGTACTTGAGTCAATCTATATAATTGGTTACATTGGAGGCCAAGAGTTCTGCTTCATGTCCTATTAGGAATTCCTATTCTTTGTTCTTTCTAAAACAGTGCTGCTCAGAAGGCCGCTGCCTTGTGCCAGAGAGAAGCTGGCATGGATTTGCAACTGAGTAGCTGTGATTGAAGGTGGGGGGGGAGGGGCTACCTCGTCTACTCCCCCTGCTTTTGACCCTCAAATTGGCCTTGGGACACCTTTGAGAGCTCAAAGAAGTGAGCATGGAGGCTTCCACACAAAGAGATTTTTTTTTGTTCTCCTCTTTCTCTTTTTTCCTTCCTGTTATCACTTACCTGGCAGATGCCAGCCTTTGTGTGGATGAAGCATCCCATATTTCTACTATGGCCAAAACACAGAGGGCACAGTGTGTGGTCCAAGGACACCTCTACTCTCAGGCAGCGGGTCAATGAGCCAAGCCTTTGAACCTATTCCGGCCTGTCAGCATATTTCATGGGTACCACAATCTCCTGAGTCAGGCTCACAAAGCACCAAGTCATGGCTGAAGGTTCCCCCTGCTTCAGCTGCACATGGGGGGGGTGGCATTGGAGAGATGCTTACCATCATCCAATTAGGATAATCTATTTAATAAAGTCCCAAGGACTAGCTCCTGGTTGCTAAGTGATCTAGACACAGCCTTTCCGGGAACTGTGGAAACACTTCCTGAAGGTCTGCATTGGCCTTGGGTGGCTGTGCTAGGTGTGCTGTGCTTCCAGTACTTAGGGAGCACTGCCTAGCCTGAGGCTAGGCAGCCACCTGTGGAGCTGGCATGGGATCTGATGGTGTGTTGATCTCTTAGCTGACCTCTTAGCTTAGCTCTCCCTTCAGAAAGAACTTCTCAACAAAGCAAATTAACGTATTGATAAACTTTCTTGTTTACGTCACCTTTGCATGTTTTTTTTTTCTTACATTACAATGTTTTTTAAAATTAACGGAGAGCAGCAAAGTCAGACATCTCCTTATTTGAGGCAAGTGTTGGCAAACACTTGGACGTCCTTCATCCTTCCTCAGCTGTGCATGAGCTCTGTTCCCACGGCAAGGAAGGGTTGCCAGTGTTCAGGGTTTAGTTCGAGACTCTAGTGACACATGTGCTGCCTTGCTGAATAGACTGCGGACTTGCTATAAAATTCTGCCACATCCTCCAGTCCTGGAGTGCACGCTTCAACATGTAGGTGCTGCTCACTGAGTGGAGGTGAGAGGCCCCACTTAGGTTTTCTGTTCCAAACCATGTACTACTATTTGATTTTTGTCCCTAAAGTCCTGTTCTTTTTTTTTTTTTTTCCCTTCTAGGTTCTTGGTTACTTTTGTAGTTATAAGAATACACACGTTTTGTTTGGTGTACCCTCTTTCTATAGAAAACCCCAGCAGGGAATAGCGAGAAGTCGGGTTCAGGCATGGGAAAATCCATCTCAATCCTTAACATTGCAGAAAACTTCAAATTTACTCTAAACCAACACGAAATATTGTAAACATGCCCCTTCTTTTAAAAAAGTGTGTGCGTGTGTGCAAGTGCGTGTGCAAGTGAATGGGAGCCCGAGGAAGCCAGAATAGGAGATCAGATGCCTTGGAGTTGTAGTTACAAGTGATTGCAAGCAATCCAGAGCTGATGCTGAGGTCTGAACGCTGGCCTTGGTAGAAGCCGAGAGTACTCTTAACTGCTACGCCATCTCTCTAGCCCCAATTCTCCTTTCTTTGTTAGATTTCAGAGTTCATATTAACTTTCATTATTCACTTTCAATTACTCTTGAGTACTACGAGGAATGACCCTAGGCCATCGGCAGCCTGTGAAGGGTTTCAGATCATTTAAATATCCTCAAAGCCCGCAGCTCTCAACCTGTGGGTCAAGACACCTTTGGGGGTGGGGGTCACATATCAGATGTCTTGTATGTCAGATATTTGCATTATGATTCATAACAGTAGCAAAAAAATGCAGTTACAAGGTAACAACAAAACAATGTTATGGTTGGGGACGTCAATACAGCATGAGGAACTGTATTAAAAGGTTGCAACATCAGGAAGGTTGAGAACCACTGCTCGAAACCATCTCTTTGATTTTGGACAGCTGTACTTTCCCTGCCCAAGTTTCTTAGCCACCATGTAACACCACTGCCTTTTCAGCTGTCCATGAGATCCTACCTGGTCCATATGCAGCCAGCTCTCAACCCCGAGCATGGCCTCAGCTCTCAGCGCTGACCATGGCCTCAGCTCTCAACCCTGACCATGGCCTCAGCTCTCAGCTGCCATGGTTCTCTTCCACTGTTCTTTGTCCACTGGGCTTACAGGTCACCGAGACTCACTGAAGGACAATCTTGTTCAGATTGGTGGAGACATGAAATCCTCTAGTCAGCTGGAATCATCCTGAGGCTGGTAAATAATGTTTTTACTTTCGCAGACTTCTGTTTCTCTAGAGGTGCAAGTCATTCTTGACAAACATTAGCGTTCTTGACTCCAGGGGCCGATTAAAGCAGCGACCTTGGCACCTCTTTTGGCTATAGTAAGAGAAGCAGATATTGCTGTTGCTGGATCAACCTTATTTCGTGGAGATGAGTGAAATGCTTGGGGGACGTGGGAAAGGACACTGGTCCAACTCTCTCTTCTGAACTCTCTGTAAGCCAAAAAGAAGCCTCTGTCTGAGCAGCGACTCACTTCCCTCCTGGCTGGGAACGTCTTTCCCCCAGGTGCGGATGAGGTGACCATGTCCTCCTCAGCTTTTTTTGTCATCAGGTTCACAGTGACACACATCCCTCTTCCCTTTCTTATTAGGAGAAGAAAACCACAAGGGTCTGTTCTTCTTTGATTCCCTCAGAGAAAGCCACATCGGCCAAGATGAAACCACACCCGCCTCTCTGCTGCAGGGCTTTGAGGCTACAACGGTTCCCATGCATGACCATGTGGATAGATACCTCTGCCTGCATGTGGGAAGCAGTGCAAAGAGTCCTGGTCAGAATGTATCCCTGAGAGAGCCGATGGACAGGAAAAGGATGGTGAGTCACAGCTGGTTGTGTGAAGGGAGCTGTCCCTCAAGTCATAATTCTTAGGTCATAAATGGAGGCTGGAACACATTGGTTGGGGTTACCTAATGGTGGTCTGTTTTAGCTGCTGGATGAGCTGCACGATGCATAGGTGGATCGTGACACATTTTGGGATTTATCCAGATGTGGTGGCTCCGGGTGCATGGAAGGGCCAATTACAATGGAAATTCTAACTGTGAATGCCTCATTGAAATTTTAATTGGGTCAGCCCTCGATGCTACGGGCTACAGCTGGTCTGATGCTGTGCCTCTGACTGAAGAGCATCTATCGATGCAGTGCAGAGGAATTAACTTGGACATAATGGGATTTTTGTTTTCACGGCTGCCCATAAAAACAACCGCCTTGAGCAAGTGAAAATGTGTGTGGCAATTTGGTCATTTCTAGTAATGACCGTGGATGGACAGAGGGTTCTCAGAGATGGCAACGCTGTCCCTGCAGGCCAGGGACAGCTTCTGAGTGACTAATGAACTGCTCTGTATCCAAGATGCTGGCTCTGGGGAGATAAGGGAGAATGGTGGTCAGGGTACGGGGAGTTCGAGTGCTGGAAAAGGTGTGTCTCTCTCTGGGGCCAGGTGCCAAGGAGCTATGATCATTTCAGGGAAGAATGAAGAAGCCCACTTGCCCTGAAGTGGGCAGAAGATAGTCAGAATATGACTACTTCCCCTAATGCAGCCTCCTGGAGCCTCCGGCCTTGCCTCTTGGAATAGGGGACACTGTCTTCTCCATACCTTTTCTCTTCACTGTGGAGTTCTTTCCTGCAGGTCCACACTATGTTTCCCCTATTCTCTATAGACAGGGTCCTTAGAACCATTGCCTGCTTGCCCATTACTTCTTATCAGTATTGGGGTAATAAAATCCCATGATCCTCGGGTAGAGTTCCATACACTAACAATGCTCCTTGCTACCCTCACCATTGTTGCAGTAAAGCCCCTAGGTGATTTCCATGCTTGGCCTGACCTAAAACTTGGCATCACAGCAAAATGATGTCCATGCTCTTTGAATTTTCACTTGTCAGTTCTATGGCGTACTGAAGAGTTCCTATAAGAAATCAGAGTTATTGGAGATATAATTTACAAAGTCCAAATTCTCTCTGTCAGGTCGAAGGAACTCTTGAGTCCTAGGGCATGGAGACTGGGTTCCTGTATTCACAGATGGACCAGTGATTTTTTTGGATTCAGCAAAGGGCCATGGTCCTCAGACAGCCTACTCCTTGGTTATTCTCTTGATGTGGGGAGGAGTCTGGGCTAGGCTTACTTGTTTTGCATTGGCAGCTATATAGAAGTGTGTGTGTGTGTGTGTGTGTGTGTGTGTGTGTGTGTGTGTGTGTGTGTGAAGTTGTCTTAGGGTTTCATTGCTATGAAGAGACACCATGACCAAGGCTGGCTTATAGTTTCAGAGTTCAGTCTGTTATTATCATGGTGGGAAGCATGGTAACACCCAGGCAGACACGGTGCTGGAGAAGGAGCTGAGAGTTCTACAACTTGATCTGTAGGCAGCAAGGAGACTGTGTGCCACACTGGGCATAGCTTGAGCACTTAGGACTTCAAAGCCCTGCCTCCACAGTGACATAGGCCCTCTAACAAGGTCACAACTCCTCTGATAAGGCCACACCTCCTAAGAGTGCCACTCCCTCTGGCCAAGCATTTGAACACATGAATCCATGGGAGCCCTTCCCATTTAAACCAGCACAGAAGTGTGTTGTGATGAGTAGACTGTGTGGTGATGTGCCTGAACAGAATGGAGTCCCAGCTCAAGCACTGTATTAGTTCCTTTTCTGCTGCTATGATAAAATGCCATGACTGAGGTGACTTAAGGATACAGAGTTTATTTTGGCTTATGGTTCCCAAGGGATAAGAGTCCATCATGTCAGAGAAGTACGGTACCAAGCAACAGGCATGGTGTCAGGAGCAGGGTGCCGAGAGCTTACATATCAGCCATGAGCTCTAAGGAGAGAGAGAGAGAGAGAGAGAGAGAGAGAGAGAGAGAGAGAGAGAGAGAGAGAGAGAGAGAGAAGAGAGGACTGAATGTGCCAGGGCAGAAGTGTTAAACTCTCAAAGCCTGCTGCCCATACTTCCTCCAACAAGCTATGACTCCTAAACCTACACAGACAGTGTCACCAACTGGGAACCAAGTGTTGAAATATTAATGCTCATGGGAGTACATTCTCATTCAAGCCACTTACCTTTTCCTGATCTTGAGTAACTGTTTATCTTCTGTGTGGTCGATTAGAGACGGCCACCTATTGATTTCCTCTCTCCTATCACAAAGAGGCATCTTAAATCTGGGCTGGTCTGAGATTGCTCTGACCGGTAGGAAACACCGGAAGTGATGCTAAGTGAGTTCCGGGTCTTTCAAGAGCATTAGTCGCGTTGCCTTGTCATTGTGGGCGTTGTCCATGTGTGCATTGTGTATGCATGGTTCATGTGTGGGAAGGTACACATGTGTGAGGAGGCCAGAGGGCAACCTTGTTGACGTCTTAAGTTACACTTGCTGTGTGGAGTTCTGGCAAGTGCTGTAACTGGCAACTGAACAGAATAGTTCCCTGACTTTTGGCGACTGGGAATGAAGAGCAAGGCAAGAGGCTGGGCTTCATTTCACTAGTGCTTTCTAGACAGTGCCTATTAAGGGAGAAAACTGGGCCTAGGCTTTAGCTCAGGGGTGAAGCCTTTGCTAAGCAACAGCGAGGGCTTGTGTTTGATTCCCAATACTAACACTAAAAAAATAAAAAAATAAATAAATAAATAAAAGAAATTACTTGTGACTAATGTTACCAAACACTGTTAATATATCTTCTCCAGTGTTAAGAGTCAGAGAATTTCATTGGCTCCTTAGTCTCTGAGCTTGTTCATATATATATGGAAACAGTGTTTGTTAGATAAATGGACTCCTCTGCTAATAAGCATAATTATCAAAGGTCATGTTCAGAGGCCATTGATTAGATATGAGCAAGGCATTCAGTTTAGAGAATCAGTAGCTCTCTCTCTCTCTCTCTCTCTCTCTCTCTCTCTCTCTCTCTCTCTCCAGGGTCTTTCTATGTAGCTTACACTGGCCTCAAACTCATGATTCTCTTGTCTCCGTCTCCCAGTGCTGAGGTCATAAGCCCTCTCCACCATGCCTGCTTCTATTTGCTTCATAGTTTAAAGCTCTCCCATGTGTGCTTCTGTTTGCTCACATTTTAAAGCAGGCCCAGTTAGTCCTTCTGTGTATGTGTTCTTCTTCAGTGGCATGAGAGTGCTTGCAAATGGAGGTGGGCTTGTCCCAAAGCAAAGAAAGCAAGTCAAATATGATCAGAACGTGTTTCCCCTTCTTCCCTCCAAAATAGTCACATACAGGCTGGGGAAGTGGCCCCGGGCAGCTGAGTGCTCACTGTGCAAGCATGGGGACCTGAGCCGAAAGCCCCAGGCATTCGCTTGGAAAGCTGGGCATGCAAGCATGTGCCTGCAGTTCTAGTGCTGAGACGGATGGATTCCCAAAGGTCACTGCTCAACCAGCTCTGCTGTGGGTTCAATGAGAGGTCCTGTTTCAGAAAATATGGTTTGAGTGACTGAGGAACACATTTGATATTGCCTCTGGTCTCTATGTGTATCTTCACACATGTGCACATGTACCTGCACTGGCACACACACACACACACACACACACACACACACACACACACACACACACACACACACGCACACACCAAAGCTCTATAGGGCCACAGAGCATTCTCAGTCCTGTTACCAAAAAATACCATAGAAGCTTATCTTTCCCCATTCATTTAGAACTGCCACAGTGCTCAGCCCAAACGCCTGCCTTAATGAGGTGATTAAAGACCTGTTAATGCTGTTTGTTTTGTTTCTAAGCAGTAGGTGACAGCAGAGCTAAGTTTTCTCTTTCGGTTGATATGATGACGCTAAAGGCACAGGGACCAAATGGCTGCAGTGACCTTGCTTTCTATGTTCAATTAAATGGACCAGAGATACAATCTATATTGTTTCTGAAGTGTTGAGATGAGAGAGTTGAGATTTTTTTTTCTTCCTTTCTCCTGTGTCAATGGGAAGCACAAATGAAAGACACTGGGAATCCAAATGTCCTTTTGGGTCTCATTTTTTAACTTATCCACCGAGACGCTTATAATTTGATGGTCAGGCTGGCTCAGGGTGGCACAAGGGCACAGCTAGCGATGCGTGGGCTTATCACTGTGTGAGGATAACATTACTGTCAAGCTCTCTGATGAACATCAATTCCTCCCGTGACACTGTGGTGGGTGCTAGAGGGGGTTGTAAAAAAGATGTAAGATGTCCCTGCTTTCAAAGACTATCAACTTTTCTGTGGAATTGAGCCATCACTGCATGAGAGATTAGTGCTTGAGTAAACAGTCCAGTTTTGGGTAGGGGTGTGGCAAATTGCTTTTTGTGCCCCTTCTCCGGATTTTAGGGGACAGAACTCATCCATACAGTGGGAAATGTTTTGATTCATGACTCTGTGAAAGCAGTTCATAACACTGATAAGCGCTGCTTCTGCTAAATTGTACTGGGGGCCATGACATAGGTCTGAGATCACAGAGGGGACTCAGTGTACCTACCCTCTGAAGCTTGGACCAATAGAAATGATTCTCAATACACTTACTAATAAGCCTAGTGGATAAGGTGCCATGTCTTACAACGGCAGAAGGAAAAGCTGCCAGTGACCACTGGGAAGTGAGGAACAAGGCAACAGTCGGTCAGCTGACCATCCTTCCTAGTCACTCCCCAGCCGTTGGATGTCAATCTTCGGTTCATCAGGGAAAATCTCTGTGTCCAGGCCACCAGTCATTCCAGACAGAGCACACCACTGTTTTCTGTGATAATCCCTTTTCACATGGGGAAGGAATTATTGAGTAGAAATCTCTTTGAAATATAGTTGGTTGGCAAAATATGTCTCCTTTGTCAACAATGAGTGTGGAATGTGCTATTAAGATGGCTTGGAGGAGAAAAGAGATATCCCTGTAGCAGAGCATCGGGGCAATCTGAGTGATCTCACATGCAGTGGCTTTTGAGTTGTCTTCCAGGCTGGCCTCGAACTCGTGATCCTCCTGCCTCTGCCTCCTTCAGCAAATGCTTCCGGTGTGCGCCACCACAACAGGCTAGCTTTTGAGTTGTCTTAAGAGTGAGGTGTGAGCAGAAGAGAGAAACCTGCCACGTGAGTGAGGCTGAACAGGGACGGTCACACATCATGTGGAGGTATGAAGGAAGGCGTTGTGAACAGAGGAACTCAGAGCAAGAAAACCATGGAAACCAACCCCATGTGTTTGCATTTGATCCCATCCTCATCCTCCATCATTTGGAGAGGGCCCAGGGAAAAGGCTGTTTTTAAGAATGACTTAAAGTGGATGCTTACAGAACTTCTGGGGTCCTCCCTCCCAGAAGATGGAAGGGACCTGGAGCAGCTGGGGGCGACTTCATGAACAAATATCATCAAATTATTGCACACTTCCCTTTAGGAAGTTTACGATGAGGCAAAGAGGGAAGCTTTGAGCAGGGGCAGTGCTACATGGATGGGGCCTTTTCTCATGTCTCTCACAGCCTCGGAGTTGAGCACCTCTGCTCAAATGGTCCTAGAGATCTGATGACTGTATATGTAACTTCGTTCTTCGGGCTCAATAGTTGTCTGTGAGGCTTACTGCCTCCTTCTGCTAACCTAGGCCTAGTTCTGGAAGCTTCTAGCCTCCATGCAATTTAAGCTAGGCCTAGAATGTTTTCAGCCTCTGGGACTTACTGCTTAATGAGCTCACCCTTACTTGTTCTTTCTGAGCTCTGGGCTGGCTGATTCAACTCAGCTGTTCTGGCTCTAGCTCTTCTCCCAGCTGACTTATTTAATCTGGCTTCTCTCTCAGGCCAGAATTGCTCTGCTAGGCCTCAAACTAACTCAGCAATCTGCTCTAACCTTCTGGCTTCTTCTCATTTTCTGGCCTGTTCCATCTCTATCTGAGTTCTTTCTCTGCTACCCACCCCTCTATTACTGTCCTGGTAAAAGTGCCCCCCTCCTCTCTCTGAAAAACTGCCTCTTAAGTAGCTTCCCTTTCCACTCACCTCTAGTGAGAGTTGGGCGTAACCTATTCTGTCAAATCTTCTCTGATTCGTCACCTTTTCTGCCACTCAATTAGACATGACTTTCAAACATGGATGCTTCCTTCTACAAACTACCTTTGTTTGGGATTAAAGGCATGTATCACCACACCTGGATCTAAACTTTTCTTTACCTGATTCTTGCTCTATGCCAGGCTGGCCTTGAACTCAGATCTGCTTGCCTCTGTCTCCTGGATGAAAGGTGTGTTTGTATTCCAGCCGGATCACACAGACCTAGGAGATGTTCGGATGTGATCTCTTGCCAGAGCAGCCATGTTCTGGATGAACATTCTTCTTCAGATGACATCAGTGTTCCATCTCTCTTCTCATAGAACACTTAATTCTAAAATGTCCCTGTCTGTAATGTCCAATTCCACGAATAATAATCTATTTACATCTTACCATTCCTTTTCAAATCCTCTACAATCCCTTTAGGCATTTGCATGTTGTATCCCATAACCTATTTTGTTTGTCGCCAATTCTTACTAAAGCCACCCAATCTCTTCATCTTTTCCCATCTAGAGTCTTGAATTTCAGCAACCCTTCAATTGTAGAAGCACCCCACAACTGATCATTATTACCCCTCAGCCTTCTGACACCCTTGACTCCACACCAGCCGGATTCCACCAGCATTCCTTACATCTATTGTCTTCTGTCCGTACAGCCTTCCCCACTTGATGCTCTTGCTGGCAGCACCACCCTACCTGCACCTCTACCTATTCTGTGCACATACCTCTACAGATGAATGCAGCCGGGGAGAATCACACTCTTGATGCCTGGTTTGACTTTATATTCATGACTATGAACTTGAAATGAGAACTTAATGTTGCCCAGGA
The DNA here is from genome assembly GCF_964271855.1 of Acomys minous. Lineage (NCBI taxonomy): Eukaryota > Metazoa > Chordata > Mammalia > Rodentia > Muridae > Acomys > Acomys minous. Next base: position 11,673,688 of record NC_140483.1, on the reverse strand, counting down.
TCGTTATCTTGCTCCATTTCCCCGACTCATTCACCCTCTTGCATTCCTTGATAGCTGTTTCATCATTTCAAACTTCATAGCCCTCCCTCACCCCTTTCTCACCCGCTGACCTTGAGTCCTGCCTTACTAAGATGCTGAAGCAGCCGGAAGGGAATGCTGGAGACTTTCCCCATCGAGTTCCATGAGCTTGGGAGCATCGGAACTCTTGCTCTGCCTCCTCCCAGTGCTGTGTTGTGTGCTCTCATCTAAAACCCGCTAACCGCTCTCTCCACTTGCAAGTTGAGGACCATACTTCCAAAGTCCCTTACTCACTGGCATTTTCTCTTTCTCCTCGCTTAGATCCAAGCACAATGTTATTCCTCACATTTAAAATAATTCCTCACAGGTGCTTAAGTGTCTATGGAACACTCAGCCACAAATGAGACAGTTATGTCACACTCTCCCTGCAAGGCTCAGAGGCCATCATGCAAGAGGAAGGAGACAGACTGTAAGAGCTGGAGGCTTGGGATGACCCTGGCAAAAATAATGTCTCCTGGACATAACAGAGCTGCTTGCATTCATAAGCTTAAACAAAAACCAAACAACTCAAACAGCAGCAGCAGCAGCAACAACAACAACAACACCAACATCTGCACATGATCAAGACAATCAACATTGAAGCATTTAGGGAAGGAGTGTATCAGTCCCAGCTCCCATTGATAATTGGTAGCTTCTGAGGAGGGAGGGTCAGTCATCTTCTAATTGGTCTTTCTACTGCCCTCTAGTTCTCCTTTACAACTTGGTACCTGCAAAGCTCCTTTAGAGACACAATTCAGGCTGCCACAGGCCTGTACCCCCAGATGTTGAGGAGCTTGAGGTTTATCTGGGCTGCAGAGTGAGTTCAAGGCCAGCCTGGGTAACTTAACGAAAGCAAAGAAGGGGCTAGTGGGAATACAGTAGGTTGTGAGGTTGCTTTCAATCTGTAGTACTGACTCCTGATTGTGATGGCTTCTCATTTCTCCTCAGGGTTAGAGGTCTACACTGCCCCACCAGCTAGTCTTTACTGTCACAGGAGAACTTTTTGGCTTCACATCTTTCATTTCTTCCTTTGTTTAATTGCCTTCCCATCAGTCTCGCTCTCATCCCTTAAGGATGCCAACCTGGCATCCTACCTGGGTTACCTCTGTTAGTAGATTTCTTCCTCCAGGAGGCATCCTAGCCTATTGTTGTACCATCTTCAAACCTGCACTCAAAGGTCACCTCTTCAATAATCCACATACCCACCATCCTGTTCAGCATCTCCACCTGCACTTTCCTCCGAGGATTTCTGTTCTTTCCTTTTCCTTTTCCTACCTGATTATACCTATAGAACTTTCAAGTTTATCTTTTTCAATCACACACTTCAATTAATTTGTTTATTTTAGCTGGCAGACTTCACCATTGACATTAAGCTCAGCAGTGGCTTAGATGATTAATATTAAAAGAAAAAAATTGTAGTGTGTGTGTGTGTGTGTGTGTGTGTGTGTGTGTGTGTGTGTGCGCGTGTGTGTGTGTGTAAGCATGTATGTGGAGGTCAGAGGACAAGTTGCAGGTGTTGGTTTTCTCCTTCCACTGCCACGTGACTCTCCCTGGGATTGAAGTTAGCCTGTCAGTCTTGGCAGCAAGCACCTTTACCCTCTGAGCCAGCTCCCTGGCCCTTGCATTTGAGATATTTAGCAATTAAAACTTAAACAATCAAAATGGGCATTTCTTATTATCACTCCCAGAGATTAGCTGTCTAGTAATTCCTTCATGCATTAATAATATTTGTGTTTGATATAGGTGAGGTGCTCCGCATGCAGCTATACCTATTTCAACTGTGTTGAAGCTTGTGACGCAACCTTGGCACCATTCTCCTGCAGCACTCTTGTGATAAATGACAACTGTCTTAGGGTCAAAGTCCTTGTTAGCCGGACTTCCTTTCTTCAGGTCAAATGCATCTTAATAGGATGGTTCTCTTTTCTTGATTTGCTATTACTGCAGGACATTTAATCAGAAAGACCTTTATAGTTATTTTCCATTTTAGAAAGGCAACTTCAAAAATGCCATTTCAGTTGAGCCTGGTGGTGCACACTTATCATCCCAGCTCTTGGGGGGCAGAGGCAGGAGGATCAGGAGTCCAGGCTTACCTCTGTATATATAGAGAGTTTGAAGACACCCTGGACTACATGAGATCCTGGCCTAGTAATCAAAAAAGACATTTGAAATGATGAAAGTATCCATCATTTCAGTTATATTTCTTTTCTCAAGTGCAGAAAATGTGTAATTTGATTTGTGTGTGTATCCACGTGAATACTTGTGTGGTGTGTGATGTCTGTGCATGTGTCAGTGTGCACATCTGTGTATACGTGGAGGCCAGAGGAAAGCATAGTGTCCTGCTTCACCACTCTCATCTTAGCCCCGAGACAGGTGTCTCCCTGAATCCAGAGCTAGGCTGGCAGCCAGCAAGCCCTCGTCTTCTTGTCTTGGCCACACGGCCCTGGGATGCAGGGGTGCAAGGCCACACCCGGGTGTTACATAGGTGCTGGGATTCAAACTCAGGTTCTCAAGCTTGGTCAGCAAGCTCCCTTAGCTGTAGAGCCACCTCCCCAGCTGCAGCAAGTCCTTTTGAGTGTTTACTCCATGTCATGAATTGAAGGACAAAACAAAACAAGCAGGACGGTGACCATGATGGACAGAGGCTGTCCTGGGGGTCTAGCGGGGGAAGAAACAGATGTTTACCCAGCTTTATCTCATTTTAGCTCTGTTTTCATGGGCTACCTGCTGCTGATTTCTACCGTCTCCAGCCACTTCTAATTTTGGTTAGAATAAAAACTAGTCACAGTTCTAGTTGTGGCCGTCTCTGCCAGCGGAGGGACAAAATGACCAGAGGGATGAATGCAGAACTCAGTGTCCTTGCTCCATCTATGTTACCCAGCGGGGCAGATAGGGACACGTGGCTGAACACTGTCCTCGAACGTCAGGACCGTTCCACACGATTTCCTTCATGTCCATCAGATAAGAGAGGCCTCTGCCAGCCTTGGAATCTATTTGGTTCATTATATTGAATCCCTTCAATTCCCTTTTCCAAGAGAAACCAGTTTTTTATTGCTTAAGACAGATTAAACCTACAAAATAACCCCACGAAAGACCTGGATATCATGAAGAGACACATTAAAATGCTCATGCTGTCTTCTGGGTGGCGACTGAGTCTACCGAGCTGTGCTGTGGCTGTCGAGCAGACAGGGCACACACAGATGGCTCAGGGTTACTTTGAAATGTACTGACTGTGAGAAAGAAGAGACTTGGCGCTTAGTCCTTTAGATCATGCCAAGCCCACACAAACAAGGATCTCTGGACATTTAGCCGGAGCTCTGCAATGTGCTAAACAGACCCACCTAGCCTGTGGTCTCTGGTACCTGAGTAATGTTTGGTGGAATAACGGCATGAGTGTATCCAGAGCTCTGGTTAGTGGTCCTCCTCCTGTGCACCTGCCAGTCTCCTCTGTGCTCTTGTTTATCTGTCACATTTCTTCTGGCTCCTTCTGTATGAGTTATATCAAAGATTGGTGCCTCCTTGTCTCCTTTCCCCCTCCCTTGCTTTCTCACATCACCCCCCCACTCTCTGCTTCTCTCTGCCCTCTATCTCCATCCCTTCTTGTCTCCACCCCATAATCCCCCTCTGTCTTCCCGATTCTCTCTCTCTCCTCTCCGCCTCTCTGCTACCCCTCTACTTCTATGTTCTTTCTCTTGGTTTTTTCCTTTTTCTTTGGAACTTTTTAAGGCATAGAAATATCAGTCATGTAATGTAACCAGGAAGGCTACTCTCACCTTTTTACAAGTTCCTCCCTCCCTCCCATTTTCCCCTTATTCCCCTCCCCTATGACTGTTCCTGAGGGGGATTACCTTGAGACAGAAGGGAGGACATTCTAGTGGGACTCTAGATGAGAGAATCATGGGAGAATGGCAAAGTAGAAGGATCCAGAGGGTCCTAGAAGCCTACAAGTAGAACATTATGATAGGCAGATTTGGGCCCAGGGGTCCTGCTCAAACTAAGGCACCAGCCAAGGACAATACAGGCAATGTCATTTCTTTTTATCTTTCTGCTTTCAGGTCATCAGAGATGAGGGCCCAACAGCCTTATCTATAAGCATAGTCAAGGGCATCACAATATTGATTATTGGAAAATATGTCCTGACATTTAATTCCAAACTTTTACACTTGTGCTATCAGTTTACCCTATGAATTTTATCTATTATTGAAACTATCCTTAATAGTTACTTAAAGGACACCTTATAGCAATAATCTTCAACTGAGGGAAGCTTTGTCTTCTATAGATATTTAGGCATGACTGGAAAGGACAGTAGTGAGGATGCTACTGGCATTGAGAAGCAGTGTTCAAGATTTGGACCACAACTATAGCTATCCTGGAATGCATATAGCAGTAGGGTAGCCATGTCTGAGAGAGAGAGAAAAAGGTCAGTGGCACTGCTAAATATCCCCCAGTGGTCAAGACCACCCCCCCCAAAAAATGACCGGACTGAAATTGCCCATGATGCTGAGGCTGAGAAACTCTCCTCTATAGTAAAGAAAGCTGTAGGGTTTGTGTTTTGTTTTTAATATTGAGAAGAAACAAAGGCCATCCTTAAAATTCAACTCTGATTACTTAGTGGCATGGAGTTGTAAACTTGCTGAGTGCAGGTCTTTCTGTAGGTGACACTGCTGCCACTCCACTCACTGTGAACACTAGTGTCATGTATACCCTCTGTCTGTAGCAAGGACCAGGTAATGGATATTCAATTAATGTCAAACATGACTGCATTAAAATTTCCCTTACTTATCTGCTAAAAGAAATCATCAATTTCAGTGGTCTTTGGACGTAGCAACAGCTGCAGCTATGCCTTTGAGCATAGTTACTCTGGGGTTGTTTCTCTTGGTCAGGGTGAGTAACTGGAAAAGTCCAGCTTAAGTGTGCTCCATATGGAATGTCCTGATTGCCCCAAATGTGGCTCCCATCTCCCCAACATTGACTTTCTGTGGTTATCAGCATACCAGGATCAGAGGGGAAGAATAGCTCCCTAGAGTTTCCTGACTGACAGTTCAAAGCCCGTTTCTTTCTGCAAATGCTTCTGAAGAAGCAAGTGACTCTGAAAGTGTCCCCAGGGTGTCAACTCTTCCATGTCCATGTGTGGAGTCCACTGTGCCAGGTCTTAGGCATGGCTGGTGATCTCTCATTCCTCCCAGTGCTCCTAGTGGAACCCCAGTTTGCCTGGGAGAGAGCCCCAGTGAATGATTACCATAGCAGAATGGCATCTAGTGTATTGTACCAAGAAGTGGCTTGCTGCCCCCACGCTGGAAATGTGAACATACCTTTGTGGGATAGTTGGGAGAAGTGGGTAAAATCAGCCTTGAACAGGCTCATCAATAGCAGCAGTGTGTGGAATAAGCCACCTGCTTCTGTGGAGAAAATTAAGTCTGCTTGGAAGTGAATGAGTGTGTACACATGATGACATATATGTCACGAATGTGCTGCACACCACAGCTTGGGTCTTTATATCCTAAGCACGCTTTGCAGATGTCTACTCATTTCATCTTATGAGAATCTTTTCCCACCAAGAACTTATGATGTTGAACCAAAAAAAAAAAAAAAAAACACATTTTAGCAACATAAAAATCTGGGCTCCTCCCCATCCTCACTAAATAAAGCAAAAGACTTTACGTGGCCATTTATGTGAGAGGTGAAGGTCTTTACCTGGACAACAGAGGCCTGGAGCAGATTCATTCTCAATCCAGTTTTGGTTTCCTTTGTGGACAAAGCCGGAGGTGAACAGAGAAAAAAGGGAGAAGTAATTCCAGCCAGTGACAGGGAGAGCCCTTGGGCACAGGGTCTGCTCTTCAAGGTAGAGGTGTAAAAGCAGCTCTGTTGTGTCCCACAGGAAGTCCTGCAGTCTCCACAATGCCTAGGAGGCAATCAAGGTCCAGAAAGTGACGTATACATGGGAAGTTGGCCGTAGAACCGGGTTTTGGGCTTTCCTGTCACACTTCTCTGTCTCTTGGGTTTCAACTTTGGGTGCATATGTGAACCAGCCTGGCAGAGGGTATCCAAGGATCGAGGTGTTCTGTTGTCCCTCTTCCATCAGCCGTTCTACAATGGTGACACAGCTGGCTGCTACCCCACAAGCTCCCCTGGCCCTGTCTCAGTCCCGGGAATGTTGGTCATCATTTTCACCTTTCCTAAGAACCCTCATTTACTGCATGCTGTAGGGTTTGAACTCTCCCTATATGCTAGGCCCCCCCTCCATCCCCCACCCCTAAGCAACAATGTGGTGGCCACATCTCTAATTTCTTGACTTTTCTTTTGTTTATAGTCACACAGTCACCTGGCTTATTTGTCACCATCTTCTCCGACAGGGTATAGCTTCTTTGACTCAAATCCATGGCTAATGTTACTGCCACCAGGCTTGTGTCTACTTCCTAGCTGATCCAACCCCTAGTCCAATTTTCATCCCTCTTATTTGACTGGGAATTGCTTGAGTCTTGGGACTCAATTCTCAGTAATTAATTTATTCCCTCATTAAACATTTTGTTCAGGTTTCGTGGAGCTGATAAATCACATCTGCCCTTAGAGTCTGAAGAGCCCATTGAGAGGTAGATGTGGGAATCAGAGATAGAGATAAAGATTTCTCTCTTATTACTGAAAGACTGGTGGGAGAGCAGAGCTTTGCGTCTGTAGCCAAGTGCCTTCTCTCCTACAGATGGTGCCAAATCATATGTGACCCCTCTCAAAAGAAGGATCCCAAGAAACCAAACAACACACACACACACACACACACACACACACACACACACGTAGGGAACGGAATGATGGCTGCTCAGACTGTGTGCCACTTGGCAAGTGCTCAGCCCACTCCACCGTAACCATCACTAGTTAATCCCAGCACTCTGCCAGGCAAGTGTTCCGCCCACTCCACTGTCGCTGTCACTAGTTAAGCCCAGCCCTCTGCCACATCTCCAGCTTACTCCCTGGAGGTATTACTTCACCTGAGGTCCTTGTTCTTGCCAGACCCAGTCTTTTCAGACCAAATGTGGTACAAACACGTGGCATGTTTTCTAATGGTGCCTCTTTCCTGCCCAAAGGGAGGCCGAACAACTTGTGGAGGGGCTCTGCACCCCCAGTGCTCTGTAAGCAGTTAATGGCTTCAGGGGTTGGAGAGAGGGAAATACACTTTCTTTAGTGGTGTAGACACTGGTAAGGTGCCTTTGGTTCTACAAATTACCCTCACTCTTGCTATGGAAAGCAATAGAAAAAGATGTGAAAATTAGGAGAAAACTAGTTGAGAAGAGGAGAGGACCAGCAGGAGTGTGTGTGTGTGTGTGTGTGTGTGTGTGTGTGTGTGTGTGTGTGTGTGTGGACAAGAGGGAGCAATGGAGAGCGAATGTAATTAAAATATGCTATCTGCTAATATAAAATGTCGTAATGAGACCCATTGTTATATGTATAGCTAATACATACCAGTGAAGTTAAAAGGGGCCTAAAGAGATGGCTCAGAAAGTAAAAACCACTTGCTGCATAAACGTGAGGACATGAGTTCAAATTCTTATCCCTTTGAAACCTGGGTGGGTGTGGCTGTGTGCACACACACACCGTCTCAGCACCATGGGGACAAGGAGGCAGGTGACTCCCTGGGGTTGCTGGCTGCCAGTCTAGCTTCCCACGTTCTGCGAGAAAGGGCGTAAGGCATCGTGATAGGGCAAGACACCTGCCGTCCCCCTGTGGCCTCTGTGTATATGTGCTCAGGTTTGTGTACCCACGGACACATGCACATACACCACAGACAGATGGACAGACAGATAGACAGACACACATAGGAAAAAGATTTGAAAGTCAGAAATGATTTTTAAAAAAGTCCTGGTGAAGTTTAGAAGCCACGCATGAGAACTGTTCCATCAGACACGAGACCCTGCTGTGCTCATTGACTCAGGCCTGTGTTGGTGAGGGAAGGGTTGTGCAAGGCCTGACGTGTTCTCACGTTCCTGGTTGCCTTTCCTCATTTCCCAAACGTTATATGTTCATTGAAGGAGAGGAAAAAAAAAAAAGGCTGAGGCTATCGCTCAGTAGTAATACTCTGCTTAGCATGTGTGACAATCTAGGTTTAATCCTTAGTACCTAAAAAAAAAAAAAGACAATGCAGAAAATAAAGATAAAATAAAAATAATAAAAATGGATGAGATTCATCCCATGAGGGAATGAGTATAGCAAACACTAACGCTTTTGTTAATGCTGATTTTCTTGAGATAAATTCAGTTTTCTTCTACCATCCAGCTACATCTTGGTTGCACCAGCAAGACCACGTATCTGCTGTGCAGACAGTAGACACAGGGTTTCTGCTCCCTGGAATACATTTCTCCCTTCTGTTTCTCTTTCTTCAGCTCCACTGTCTACCGCATCTCACCTCAGATGTTGCCTCCTCCATCAGGACTTCCTCCAGAGGAGTTCTCGTGCTTCATGAAGGCTTGTATGGCCTCTGCCTGTCTCTAGCATTGCTCTTTGATTTTATTTGTCAGCTCCCTTGGCCAGAGGGTATCATTCGTTTTCCTCACTCTCAGAAGAGTTCCTGGAGCACAGTAGGGCACATTAGACAGCGACTGAGCAGAAGACTAGGGAAATTTAGGGAGACAGTCTCTCCCTTCTATAGGCTTCAGGCTCAGGGTTTTGAAAGCATGGTGTGATAACTTTAGTTTTAGTGGACAACAGAGTTAGACTCTGTAAAAAGGGATTGGGTCTTTTCGGATCCCAAGTTCATAGCCTGGATGTAGTCATAGTCAGGGATGCTAAGGGAGATGGTCAGCCTCCTGATAATCGATGTGGGTAGAGGGTACCTTATAGATTCATTCAACACTGACAATAAGGGTGTCCATGTTTAATCTGAGATTAGAAATTCCAGGTCTTGACTAAGGTGTGTCCTCTGGTACTCAGAGAGGAGGTCTGTCTCCATCTTTGAGTACAGAGATACAGTTATGCTAAGGGAACAGGCTTGTATCTAAGCAGATCACAGTAGTTACAGAATCCCAGGCTAACCCTGCTGGTGACTGGCCATGATAGCAAACGCTAGTTGATCCAGCCTCCAAGTGTGTCACAGGGGTAGAGGGCGACTTCCCCTGAGCTCTTTCAGCTTCCGTCTCCCGCTTTGTTCCCTTCAGAGGCCTGACCTCCCCAGAGTTGCAAGATCCTTCAACTGTCATGAGGCCTGTCAATCACTTTACAGGTAGAACTGTTCCCTTGGTCCTTCCCTTGGCAAATGAAAAGAGAGCAGAGGAAAACAACCACGGATGCTGGTGTCCAGCACCAGATCTGAGTGATGTTCCTCTCCCTCTTATGCTAATCACCTCCACCCTCTCCCTGGGCTCCTTTCCCGACTTGGCTCCTCTTCCAACCCTGTGTGCAGCTATGTTGGATTCTAAGCTCACACAGTAGCTGTGAATCCCCCTTACTTCTCCTCAGTCAGCACACTTTCTAAACTGCTTCCTGTCTTGTGGAGCACCCTCTTCTTCCTCTAGCTGCCTCCCATGAATGCTTTCTTATTCCAAATGGTGATAGAATATGACTCTGTGTCATATATATATATATATATATATATATATATATATATATATATATATATATATATATATACATATAGGCATCTCTGAACACCGTCTGTGTACTATCTTTTTTCAGATTTCCTTGGTGCTCCACAGTCAAGTAGGAATGGTAGATCTGGAGATGTTCCTGTCTAACAAGATGAAGCCATGCTCACAGCAGCACTTACCCTTGAACCCCCATGGCATCCAAGCAAAGCTGCTCCTCTCTTTCCAGGGTCCTTTTGACCTTTGTCCCACAAGACCCACAGGACATCACTCTTATCTCACTGGTCTTCAGCAGTGACCTCTTTGATAGTCACTGTTCATTAAGTTTTCTCTTTTAATTGCTTGTGATAAAATACCCGAGAAAAGAACTTAAGGGAAAAATGGGTTACTGTGTTTGAAATCACAGTCATGTCTACAGTGTAGGGTTCTGTCCTTTCTACAGGTGCTGCATCAGTTCCAAAACTGGTTTAGCCAATCTTTTTGATGAGTCCTTGGAGTTTAGTCTTTGTCCCCTCTTTTACCGTTACAGACAACACCATCAGCCGTATTCACCTCACCCCTAGGTGCGTGGGTCTGTAGGAAGAACAGCTTCTCACATGTAGAACTGACATGTGAGGGAGTGAGCATATGCAGCTTGCGTTTTGTGGGTGTGGCAGTTCATCGGTGGCGGCGGCAGTAGTGAGGAGCCACTCCTGGTTTCGTTATGTGAATAGCTGTCTAGAGTTTCTTTCATGCCTTTTCTCCAGGCTGAGGGAGGTGCTGCCATTTCTATTTTTAAACGAAGAGTGATTGGATGAAATGAGGTGCTTGCTGCCAAGCCTGAGGACCTGGGTTTGGTCCTCAGAACTACATGATGGAAGAAGAGAATAAATTCCTGCAAGAACGGACTCCCAGTTCTTCTGACAGACTCACAGGAAATAGTAACCTTTGATCAGCTCTCTTCCTAGAAGACAAAAATGGTACCCAAGAGGCAGCATTTGAGGTGGGAAACATATCTTCTTACGTCATCCAAAACACACAGACTGTTACAGCCACCCTAGAAAACAATGACTGGACCTTAGGCAAATACTCTAAGAAATTTTCTCATCAGTTCACTATTTCTTAGAAAAAATAATGCTTTTGCCTTCTGCTGGTTGAGGCAGTAGGATGTTACTGCTCAATCAGAGCTGGTCAGTACCCAGAAAATAACAGTTCACACCAATGCCAGATATATTTACTTTTGGTTTTTTGAGACAGCGTTTCTCTGAGTAATCCTGGCTGTCCTGGACTCGCTTTGTAGACTGGGCTTGCCATGAATGGAGTCCTGGCTGTCCTGGACTTGCTTTGTAGACCAAGCTGGCCTTAGACTCACAGTGATCCACCTGCCCCTGCTTCCCTGGATGTTGAGATTATAGGCATGCACCACCATGCCTGGCTCTACTGCCAGATTTTAGAGAGATGCAGCAAAGCACAATTAACAGGATAGTCAGAGGTTGGAAGCAATTCTGGGGTACATCATGATACAGACCTTGCAAACACCAGATCACCTCCAGAGATCTCTCATGCCTACTGTACTTCCCCAAATCAATGGCTCCTGACAGCATGTCAGAGGCTAGAATCAGTTTGGGGGTGCATCATGGTAGAAGACCTTGCAAATACCAGATCACTTCCTGGACAGCTCACATGCCTAGTGAGCTCCCTTAACAGGGTGGCTCTTGGCATAGGACACTATCCTGAAGGTATTATTTTCTTTCTGTGTGCTCATTTCTAACTGCAATGCACATAAATATACCATTTCTTACCACTTTCAACCAGACAATTTGGTGGCCTTAAGAACGTTCACACTATTGAATAATGGTCACTACTGTTTGTTTGCTGTGGAAGGTAGATATTGTCAGGCTTTTTGTCTTTTCATTTGTATTTTTTTCTTGCTATTTTTGCATTGATTTTGCCCCCACAACTTCTTTTCAGTACCACCAGGGACTCTGACACCAGAGACCACACGACTGTAGCACCTTTGTTAGTTACTTATGGGTCCACATCATCATCTGCAATTAAAAGGGCTTTCCACGTCAATCACCGATTAAGAAAATGCCCATTGGGCTGCCTCTAGGCCAAACTTATGGTGGCATCTTCTCAGTCATGGAGCCTTCCAAAAATAATTCTAGCTTGTATCAAGTCAACCAAAACCTAACCAGGACACTGTGGAATAAAAGAATGAATTATACTTTGGGGTCAATTTTTTTTTTTTAGATAGGGTCCTAACATGTGTTCCAGGTCAGCATTCAAAGATGTGATCCTTCTAATTCAGCCCCGTGGTGCTGAGATTACACTCATGTGGCACACGCATAGCCCCTTCTGTTTAATTGTGTATAGTCCCATTTTTTCTTCTCTTCTCTTTGGTATCTCTGTGGGGGTGCATGCATGTGTGTGTGTGTGTGTGTGTACAGGCATGTGTATATGTGAGTGCATGTGGAAGCCAGTGATTGATGTTGGGTGCATTTTTTTGATTGCTCTCTATATGTTAAGGAAGAGTATCTTGCTGAACACGGAGCTACTGTTTTGCGTCTAGCTAGCCAGCTTGCTCTATGGACTCTCTGTCTCTGCTTTTAGCATGCTGGGACTACCAGTGGCTGCTACGTCCACTCAGCTTTCGTTGGTTCTGGGCAAGTTAACTCCTGCCCCCACCGCTACTTGGCAGCACTTTCCACTTAGCAGGCTCCATTTATTAGAGATTTGTGATTACATCTGAGGATCCTGAAGGACTGATTGTACACATCACAGAAATGGCCACTGGACAGTGGAGCTGATTGCCATGTCCTCCCTGCTGTCACCTGGAAGAGAAGACGCAGGAGAATTGATGCTCTGTGCCTTATCTGTGATACTCAGCTCCAGCCTGGAAGACAAGGGTGATTCTTGATGAGTGTGGGGAATGGACCAACTAATGCTCTGTATCTCTTCTCCCCTCCACACTTTCTCAAAGAATTATATCAGTATACAGTCTTGAAAGTGTTCCTATATAAAATTAAGGAGTGTTCTGGATAGAGGAGAGTGACAAAAGGGCAGCCTGCAGAGCATGGTGGACAGGGACTGGATGACTTTGTAGTCATCATCACAGGGACAATGACAGTGTTGAGCGTGGGGCTCATGATTTCCAGGCAAGTATCTTCCTAGCCTGAACCAGATGTCCCCACAATGCCCTACTCGGGAGCTTTTCTACACACCTGACTGATCCTCTTTCTTCATTGGTTAGAGCAGGGAGTTTGTTTGCCTAGATGCTGCTTCTTTGAGTTAAGTTCAGACGACACAGGCCCTTCAGAGGATAGGGAATTTTTTCTCTGCCAAACTCAAGGGAGCAGGATCATTTCCTGCCAGGTTTCAGGCATCATGGCTGGATTCTGTCTGGTGGCCCTGATGTACATGGGTGTAGGGGTCTAGATCTGGAGGGTGATATCAGTGAGACAGGCCCCTGTGTTAGTTAGAACTAAGTAACCAATGTCAAGTTCAAGAAGATGAGAACCAATTTTTCTATATATTTCTCCGGGCCTGCTTTGAACTGGGTTTTGAAAATATTGACTCTCCCACAAAGATATGTGGATACAATCACAGAGACAAGACTGTCTTAATTGCCTTTTGCAAACTCTGTAAGCACCCTAGTTATGCACCCTCATATACTTTTGCAAATATAGGTTATGACAACTGGAAAAAATGTATAATTTGTAGTTCTTTGTAATATGAAAAAAAACCAAGACATTTTACAATAAGGTATTATAAGGCCCCAGAGTTTGTTTGAGGAAGACAAGGCAAATAGAGCAGAAGGCTGGTTCTCCCTGTGTGGCTGTGCTTCCTGTTGGCCTCAGATCTACCCTCAAGCTCCACAGTGTCAAGGTGTCTTTCCTCCAAGTGTGATCCCACCAGAATGTCTGACAGGAGGATACAGGAGGTACTCTTCAATTCTAGACCTGCTCAGGAAACCTCTGACCTGCTATTTGCATCCAACAGCAAATGCTGCAATTCTGAGCCCCTGGAGCTGAACGAATGTCCTGCCATTGACTTGAACACAATGAACAAGCTGCTTAACAAGCAGGGGGTCTCGGGTCAAGGCTACAGGTGCATTGAGGGCCAGGATGTGACACAGGAGGGGATCTATTCTGCTATGACTTTTTACCAGGTAGTTAGGCTAAAATCACTCCTATTTTTCAAAATGCCCCTTTTTGGTATTATGGGCCTTTCTCCTTACATTTTTCCAAAATGGAGGACAATTTTATATATTGTGCCTTGGAGAAGCAGCACGGGGAGGGATGGCTCAGTTCACACTTGTGAGGCTTCTCACTTGGATTCCTAAGCAGGCAAGATTTGCTGCGCATCAGTGGAAAAATAAGAATTCTGAAGGTTTTTTTTTTTTTTAAAAACACCTTTGGTAAAACTTCATTTTCTATCCTCAGATTCTGTGGATTTGAGAACGGTAGCTCAAATTGCTGCCGATGACTCTAAATCTCTGGCTCCGGTTTCCACTGATGACATTTTACGTGGCCAGGCCTCATCTCCTCCTCTTTTCTGTGCCCCTAGAGTGAGATGCAGCAATTTGCCCTTGATCCCTGTGGCTGGTACCATGCTGATTTCCATGCAAAGCTGGCTGATGAGCAAAGTCCCCATCGCCGTTAGCTGCCAAATTGCCTTGTGGTTGTGATCATTTTGATGCTTCAAAGTGCGCGTTATTATTCTGCCGTAATCCAGAAGTATGGAGATGGGGCGTGTGTCATCAGTCCCTGAGCGGGACTGACTGATCCGTGTGGTAGGCAGATCTTCCTGCCGGTTGCTGGAAGGTTCAGATGAAAGAGAGGAGGACCGCACGAAGTTCTATCAGTGCAGAAAATTTCAAAGAACACCCTTTTTTTTTTTTTGTGCACTGCAATCAGGATTTGGAAGATAAAGTGAATTCGAGTTCTTTGAAACCACAGGAAAACTGTGGAGAAAAGAAAAGTACTATGGGCCTTCTTCCTACATTTAATGTTCTGAAGAGGATTTCCGCCTTTTAATAATGATTTTGTTTTAGAGGCAACACAAGAAAGGGCTGAGTTGAAAGAATTTTAAATTTAAACCCAACACTTTCAATAATTCAAGGCTTTTACGACAGGCTGTTCCAGCAGCTATAATCCCATCACTAGGGAAAAGTCAAGGGTTTTAGAAATGCTATTCCAAGAACCACAGGCAAAGGCCAAATGCATTTAAAAATTTTAGCACAAGAAGGGCAGGAGAGGGGATTACTTCGTGATTACGAACACATACTGTTCTCTCAGAGAAGCCAGGTTCCATTCCCAGCACTCACATTGGGTGGGGGTCTCACAACTCCTGTAAATCTGGATCCAGAGGCCTAGAAACTTCTTGCCACTTTAGGCACCTGCACTCACATGCTCACACCCACACAGATTCCCACCCCCTTAAAAATAAGATCTTTTAAAAAAAAATTCCACCTTAAGGAATTACTGAAAAAGTGGTGTCAACGCAGCTCTCAGAATTTCTTGGCCGATCTGACCCATCAGGATGGCTAAAAGTCCCTTATGAGAGCTTGATTTACTCATTTGCAAAAGACATAACTCTGGCCGGTGAATGTGAAGTGATGTCTGTGATGAGCTCCTAAGCACGGCTTTTCTCAACCTAAAATGATGGTTCCTCATTACCAGCTGATGTTCCACCTGAATTCCAGATCTATCGCGCCATATTGTGAGATTATGAAACTTTAAACCTCCAAGAATGGCAAAGTGGAGTGTGGAGGGACTTGGGTCCACATCCGAGCTTCTAAGACTACACCCTCAGGGTAAGTTGCCTGAATCCCAAGCTAAAGAATTTTCACTGCAGACCTTATGGAACTCACAGATACTTGTGCTTTTGGAGTTATTTAATAAGATTTAACACTTAAAAAGACTTGTCTATTTTATTTTATGTACTGAGTGTTTTTCAGCAGGTATGTATGTGTGCCACATGCATGCCTGGCACTTACAGAGGTCAGAAGAAGGTGTCAGATTCCACGGAAGTGAGGTTATGGATGCTTTTGAACTACCATACAGGTTATGGGAACCTGTTGTGGGTCCTCCAAAAGATCAACTGCTTCTTTCTTTCTTTCTTTCTTTCTTTCTTTCTTTCTTTCTTTCTTTCTTTCTTTCCTTCTCTCTCTCTCCCTCCCTCCCTCCCTTCCTTCCTTCCCTTTTTTCTTTTTTGATATGTAACTCTATAAACATCAGGGGGAAAGGTTGGCTGATGCCACGTTAGAAGCAGGGATGTCATTGCACTAATCCAGGTTTTGGGTAATGATGCCCTATAGAATTGGCTACAGAGTTGTTGAGGACCAAAGAAGCATCAGTAGGTTATGGTGATGAATGAGTGACAGTGAAGGAAGAAACAGCCATAAAGGGATCATTACGCTTTCATTTTGGTAATACTGCATGCGCGTGCACGCGCGTGCGCACACACACACACACACACACACACACACACACACACACACACACACATTACCTATGGCAAGAAGAACCATGACATAATCAGGAATTATATAAATGTTACATTCTTAGTGTTTTGGCTATTTGTATTTGACAGCCTTGAAGAAGACATTTTTTTCTACCTTTTTTTTTTCTGATGGGAATATAGCTCAGTTTGAAGCCTGTTGACTCCAGGGATCTGGAACATGTCTAAGTACTTGTGTCCAGTGTCACCTGGACATGTCACAGTGAGGTAGAGAGAGCTGGAGGCGGGGCGTCCTTGCATCTGACTTAAGGAGTTTCTTGCCTGCCAGCATGCTCTGCCTATGCTGTCACACATTAGGTTCAGAACTGGGGGGAGGGAGCTCCCTTTTATGGCATCACTGAACAGATGTAGACATAGTGGTTAGCCAGGCTCCCGCTTCATACAGCTGCCAGGAAGTGGCTTTGGAGAAGACAAAAATCCTCCTCTCAAACTCTCTCATTAATGCATCTGCCAAAAGACTCATCTGCACCCCTTGACCACAGGAAGTTTAATCCATAGTTAGATTGTCCAGCATCCTCACTTCTCAAAGACGGTTCTGTGTCAGGAGGATTTTCTGGTTCTGACTATGGGAGGCATTTGAATTGTCGAAATTTCTCCATAGGAAAGATGTGAAACAGGAGAATAAATGCTACTCTTCTGGAAAGAGAAAATGTGAAACAGTTAAGCTTTAAAACTAGTTAATCCAGGGATCTCAAATCTTCTGTCCTCTGTGGCATGGCCATGAGTAGTTTAATGATCTATTTCAAATGTGTATGTACATATGCATGTAGGGTTATTGTACATGACTATACACATTGACATACGTTCATATGTGTGTAGTTTTCCATAAAGTTTATATTACTTTAAAGTGAGTAACAGCATCAACTTCATTTAAATTAAATGACTTCCTTTAAAGTTAGTTCACCCCCCACCCCGCAATAACTCTATTTTATAGCAACTCACAATCCCTTGAAGGAGCTCATTGGTTTCTTTGCCTGGTCAATCTACTTTCCCTAATGCCTGGGCTCTGGCAGCCATCACAAACTAGGCCACCTGTCCTCAATAGGCCAACCAAATAGACTAGTGAAAAGTAGACATTTATTCAATATGGCTACCACGGGAGAGGAACAAAGGTATCTAACGAAAAAGGCGTGCATAGTTAAGTAGTCCTGGTCAAAGCATGGCTCTGCCTGTCTATGACCCATCATTGTCTCTGCCCCAGTTGCTTCTGCAAGATAGTCTGACAGTTTGTCAGAACTGTGTGACATCTCTTTCCGGGAGTCAAGTAACACTCTGGTTGGCACCAAGGTCCCTAACTGTTTCTTTCTTCCAGCATGGGCCTCCTAGGGAAATTCCAGTTTCTTGGGGTATACGGTTGGAGCAGACTGACAGCTAGAATATGCCATTCCTGACAGGAAGGTTACAAATAAAGTGTTAGCAGAAGAGAACATTAGGATTTTTAAACACCCAGAAAAAGATATAGTCGGTCACACACCAGAGCCTGGTAGATGACACCCTGTATTCTGGGGTTGGCCAGTGCTGTATTTGCCCCTGACATCCAAGGCTTTGTTGAGTTACTTGACTTCTCAAAGACTTAGCTGCTCCTTGTGTAGAAAGAATGATATCAGCCGCTGTGAGAATTGTTATGAAAACAATGAGGCAACAGATACAATGCCCTGAGCGGTCTATGCTTAGCAGGAGTGAGTACTTGGTAAGTGGCACTGCACAAAGAGGGGCCCTGGAAGCACAGCATGCTGGTGTCATTAGAAGAATGCATGGAGAGGTTGGACTGTAATAGCCCCGAGCTGTGCATCCTGCACGATTGTGCTTCCGTGTGTTCCAGGCCTAGTCAGAGGAAATGAAACAGTGCTAGAAGAGGAAGTGAGTCTTCATTCAAAAGATCTGAAATTAACACACCTCTGTCAGCCTGCTTCTAGGACTTGTGTAACAATGACCAGGGATCTCTCTTTTTTAAAAATTAATTATTTTATTCCCTTTACGTCTCAGTTGTAGCCCCCTCCCTCCTCTCCTCCTGGTCTTTCCCTTTCTCCTTCTCAACCACCCTTTCTCCCCCCCCCCCCCCCAGTTTTGAAGACGCAGCCAAATGCTTTCTTTTCCTTTTTTTCCTCTCTTTAAAATTTTTCTTTTTTACATATACATTTATATTTTTACATATATACAATAAACTACCTACAGCAAGAAGAACCATGAAACAACCAGGAATTATATAAATGTTACATCGATAGTGCTTTGGTTATTTGTAATTGGAATCCTTGAAGAAAACATTTTTCCTATGTTGGTGTGTCTAATATTCTGACTGTAAATCAATATCTATCATATCTCATCTTTATCAACTTAAAACATCTATCTAGACCTAAAAACATCATAACCACTAAACAACTAAGCTTAATTGTAAAACTAAAGTATTTGGTCTTTAACCTCATCAGAGACTTGAGAAGGAATAAAATTAATTACCTGAATAGACAGGAAGTGCGGGTTAGCAGCGTCCAAAATGAGAAAATGACAGACTGTTTGCTGCATGAACAGTCACCCAAACTCTCTATAATGCTTGAGCATCATTTTTAGCCTTCTGGCCAATATATCTGACAGACATATTTGTGAGGCAGGAACTATTGAGGACTTGCTTACCCTGTCTTGGCAGAGTTTGGCTGTCAACTCTGCCTGCATCCAATCTTGCCCATTTTTAAGCAGAATTCTGTCTGTGGCCAAAACAAGGACATTTTGCCCAGTGGCTGGTTTGTCACATTTGAAGCCATCTCCATAAGGGGGTTCATTGATGCTCATCATCTTCTTTGAGGTAGTGTGGGTGTTGTCAGGAGTTAACCTGTCTTATTATCAAAAAATATTTAAAATAATAAAAACATCTGAGTCTGAGTCCAGCCTTGTTTTCTCTCTGAATAAGACCAATAATTTATAACCAACTCCCAATGAAAATAAACATCTATCACTCAAGAAAGCAACCAAAACTTACCCAACCCCCCTTAAGGGAAATGTGGTGTTGTTCTCTTAAGGTTTCTTCCAGCTGATTTGGGATGAATAATGCTTTTGTAGGGGTCCAAATAAAATTGGGGAAAATGGTTAAACAAGCTAGGACTAGCATTTGTGGTCCAGTTTCTAAATGCTGAGAAATTCAAGGCTTAATTAAAGTCCCGTGTGGGACAGTCTGAAATGCTAGACAAGTTGGGATCAGAAGGTTCCTTCAAAACTGTTCTGTGAGCTGTCCTGTTCTGATGAGGAACAGCAAGTGAAGCACTTGGGCTACAACTTGGAGGATGCAGGATGTCATTGTCCAGCATGCTGAGAGGAACGAACCATGTCAGGTCTGATCCAGCATCAGTGTCTGGTTCCTTTGTTCTGAAAACATGTAATTTCTCATAATCATTATATAGTCCTAAAATTAGACATGTATGAGGTATGCATGATGCACAGAACAATTAAGGCTGGTTCTCTGTACTTTGTATGAGCAGATCAAAGACATCGTTAAATCTTCATTCATGCCATATGAATAATGGCATCTAATAGTCAGAGGGATTCTGTAACCAACAAGAAACATTGTCTATACATAGACAATCATGTCTAAGCCAGTCTTGGAGATATTCACATATTAGTAATATAAGTTACCTGCTTGTTCTGAAATTTGAATTCTTCACATCCAATTATACCCACCTCCCTCATCACCTCCTGGTCCCATCTCCCTCCCTCATCCTCTCTAGTCCTCAGAAAGGGGAGCCCCCCTCCCTTAACATCTGACCTCAGCCTATCAAGTCCCATCTGTACCACCTGTATTCTCTTTCTCTGTGTCCTGGCAAGGCCACCCTGCCAGGAGGAAGTGATCAACATTGGGGGGCCAGAGTTCATGTCAGAAGTAGTCCCTACTCCCTATATTGTGGGACCCACAAGGAGCTCCATCTCCTCCTTATCCCCTCTTCCTCAGAAAAGGGGAGCCCCCCTACTAACCCACCCCAGCACATCAAGTCTCATCAGGACTAAGCACATCCTCTTCTCCTGAGGCCAGGTAAGGCAGCCCCACCATGGGGACGTGATAGAAGCAAGTAATAGAGTCAGAAACAACCCCCCTCTGTCCCCTTACTAGAGAACCCACAAGAAGACCAAGCTGCCCATGGGTTACATATGTGTAGGGGGCCCAGGTCCAGCCCATGCATAGTCCTTGGCTGTGCTTTAGTCTCTGAAAGCCCCTCTGGACCCAGGTTAGTTGGCTTTGTTGGTCTTCTTGTGTAGCTCCTGTCCCCTATGGGTCCTTCTATCCTCCCTCACCCCCACTCTTCCACAGGGCTTCCTGTGCTCTGCCCAGTGTTTGGCTGTGAGCCTCAGCATCTATTTCAATCTGCTGCTGGGTGGAGCCTCTCTGAGGACAGCTATGCTAGGCTCCCATCTGCAAG
Organism: Acomys minous; assembly: GCF_964271855.1. Lineage (NCBI taxonomy): Eukaryota > Metazoa > Chordata > Mammalia > Rodentia > Muridae > Acomys > Acomys minous. The sequence goes on along the minus strand of NC_140483.1, from coordinate 11,653,161 downwards.
TATAGCAGAGTGTCATTAATAGTGTCAGGGTTTGGCTCTCTCCCATGGGATGGGTCTCAGGTTGGGCCACGCCTTGGTTGGACATCCCTCCATCTCTACTCTATCTTTATCCCTGCACATCTTGTAGGCAGGGTAAATTTTGGGTAGAAGTTCTGTGGGTGGCTTGGTGTTCCCCTCCCTCCACTAGGAGTCCTGTCTGACACTTAGCTTCTTCCTCTGTAAAATAAGAGAATTCAATATACCGGCTTAGGATCTATATACCTACTACTAGGAACTCTGTCAGGCCTTGGGGGTATAACACTGAGCCCATCAGTGTCCTCTTATCCTTCCTGGAGTTCAAGACAGTGGTGAAAATCAACACAAGGGGTCATAAAAGCGATTGGAAAATTGCCACTGTGAGAGAAGCTTCAAAGGGAAGGTGGGCCTCGGTTTTATGTATGTGAAAGGAAGACCCAGATGTGACCTAAGAGATCTGTCAGAGTTTCCCAAAGAAAGAGATTCTTGATTGACATGCCCCATTGCCCCATGAATGTGGTCTGAAGGATTTATATAGTTTGTTCTGGCTGTTTTGTGTCACTGTGGTTTAACATACAGACCTATGGCATTCTCTGTAGGTACCATCAATTCTGCCATTTTAACCAGATCCCACCCAGCAACACCCATCCTCTTCCTCCTCTTCTGTGTGCTATGGCTTCACTCCCATGGACAAGGCACACTCTAATCCACTTCTCCTTAAGTTTGACTTACAAGCTGTTCATAAGCCCCCTTTGGTAAATGAATGGCCTTTGGTCTTTATTTTAACATCTGGGCAGCTTTAGGTACTGGGCGAAACTCCTCGAAGCCTTCTACTCTGCTCTGGGAACAGCCTTCCCTTCCATACCTCTGTCTCCTCATCTCTTCTTTCATCCTGTCTTCAATTGGTGCACTTTTCTAAGGTTTGAGTCTTTGTCCTTATCTACACACATGTATTGACTGACCTGTCCATTAGCAGGTGTACTGGCTGGTTTTGTGTGTCAGCTTGACACAAAGTGGAATCATCAGCTAGGAGAAAACCTCAGATGAGAAAATGTTTCCATGAATCCAGCTGTAAAGCATTTTCCCAATTAGAGATCAATGGGGGAGGACCCAGACAATTGTTGATTGTGCCATCTCTGGCCTGGTGGTCCTGGCTTCTATAAGAAAGCAGGCTGAGTAATCCATGGGAAGCAAGCCAGTTTGCAGCCACTCCACCCCATGGTTTCTGCACCAGCTCCTGCCTCCAGGTTCCTGCCCTGCTTGAGTTCCTGTCCTGACTTCCTCCAATAATGGATTATGATCTGGAAGTGTAAGCCAAATAAACCGTTTCCTCCCCCAGCTTGCTTTTTGGTCATGGTGTTCCATCACAGTAAAAACCCTAATGAAGACACCAGGGTTTAATTACTGACTCTGAAGGATAGCATCCAAAGCTGGACCATTTATTCCAGCCTTCTTTTCTTTGGGCGTCACAGATTGACAGACATCATCCTTGTTCTTTGCCCATAGACATCGATGCATCTAGTGATGAACTCATATCACTCCCTGAAGTCCTGTCTGTGGAGTGACCCCCTCATCTGCTGGGCAGTACAGCCAGAAAGAGAGGGAACCTGGCCCTTTCACTGAGTGCCCTGTGATGTTCTCATTGGTGACGTTGCGCTTATTGGGGGACTTTAACTGAACAGTCTCTTCCCCTCCCGGCACCCCTAACTTCCTGCATCCTCACCTCTCTGCATCCCTATCTATTTGCATTCTTCCACTTACTCTTGAGTTTTTTCTCTTAGGATGCCGTTGAAAGTTCTATTGTGGGTTAGGTGCCTATAGAGGGAGAAGTCTACCCAGGGTTTTACTCTTGTGTATATACCTTATAAATTGCCCTGCCTTTGTGTGTGGGTAAATATGATGAAATAGTCCCTGGGTTAGGTTATATTATATGGAAATGAGAGCTTTTGCAGATGTAATAATATTGGCTTTTAATTAAAGAAAAGGAAGATTATCCTAGAGGGTCTGGTTAATCGAGGTGAAGATCTAGATGAAGAAGGAAACTAAAATGTGAGACGGTTTCTGACAGGGCTGTATCACCAGGACCTGTTAGGGACAGAAGAGATAAGAACAGCCCCAGATGACAGCCAGAGAGAAGCTTTTAGTTCTTTCTTATATTCATATGCTCTCAGACAATGACCCAGTCTCCAGACAGGAATACATACAACCTGGCCCTAATGATCAACTTCGTGACAATTTATAGTTCCATAGTGTTTGAGAGTTGGTTTCTCATCAACACTTGGTATCATTGGTCTCTTTAATTTTATTACTATGTGCACATGCAGTACACTCTTTGGATTTTAATTAGTATTTCATTAATGCCCAATAAAGCTAATCTTCTTTTGCTAGTTTATTGGCCAACTTGAAATCTTTTGAGTAGGGGTGTTCAAGCTGTTTAATTCTTTGAGCCTATTGTCTTCTATTGGATCATTAATTTTAGTCTTACTGTATTGAAGTCTTAAAAAATTTGATTACATATCTATATTTGAATTGTTTTCTCCCCTCAGCTTATTGGTTACATATTATTTTAGTCGTTACCTTATCTACAACTTCATAGTGTTTCACATTAAGGAATAACCTCATAGACTATTTTGATATTGGCTTAAAATTATATATTTATGCCCATCTATCATCTCTCTCAATCATCTATCATCGTCTATATCAATAAAACATCTATTATCTATTATATTACCACCAGCATCTGCATAATCATCTCTATTATTTAGTATATATTCATCATCTATCAATCAAACATCTGCCTATTTTTTGCCTTTTTTTCCAAGTCTCATAGGATCTTACGGCTATTACTATCAGTGATCTTTTGTATTTGTCCATCCATTTATTTTTATTGTTATTTATTTCTTGTTGTTTCCCCATCTTTTTCCTGAGGTTATTTTTCTTTGCTTGAGGAAATCTCGTTATAATTTACCTTAGTGAGATTACTCTGCTGAAAAATTTAGTTGCCTGTCTCAGAATTCCTTTACTGAGTCTTCTTCATGGAGCGACAATATCTTGTACAGAAATTTAAGGTCTCAGACATTTCTTTTTAACTCTTTGAAGATGCTGTGCCACTGTCTTCTGGGACTCCATTGTTGATGCAGAAGAGTCAGCTGCTAGCCTTACTCTGGCTTTGTTCGAGTGGTCTTTCTTGTTTGGTTGCTTTTTCTTCATACTTAGTGTATGTAGAAATGTACCTGAACACGACTTTCTTTTGATTAATATTAATATTCTTTTTGATTAAAATAATAATTTTCTTTTGCCTCCTTTTTGTAGTTTTCAGTATGCTCCTTTAACTTCCTCTCTTGCTGCTTGCTTCCTTGTACATCTTTCATCATGGTCACAATATGTAAGTGCGACACGGGCCTGTTAAGTGTCTGTCTGAATGTATGCAGGTTCATTCTACTGTATGGCTGCTCCTTAGCTTTATCACGTTTTCCTTTTCTTATAAGAGCATTGGATAACGTATTGGGAATGTGCAGCAATGAGCTGAGTTTGCGGATGCACCTGCCTACAGAAGAGTTGCTTTTGCCTCTAGCAGGATGTCAAGAGTTTGTTATCCGGATCCACACGGGCTGCTCTTACTTCATTTTATTCCTCATGTGTCTATCTTGACGTCATCCTCCTTCCTTGGCTGCTGTCCTTCTGTATCACAACCACAGTTCCGACATACTTTGCAGGGACTCTTCTTGTTTGAAACCCTAAGCTGCAATTCTTAGCCTCATTCCTGGGAGAACTACAGAACTCCTATCTAATTGCCAAAACTCTCAGCTGTTGCTTTTGAATTAATAAACACCTTTGGAAGAGACTATAGTGTGTCTCAGGCTGATTCCTCTGAGCTCCTCTTCCCCATGGGGGTATTGAACTCACAGCCCTCACTGCTCTTGTTGCTAAGGTGCTTAAAACAGATATTTCAAATTATTTTTTTATCAGTGTGTTCTTAACTGTTTATGAATGCTATGATCTCACCAAGTCAATTCCTCATCAGAACTCTATTAATTTAATTCTTTGTATGGGTGTGGTGCTGGGCAATCAAATACTAAGGCATTATACATGCTAGGATCGTCCTGTGCTACTGGATAATATTCCCATGAGTTATTTCATTCAATTTCAGATTGAGAAAGAAGGGCCAGAGGCAGGAAAATGGGGAGTAGTTTGTGCGCATGTGTGAGAAGGTAAGGGGCATACTAGGCATGGACACGCTGGAGATAGCGGTGGGGTTGATGGTGTGACTATAGCTCTTTCATAAGAAAAATTTGATTTTCCATCTTCCTAGGAGAGACTCTTTGGAAGGTGGAACCTCACCCCCTCATAGGTGGGAATGTACCTCTGATGACCAATTCTTTTTATTTATTTATTTATTTATTTATTTATTTATTTATTTTTATTTTTTATTTTTGGTTTTTCAAGACAGGGTCTCTCTGTGTTAGTCTTGGCAGTCCTGGACTCACTCTGTAGACCAGGCTAGCCTTGAACTCACAGTGATCTGCCTGCTTCTGCCTCTCGAGTGCTGCACCACCACACCTTTCTTGATGACCCATTCTTATCACAATCTTAATAACCCTTAAAACTTACTATCAAAATGTAAAATTACAAAAGTGGTATATGTGTACTTACCTTTATGCTTGGCTAGTAAAGGACTAAGTAATATAATAGGTGTAGAAATACTGAACATTTTAGAGAGACATTCAGATATGAAGATTTGTTTATTGATGTGTTTTCCTTGAATGTTCCTCGATTTCCTCAACTTTCTTTGTAAAAAGGTTACCTCCTTAAGCAGCAATAATACTTGCCCACCAAGATTCCCCAGGCACACAAAACCTACTGGATCACATAACTGCCAAGGGTTTCGGCAACATTTGGCAATTTACTTTTCAAATCTATGAAACATATCTTTTTTTCATTTTGAAAATGTTGTCACATGAGAGCAGAGTTTAATCCTGCGCTTGCCATGCTCAGCCTGCTGCATCGCAGCTGCAGGGTGACTGCTTGCTCAAGTCACTTAAGCAGAATGAGAAGTCAGCATGAATGAGCTCTGGAAATAAATCGTAAAGGCAGTCCATTCACCGAGACAGCTCACAGTAGACATCTGAGTGGCACTTCAGACCGGCCAGGAGAACTGGCTCTTTGTAACCTCCAATGAATTAAAACTGCTACCAGTGAAAACAGCCCTTTCCATGAAAGACGTCCCTGCTTTATTTACTGGTCCTTTGTGCCACACAGAAGGAACCAATACTTTCTCATTTGTTTCCATTCCAGCCAACTGCCACTGTTTCTGTTGTTTCTTTTTCATACAGGGCATTCTTTTGAGTGCTGGGATTTAAAAACAAGTTTGACTTTCCAGTCCCTATCATCTTTAATATATAATAATTATAGAAATAGGATTCACGTATTGACAGATATAAAAGATTGTTGGCATATATTTTTTAATCTATTTTATTGGGGTTCCTATAACTCTACCTTACTTCTCCACCCCAACCCCTACCAAAACCCCAACACCAGGTAGGAGAGAAAGAAGGTTAGTGGGCAGAGGGGCATAGCTCTCTTTTGGCTACTTCCTGCTGATTAGGGTTGTGGGGTTTCTTGGGGCAAGCCCAATCTTTGTTTTCAGGATATCTACAACTTCTCATCAAGCTGCATCAACAGCAAACAGGAGCAGCAGGAGGAGCAGCAGCTGCCTTTCCTCAGAGTGCTCGCCCATCCTTTTCTGGGCTCTTGCATTTATTCCCTCTTAGAGTCCTGAGAATTAGCAATCTGCTGCTGGCAAAGACCATGTGGGCTCTTAGAGACAACTAGTTTGCTGCTGTTGACAACTTGAAGCGGCTTCATGTCCCATACCTGGGGTTAAAAACAAAAACTTATTTACATAGCATAACTGAGCTTTTAAACAAACCAAAACTCCAACTACAAAAGATAAAGTGCTTTCAAAACTCTAAAGAAAGAGATTGAAGATGACATGAGAAGATGGAATGATCTTCCTTGCTCATGGATCGGGAGAATTAACATAGTAAAAATGGCCATCCTACCAAAAGCAATCTACAGATTCAATGCAATCCCTATCAAAATACCTACACATTTTTTTAAAGACATTGAAAGTTCAATTCTGAACTTCATATGGAAAAACAAAAAACCCAGAATAGCTAAAACAATCTTGTATAATAAAAGGTGCTCCGGAGGAGTCTCCATACCTGATCTCAAACTGTTCTATAAAGCAATAGTAATTAAAACAGCATGGTACTGGCACTGCAACAGGCTGGTTGATCAGTGGAATCGAATCGAAGACCCAGATATGAATCCACACACATATGGTCACTTGATTTTCAACAAAGAAGCCAAATCCATTCGATGGAAAAAGGATAGCATCTTCAACAAATGGTGCTGGTCTAACTGGATGTCTATGTGTAAAAAAATGCAACTGGACCCATATTTGTCACCTTGTACAAAACTCAAATCCAAGTGGATTAAAGACCTCAACATAAAACCAGAGACACTAAGTCACTTAGAAGAAAAAGTGGGGAAGAGCCTGGAACATATTGGCACAGGAGACAACTTCCTGAACAGAACAACAACAGCCCAGGCCTTAATGTCAACAATTAATAAATGGGACCTCATGAGGCTGAGAAGCTTCTGTAAAGCAGGAGACACTGTCAAGAGAACAAAACGACAGCCTACAGACTGGGAAAAGATCTTCACCAACCCTACATCTGACAAAGGTCTAATATCCAAAATATATAAAGAACTCAAGAAATTAAACACCATCAAACCAAATAACCCAATTGAGAAATGGGGCTTGGAACTAAACAGAGAATTCTCAACAGAGGAATATCAAATGGCTAAGAAACACTTAAAGAAATGCTCAACCTCCTTAATCATCAGGCAAATGCAAATCAAAACAACTCTGAGATTCCATCTTACACCCATCAGAATGGCTAAGATCAAAAATTCAAGCGACACCACATGCTGGCGAGGATGTGGGGAGAGAGGAACACTCCTTCATTGCTGGTGGGAATGCAAACTAGTACAGCCACTTTGGAAATCTATCTGGTGCTATCTCAGAAAAATGGGAATAGGGCTTCCTCAAGACCCAGCTATTCCACTCCTTGGAATATACCCAGAAGATGCTCCAGCACACAACAAGAAAATTTGCTCAACCATGTTCATAGCAGCCTTATTCATAATAGCCAGAACATGGAAACAGCCTAAGTGTCCATCAGTAGAAGAATGGATAAAGAAACTGTGGTACATATACACTATGGAATACTACTCAGCTATTAAAAACAAGGAATTCCGAAAATTTGTGGATAAATGGATTGAGCTAGAAATGATCATAATGAGTGAGTTAACCTAGAAGCAAAAAGACTCAAATGGTATATACTCACTTATATCTGCACATTAGCCCAAGGGGCATGTCCTACGAAAGCCTTCACTTACCAGGAAACTGAGACAGAGGGGAGGACATTCTATTGGGACTCTAGATGAGAGAAGCATGGGAGAATGGCAAAGTAGAAGAATCCAGAGGGTGCTAGAAACCTACAAGTAGAACATTATGATAGGCAGATTTGGGCCCAGGGGTCCCGCTCAAACTAAGGCACCAGCCAAGGACAATACAGGCGGTAAACCTTCAACCCCTACCCAGATCTAGCCAATGGACAGAACATTCTCCACAGTAGAGTGGAGAGTTGGATATGACTTTCTCACATACTCTGGTGCCTCACCTTTGACCATGTCCCCTGGAGGGGGAGACCTGGTGGCACTCAGAGGAAGGACAGCAGGTTACCAAGAAGAGACTTGATACCCTATGAGCATATACAGGGGGAGGTAATCCCCCTCAGGAACAGTCATAGGGGAGGGGAATAAGGGGAAAAGAGGAGGGAGGGAAGAATGGGAGGATACAAGGGATGGGATAACCATTGAGATGTAACAAGAATAAATTAATAAAGAAAAAAAAAGGAAAAAAAACATTGTATATACTTTTAGAACCTAAAAAAAAAAAAGATAAAGTGCTAAGGGGTCTAAATAATTGGTGTTGGCTGTAGGCCAAAGATACTTAAACTAGAGAAATCTAGATAGACATCATGGAAGAGTTTGACTTGGGTTAGTCTTTGAAGAATGCTTGAATTAGCTAAATAAAATGATAAGGAGTGGGAATCTGAGCAGCTGGAAGAGGACAAAGAGCCTAGAGGTGGGAATCCACATGGCACAGGATAAACCCTACAGAACCAAAGCAATAAGGTACTGGGCACGTGGATCAATTGGTAAAATGCCGCCAAGTATCCACAAATCCCTGGGTTTGGTCCTCTGTACCTCATGAACTGGGTGTAGTGATGTATACCTCTAGTCCCAGTACTCTGGAAAGCAGATCAAGGTCATTCTTGGATATACAGCAAGTTCAAGACTGGCCTTGCTGTATCAAGAGATACATAAGCCCCTGACATGAAACAATACAACCAGAGAGGTGGAATATGAACCCCAAGAGTTGCTTATTTTGTTCATTGCCTTATTTCCAGCTCCTAGGTCAGAGTCTGACACGGTGTATGATTAATGCAGACTGACTGCTGAATATGTCTTAGGTGGAGTCATTTGCTGTGTGCAGATTGGAGAAGTGGAAAGATCATTTAACTAGAAATTTCTATCCCATGGAAACCTTTCTGAAGTTTGTCCTCGTATCCAAATTTGGGTTTCTATAATAAAGTACTGGAGACAAATAGCTTATAAAGAGGAAAGGTTTATTTGGTTCCTGGTTCTGGAGGTTGCAGTATAAGGCTGAGCAGCCGTATTGCTTTGGGCCTCTGACGAGGGAACTGAATGGCTGTTGTGCAGAATTAAGGACAAGAGCAGACTACATGTGCCATCAGTCAGGAAAAAAAAAAGGCAAAAGGAGAGGAAGAAGAAACACACATGGGCTGTTGGCAAATGCACAACCAAATCATAACAGCATGATTAATCAGAAACCAAGGTGCCACTCTTTGTCTTTCCCAAGGTCCTTTGCAGGAAGACAGTCTCAGGGAGAAAGCAGGAGGTTGAAGAGCCCTGATGATTGGGTCTGACGTCCATGTGGAAGGACCCCGAGGAGCTTGTCTTGTGGCTCACATCCATGGTCTGTGTCTTAGGTGGGGTCATTTGCTTTGTGCAAGCCGGGGAAGTGGAAAGAAAGGTCATTTAGGTACATCTTTCCACCCATGGAGACCTTTCTGAAGTTTGCTCTCTGGAGTCATGCCCTCCCTTGTCGTTCTGAGGTTTTGTCACTTCCGGTGTTTTGGGTTATATATGAGATTTCATGGAAAGTAGTCTAAAAATGAAAGACGGGTCAGCTAAAGACCTCTCTTGGGAAAGGGAGAAGTAGGAGAAAGAGCTGAGTACGATCCCTTTGAACAGAATGGTTGAATCTCAAAAGAGCCCTCGGCCACAGTAGAAGCTTATACAATTCCCTTAGTTACATGTCTACTGCTGTGACGAAACACCATGGTCCTGAGCAACCAGGGGAAGGGAGGGCGGGGCTCACTTTCAGATAACAGTGCCTCACGAAAGAAAATCAGGGCAGGGACCTGGAGGCAGGAACTGGAGCAAAGACCGACCATGGAGGAGGGCTGCTTACTGGCTTTCTCAGTCATGTTTTTTTATACCCCGAGACCACCTGCCTTGGGATGGCACCACCTAGAGTGGGCTGTGCTCTCCCATATCAGTCATCAATCAAGAAGATGCCCCACAGGTTTCCCCACAGGCCAATCTAATGGGAGCATTTTCTCAATGGAGGTTCCCTTTTTCCGAGATGACCCCTAGCTTGTGTCAAGTTGACAAAAAAACTGAGCAGGACACCATACATCAACCTTGCTTGGGATAGGCTCAGTAGACTGATATACCAGCCAATGGCCAACACCTCTTGCTTTAATTTTTTTCCTGCCCAAAAGCCTATGAGTAGAAAGGGAAAAGCATTGAGCATTAGTTCTACTTTAGATTGACCCTGAAGAGTCATTTGTGGGATTGACGGCATTCACCGTTTCAGAGCTTAAGGCCTAGGACGCAATGAGAAAGTCTATGGATAACCAGAACCCGTTCTGTTGTACATCAGGAATGTTGGCTTGGAATCAGCATGGTCCCTGCAGTGCCTTGGGAGTTTTCCTGTCCTTCCCTTCTCCTAATGACACGTGTATTTTCATAAGTTGGAAGCACCACAGATTCCTGTGGATTACACTGGAGGCTGCATGTGAGGAGATGTACATAATTTTATGTTTGTTATTTCCTTAGGCTTATTTTTTGACATAAAATATATTGGAGCTATATGGTATAAAACCAATACATAGTGGGTTGGAGTCTGTGGGTTACAGTTCTGCCCACTTCCCTCAGTCATTGTAAATAATCGATGCCATGTGTCCCTGGTATCTGGACCCACAGATCAGTGTCTGGATCAAGGTGAACTTGGGTGGCTTGGAAGAATTCTAACAAAGATCATTTTCCATTGTTATGATGAAATATCTAAGACTGGAAATCTCTCTAACTTTGGTGGCTGTTCCCATATATACACAGATATACACCTGAACACGTATGTGTACTCTCATACCTGCTTGTACCCTCCCTATAAACAAATAAAGTAATAATAAGTAGAGACTTGTAGAGATTTGTATGGCTAGTGAGTATGGTTTGTCCAATACAGACTTTGTCTGGTAAAGAAGCAAGTAGTGTGTGTGTGTGTGTGTGTGTGTGTGTGTGTGTGTGTGTGTGTGTGTGTGTGTGTGTATTTCTTGGGGGACAGTGTTCAACTGCTCTGATGTAAAACCTCAGAATTCAGTAAGAGCTCTTGCAGCACCGCTTACACAGCCATCATCACCAAGGCACCAGTGAAGCCACAGCACAAAGTGACCCTGGGTGTTACTCTCAGGTGACACTGTCATCTCTCAGTTTCTGCAGCATGGAATTTCAGAGTCATGAAGGAGGATAAATAACGAGTCAGTTGGCAATGGCACTTTTCATGTACTGTCTTTGTCTGTATGTGAGTGACCCTGCCTCTAAAAAGAAAAGCCTTAACTTGAAAAAATTGAAAGTATGTATAATTACATGAACCGTTTGCCACAGTCTTTCCTACATCGTTGGAAGGCATGCATGAAAGTCAGGACCACAGTCCTGTGGCCTCTTTAACTTGGCAATTAAGCTGCCTCTGAGTACACTGAGGGTGAGGAAAGTTCTGTTGGTCTCTGCTCACTCTCTCATTTCCTGGACTTGGGTGGATGCTGCACACCTGCAGCTCCCTCACAGGCACTGTGAGAGCCTTTAGGTTCTGGAACCCCGATCTCCTGGCCTCACATCTGCCTGCTTCTCTTCCTCCACCTCGATCAATGCATTAACTAAGAATTAGCACAAATGTGCTACTATGTTTTTTTTCTTCCCATGATTGATCCTTGTACCAGTGAAGAGTCTAGCGAGCTGCCAGAAGCCTTACTTGACTGAGACTTGTGATTGGTTTCAGCATGAGCTAATAGAACCCATGTGTGGAAGAGAGGCTGTGGCTGCCTTGCAGAAGGCCTGGTGGCAGGGATGTGGTTCTGAATCTTGACACAGGGACATCTGGCTATGCTGTGGGATGCCTCTCCTTTGTACTGTAAGTTGGTCAGCAACATCCTTAGCATCTCCCCATGCCATGTAGGTGGCACACACTTACTTATTGAGGTAGTACACTGTGTCCCACCATGATCTCCACCCTCATTGTGAAGGCTGCACACATCTACTGTGTCCTCTAAGGAGCCATTCAACACTGTCACAAAGTGATACGGTCTCAGCCAGGCAGGGGCGATGGTAAGGGTGGTGAGGGGAGAAAGGAAATGACCAGGTGTCCCTCTCAGCCTTTGCCTGTTTATCTTCTGCCTGCATCTCATCCCTAAGCCTAAACAGAAGCCAGCAGGGAGGTTTGCTGCCACCCCAGTGCTCTTTAATATTAAGACTCAGTTCACATCAGGCAGTGAGAGCCAAGTCTCCCTAGCTGGAGCATAGTCACAATGGCTCCATGTCCATCGCCACTGACGGAGACTGCCTTTGGCAGCCCAGAAATTAGTCATTAAAGTCACTGAGGGGTCCAGACGCCTACCACTAGCCTTCACTTTTTTTCCGTTCCACTCGAACCCGTTGTTTATTTATTTCCCATCATCTCTGATTTTACATCTTCATTCAGAGTTGCCTGCCCACTTCTCAGCTCCTCAGGAAGGCCTTTGGGAACAGGGGAGAAGTCACTGCCACCCCAATGCACAGCTGGGCTCCCAGCACTTCTTTTGAGACCAGTCCCTAGAGATCAGAGCTGCCTTTCATTTGTCCCAGGGTGGTGTGTGCAATCTCCCTGGGTGGGGGCACTATTCCAGGCCTTTATTCCCTCGGTGCTATTTTACTTTATATTCTGTGCAGTGGTGTGGGCTGGCACAGCACACGGGACTGGCTGTCAGGCAGCGTTCCGTTGATTGATAGATTGACTAAGCCCTCAACCATCTTAGGGGCAGAGTTTCTATATTTTGTTAGGAGTGTCTGTTTAGAACAGTGTTCATCAAATTTTAATAAGTATATGAATCACCTAGGACCTTGTTAAGATTCAGTCTGTAGTTAGGTTTAGGGAGGGGCCTGAGCCAACATTTCAAGTAAGTTCCTAGGAGGCAGCAGCTGCTGCTCTTCTACAGATGACAGTGTGAGCAGTGAGACTAGATCACAGCCAGCGAGGGGCCTTTCTGACATAGCAGCTCACTCAGTAATACCATGGTGGGCTAGGTGTTGCAAGGGGAACCAGTGGAAATGTCTCATTTTACAGACAGAAATATTGAGTCTTGGTGGCTGCCATGTTCCTTGAGAGGCATTTCTTTGACAGATGTGGACAAAACTTTCAATTCCACTAAATCTCAGTATTTCCCAGATAACCAATAAAAGCTTCCATTATATTTTTTTGTGTATACATGCGTATTTGGATATATATTTGTATATTTTTATTTACATATTTGTGTGTGTGTGTGTGTGTGTGTGTGTGTGTGTGTGTGTGTGTGTGTGTGTATGGATATATTCTTGTGTGAACAGAAGCCAGGGGTCAGCATCAAATGTCTTCCTCTCCCTGTCTTGGTAAGACACTCTCTCACTGAGCCTGCAGCTTGCTGCTGTGGCTAGACTGGCTGGCCAATGATTCCCAGGAACCCTCTTTCTCCATCTTCTCAGTAGTTAGATTAGAAGCATACACTGCCATGCCTGGCTTTTTATACAGGTGCTAGGATCTGAACTCAGATCCTCACACTTTTGCTGTAGACATGGAGCATACTGAGTCGCCTCTCCATCCATGCGCGGACACGGAGCACACTGAGCTGCCTCTCCATCCATGTACAGACATGGAATACACTAAGCCGCCTCTCCATCCATGCGCTTTCTGTCTGAGGTCACTGCCACGGATTCTTAGCCACGCTCCCCTGGTAATATTTCTGATCAGGCAGAAGAGGGCATTTCTAGACCTAAGCCAGGCAGAACTTGGCTCATTGCTTTCTGTGGATGAAGCCTCTGCGTGGTGGGGACAGAAGTTGAGCATGGCTAATTAGCCCCAGGGGCAAGTGGTGAGGTCTGTATGTGTACACACACATGTAGGCTGGGGACTCAATTCTGAAGTAAAGCTCCCTTCTGCAAACAGTTGAGGCCTCAGTGCTTCCTGAGTGCCACTCCAGTGCGGCCGGGGACACTGTGGGGCAGAGATCCTAGGGGTCCATCTGCTTTACCTCACGCCTTTCTCTCATGGCTCCTTGTTGCTTTTCTCTTCTGATAGAGCCAATTTTGGTCAGCCCACATAATCACCAACTGAGTGCTTATTGCAGGAATGAACCCCAAGAAAAGCTGGAATGAGTTCAAGTCTGGATAAAATACGAGTACTTTTCAGGTGCCTTCCAGCCAGTGGGGCGCACTGAAAGATGGATCCAATTGCTTCCAAATGTCTTGTTTCTGCTCTTGATTTATCTGAATGGTGGCTTTGAATTTGAAGTCATCCTGGGCTACACAGTTAGAGCTTTTATTGAAACAAACCCCTAAACAAACAAAGAATTAAAAATAGCCAGGGATAGTAATGTACACTGGGAATTCTCACCTGTCATCCCTGACACGTCACTTGGGTAACTGTCTACTGTCGGCTGTTCAGTGTCCTGGCTGTCTGTTAGCAATGTCTCTGGCCTGTACTCACTGGCCTCTGGTAGCACATTGACCCAGCTGTGTAGATGTCAACTGTCTTTAGATGATGCTCCCTGCAGGCAAAATGGGCCTCTTCAAAGTAAGAACCACTTCTGTGCACCACAGCCAGAGGATGACTCTTGACTGTACTCTACAGAGACTTGCTTGGAGTCTCTATGCAGCACCACTTGCTGAGAGCACAGGCCTGTGTTAGGAATAGTGGTGGCTTCCAGGGCAAGGTAGAACCTAGCCAGGCCAAGAGGAGGGCCCAGGTATGGCTTCATCATCGGCAGGGGTGGGGTGGGGTGGGGGGACTGGGGACAAAGGGCTCCTGTGCTGGCTAGTCTTATGGCAACTTGACACAAGCTGGAGTTATCTGAAAGGAGGGACTTTAATTGAGAAAATGCCCCCATAAAATCCATCTGTAAGGCATTTCCTTAATTAGTGATTAATTAGTGATTGACAGGGGAGGGCCCAGACCATTGTTGGTGGTGCCGTCGCTGGGCTGGTGGCCTTGGGTTCTATAAGAAAGCAGGTTGAGCTACAGGGGAGCAAGCTAGGAAGCAGCACCACCCCCCATGGCCTCTGCATCAGTTCCTGCCTCTAGGTTCCTGCTCTGCTTGAGTTCCTGTCCTGACATTCACCAACGATGAACTACAATGTGGACACATAAGCCAAATAAACCCTTTCCTTCCCACGTTGCTCTTATCTTGGTGTTTCATCACAACAGTCGTAAACCTAACATGGCTCCTGTGGTAACACACATTTTTGTTTTAGCATATGTGCCATGGTTTTGAAAATTGAGCTTCCCAGAAATCGCACATTTCCACTTTTAAGACTTTTTCTGAGGGGTTGGGAGACATCTCAGTGGGTCAAAGTGCTTGTCAAACAAGCATGAGGAATTGGGCTTGAGTCCCTAGGACCATAGCAAAAGCTGGTTTTGTCATGTGTGTCTGTGATCCCAGCACCTGATAGGGAGATGGAGATGGTAGAAACTCTAGAAGCTGGGGGTGGGGCAGGTCGAAGAGGGACAGATAGCCTGGCTCGCATCGTAGAAAACAAGAGAGGCCCTATGTCAAACAAGGGGGAAGGCGAGGACTGACAGCAGAAGTTGTCCTCTGACGTCCCCATGTGAGTCATGACATGTGAACATCATCCCCTACACACACCAATGCTTGCATACACATATGCCCTTTACACACACTACAGACAGACAGACAGACAGACAGACAGACAGACACCACACACACACACACACACACACACACATACACACACACACACATGCACACACACACATTTTCCTGAGCAAAGATGGTACCTAAGAAAATTGTTTTAAATCTGAAAGAACAAAATGAATATATTATCTATATGATATATAGACAGATCTATATGTCTGCAGCTGTACTGTTGATAAAGTATATCACAAGACAGCATGTTTATCAAAGGTTATTTATTTAAAATGTCTGAATATGTACCTGTGTACCTTTGTATGTATGTGTACAGACACATGTGCTTACATGCGCATGAGTTTAATTATGCATGAATGTGTAGTCACATATATTGATGGGTGTGCATGAGTGTACATGTGTGCTTACATGCAGGTATGATTGTGTTTATATATATGTATGTGCATGCATTTATGTGTGGGTGTGTGTTAGCATGTGTCAGTACATGTGTACTTGTATATATGTACATGTGTGCTTGCGTATCTATACTTGCATATGTGTGTATGTGTGGGAAAATCTGTAGAGCAGAGTTTTTGGAAGGCTGTCCCTTCACACAGAGGGTGGTTACTGCTAGTGATAGAGACCAGGGTGATTTTATTAGCCTTTTAGAGTCTTCTTATTCAAGGGCTCTACACTATGTATCATTTTAAGATGAAGTAAAGTTAAAACAAAACCTGGTTACATCATAATTCCTGGCCTAGTAAGAGTTTCTTCAAGGATGGAAACCATGGAATTCACCCTTTTGTATTTTCTGTAGGCCTCAGGTTGTTTATGGCCAGGCCATTGCAGAGGCCAGAGCTCCTATACACCTGAAAGCCAGGGTTCGGCTCCAGGTAGCTTCCGCCCCTTGGCTCCCTAGGAAATCTGCCTCCTTGGCCAGTGGCTTGGGAGTTGTGGCCATGCTTTGCAGTGTTTATACAGAGTCCCCACAACTACAGTTTTGGTATTTCTAGTGAAAAATGGGTCATCGCAGAACAGTGTTTACCTAGCTACATAGTGACAGGGGGGTCCTCTCTTATCTGAGGCATCCTTTCCCTTATCACTGGTGACCTTGTTATTTCGACAGGGCTCTGTTCATGGTGGTGATCACTTGTGATCTCAGTGACGGAAAGGTCAGGGAACTGTGGGTGGCCCCTGTCATTGGTTTCTACTTAGGGACAGGGAAGCTGTTTTCGCAGTGCCATTCTCAAACATTAAAAGGTGGAACAGCTGGTGTCATCTCAGAATGAAGGAGCCAGGGCTAACCTTCCACACCCTGCCCCATTCTGAGTAAGAACGCTATGAACTCAGGACAGTGAGTTCTGTATGTGCCAAGGGAGCCATGAGGGTGCAGCTGGAGCCTGTCAGGGCTGGCGTCTCATCAGAGAAGCCTTAAGGGAAAAGAAAGCCCAGAATCATAGAGTTGACACCTGGTGGTCATTAGCTCACTTTGATCGCACATTTACAGTTGTCCCTGTAGAACTAGTGGGTGACTTTCTTCTCTTTCAGCATGTTTTATCTCTCTTTTTTCTTTCTCCTTTCTCTCTCTCTTTCTTTTTCTTTTTCTTTTTTGTGTTTGTATGTATACAAATGTATATATGTGTCCGATATGGGATGTATATGTGCACATTTGTGTGAACGAAGGTATATGTGTGTTCCAACACCTATGTGGAGGTCAGAGGACAACTCTGGCATTCACCCTTGTCATCTACTTTGGTTTTGTGACAATGTCTCTCTTACTGTGCCCTGCAGCATACACCAGGCTAGTCCATGAGCTTCTGGGCATCTTCCCTCTGCCTCCTGTCTGCATGAGGAGTGTACAAACTGCTGCTCTTGGCTGGTATGGGCTGTGGGGAGGTGAACTCATGTGGTGAGGACTTACCCACAGGGCCATCTCCTCAGCACCCTAACGTATTTTATTTCTAATTCTCACTCGAGAGAGAAACTTCCCTTAAATTCTATGTATTTTATTTGACTTTCTAAAAGCAGACGTTTTCCCTTATTTTCCATTCCGAGATCAACTTGGAGGACAGTAACTAATGAGTTTAATCTGAAGCCTCATATTAGTCAACAAAAATGACTGTAGAGATAAATGACCTTGGATGTATCTTGGACCCCGCAAGCGGCAGTGAGCTCAGGATGGGGGGGGGGCGGTGAGATTCTCATAATTTTATTCCTGCCCGAATGCCTGTTGGCTTTTGCTGTTTGGGAGAGCATTGCACTTTGCCTTAGTTGAAAGAAAGGCTGAAAGCCAAATGCCCTCACTGATAGATAAGAGTGCTTCCAAAGAAGTTTGCAATGTGTGGGGAGCTTCCCATACCCATCTTTGTCCTACACATCTCACTGTGGAGTCCTCACCACAAAGCTCCACCCCTGAGACCATGAAGCCCAGGATGCAGGGAGACAGGTATAGTTTACATGCTGAATGTCCCTAAGGGTCCATGCATTTCAGGCTTTCCCCTCAGGCTGGTGTTGTCAGGGAGTGAGAGAACCTCTGAGGGAAGGACTTTGTGGGAAGTCTTCAGGTCACTTGAGGTATGCCCTCAAAGGGGATTGTGGGGCCACCCACTGTTGTTCACTTCCAGGTCACAAGTTGAGCCATTTTGTTCTACGTGTATTCTGTAATGATATTGTGTTGACACAAGCCTCAAGCAACGGGACAAGTGTCCCATGATTGGAATAAAAATAGCTCCTATAGGCTCATAATGAGTAGCATAATTGGGAGCTGTGGCCTTGTTGGAGAAAGTGTTTCAGTAGGGGTGGGCTTTGAGGTTTCCGAAGCCCAAGCCAGGCCCATTGGCTCATTCTTTCTTCCTGTTGCCTGCCGATCCAGATGCAGAGCTCTCGGCTACCTCCCCAGCACCGTGTCTGCCTGCACGCTGCCATGCTTCCTGCCATGATGACTCTGGACTAAAAGCTCTGAACTTTAAGCCAGCCCCAATTAAACGGTTGCCTTTATAAGAGTTGCTGTGGTTGTGGTGTCTCTTCACAGCAATAGGACATTGGCTAAGACAACCAGTTAATCACAGATATGGAGACAAATGAGCTCCAAAGACCCTTTTCTTTTTATAATTGCATTATCTGGTGTGTTTTGTTATAGGGGAACAAATGGTTTATTTCTTATTATACTTCCAGGTCACATTCCATCACTGAGAGAGTCAGGGCAGGAACTGAAGACAGGAACCTGAAGTGGAAGAAATCATGGAGGATGCTGCTAACTGACTTGTTCTCTCTGGCTCATGCACAACCAGCTTCCTTACACAACTTGGGGCCACATGTCTTGCCCACGGGTAGTACTGCCCACAGTGGAAAGAGCCTCACACATCAATTAACAATCAAGGCCATTCCTCACAAAAATAGCCACAGGCCAATCTGATCTGGCCACCCCTCAGTCGAGACCCACTCTCCCCAGGTTCCTGCCTTGGTTGTATCATCTTGACAATAAAAACGATCAGGAAAAAACCTCTTTATCAGAAAGATCCCTCTGAATCTCCACGAGACATACTGGGGATGGTAAGTCCTGGAGTTGAGTGATTGTAACACACCCTGTAATCCTTCTTGAAGCATTTATGAGAGCAGTAATTACATGGCTATTCATGAAATTATTTGTTTAATGCATGCCTGCTTCCCCAGGCTGTGCCCTCTAGGACCAAGGCTGCATAAACTGGATGGGGTAAGCAATGGTGGAGGGTGCAGAGGACGTTGTGTATTTTCTGGTGATGAGTAAGGCAGATTGCCCATTGTCATGTGTGTCTAGAGGATCTGTCAGGTAGGTAGACAGTTGCACATAGCTCCTGACAGAAGCCTGTTGGCTCTGATGGCCTTAGGTATATTTGTTATTGCCTGGGACATCTGAATGACAAACTCTGTCAAAAGAGTTGCCAGAGAGAAGCAGAGAAGGACAGCAGTGATAACCCTGGCTCTCTCTATGTCACAGCTCAGAATGAAGGGGACCTATCAGTGTACGGCTCTGTTGATTTCATCCCAAAGTGACTATTAATCACAGAGTGGAAATATGACATAGAGAATCTAGAAGCTTCCAGTGGGACATAGGGTGTTTCTTATGGAAGTATTTCCCTGCCCCCTTTGCAGCAAAATACCCCAACAGAGAGCTTACCAATGTCACCACCTTTTAAGATTTTTTCCAAGATGAAGTAAATGTATTTAAAACACGACATAACTATTGCAGCTTCTGGGAGCCCACTGTGTCCTTCTCCGATGGGTTCTGTGGATCTGACTCAGGTCCTCAGGTTGAGAGGCAGGAGCTTCTCACCACTGAGAGAGACATCTTGTCAGCCCGTGCCTCCAGTATGGCTCCTGAGAAATCTGTTAGTCTTCTCGAGGGTTCCCCTGCTTGTCATGTGCTGTTTTTCTCTTTCTGATTTCAAGATTCTTCCCTTGTATCATGTATTCGCAATCTGTTTATATTTATTTCAATATTAGTTTGGGAAAGATACATTCTTGTGAAAATTATATAAGCGTGGTACTGGAAAAGTTATTGATCCCAAGCAATGCACAGGAAGGGGAGGAGACATCTGAATAACTGGGAGGGAAATGTAATAGTGAGAAGTTGTAAGTGTCAATTTCGGGATCAAGATGCCCAGTTTGTTGCCTTTTTATACCACTTAGTGCTGGTTTGGATGAACTCCTGTGAGCTGTTCTTCATCTGTAAGATGGTTCGAATAGTGGTACCTATAGAAGTGCATTGAAGGGTTGTGAGGGCTAAGTAAGATAACATACATTAATTACTCAGGTAATCTGATTGATTCCCAGATCACTCAGTGAATGCTTTAATATAGATGACAAGCCATTATTATAATTGATGAAAAGAAAGAAAAAATGACGACAGTCAGGCTTGATAATAATCCTTAGTATAGCTGATAAAAGAATCTCTCTTTCTACATATATATGTATAAAGTATATATATACATACATATAAACATATACATACATAAATCTCTCTCTCTCCCTCTCTCTCTCTCTCTCTCTATCTATCTATATATATATATATATGAGAGTGCAACCTCAGATGTCACCTTTCACCTTGTTTATGCCAGGGCCTCTTATTTGCTAGGGTGGAACCGACAGGGCTAGCTGGCCTGTGGGTTTCTAGGGATCTCCTACTTCCACCTCCCATTTCGCTATCAGAGCACCGGGATTGTGTATTTGTGTTTCCTTGCCCAGTAATAAAACCCAGTTTCTTATGATTGTGCAGAAGTGCTTTCCCCTCTGAGCCATCTCCCAGCCTCCAAAGCATCATTGTTTCTTCCTAACAAATTGTGGACAGGAACCTGGAGCTGAGAGCTGGACTATGGACAGGCAACTTGTACATGCCCTTCTGATTACGTCAGGGGTCCCTAGGGGAAACTGTTTTATCTTCTAGGATGAGATAAGGATGAAAATACTTGAGTGCAATGAGTAACCTGAATACCAGCCCAGAGACTCAGTGATGGAGACAAGCTGGGACCAGGGAATCCAAGAAGCCACTTAGAAGAAATACAAAATTAAGACTCAAAACTGCTAAGAATAGAAAAAAAAGCCAGTGCAAAGTCATATTTAATTTACTATAAGACTTATGTTCTACATGTGTCACCATTAGTGCATTTATCCCTTTTCATGAGCTGTCCAGCCATTTTCTGTTGATAAAACCCAAGCAACCTCAATGTTTTTCCAGCATCTGAAATCCAACAGGAGCTTGTGTTTTAGAGATGGCTGAGTCCTTCTGCCAATATTTGGTAGTCATTGTTGGATGAAGCAGTCTTCCCTGGGTCCTGTGTGTGCTTATATGTGCTGGATGGAACTTTCCAGAATGCATGGTTTGGCCATTCTTTTTCTCAGCCATTGCTTAAGGTCATGTTTCCAATAAGCAACCATGAAAAACGAAGTAATGACTGTATTTGAAGCTAGTGTGGGCTCGCTGTAGAGAAGGCAGGTGGCTTCAGGTTACTTCCATTGGAATAGAGGTGAGGGACCCAAGTGCAAACACTAGCTCATTCTGTTGGGTGAGGATGAGTGATAACTTTTCCTGTGATCTAGAACCTCATGTCTTTTGTCAGTGCCCATGAAACAGTCCAAGGTCACCTGTTAACGTCTAAGTAGGCTAAGAGTTCTAGACACTAGCATAGGAAACAAATCTCTTTAGGATAAAGAAAAAAGAAGCTAAGATAGAAATTGTTGAGCCTGCTGTATCTTGGGGGAGGGGGTATTTGCAGATCCAATACCCATTTAGGTATGAGCAACCGAAGTCTGGGATTCTGGAGGGGGCGTTAGAACTCTGTGGTGGGGTGTCTGCTTCATAGAGTGGAAGACAGTGTTGACTCAGGTACGGAGAAGATGAAGGTATTTGCAAGAAGAAGAAGAAGTTTTGTATTTGTAAGAAGAAGTTTATTTTCTGAGAAGATTTGAGATTGAGAAGGAAGTGAGATTAGAATCTTGGACCGTAACCAGGGAACATGCGTGGGACTGACCTAGGCGCTCTGCACACATGTAACCATTGTGCAGCTTGGTCTGCATGTGGGACCCCTAACAGCAGGAGCAGGGGCTGTCTGTGACCTTGCCACCTGCCCTTGGATCCCTTTCCTGCTCCTGTGCTGCCTTGTCTAGCCTTAATAGGAGAAGATGCACCTAGTCTCACTACATGTTAATATGCCAAAGTGGGTTGTTATCCATGGAAGGAGCAGTGGATTGCGTCGAAGTTAGGGGGAAGAACTTGGAGGAGAGGAGGGAGGAGAAACTACGGTCAGGACGTAAAGCAAATAAATAGATAAATAAATGAACAAAATTAAAAAAGGAATCTTGGGCTGTTCACAGAGACTCTCAGGTTTAGGTACTAGGCCAGATGTTGGCATGGTAGAATTCTGATAGCAAAATACCCGAGGCTGGATGTTGTATGCAGAAAAGGAGTTTATTTGGCTGGTAGTTTTGTTCAGTGTCTGGTGAGGGACCCTCCAGCTCTATCATGACATACTGACCACAGCATGGTGATGACATCATAGCAGGAGCATGTGTGGAAGGGGATGAGCCATCACAAGGCAAACCAGGGTATGAGGAATCCGGGGAGTAGGATTGTTCTTTTCATAAGACCTTGCTCTCCTGCCCTGAAATCACTGCACAAATCTCTTCTACAGGTGACATCCCAATGTGGGAGGGTAGCTTCCCACTGGCTCCCATCGTCTCTCAGCAGAGACATACTGAGGACTACAATTTCAGCACATGATTGGGGGACAAATTCATCCAAACCACAGTGGGTCAGTTCTAGGCATCAGTGAGTGGAAGGTCCCAGTAGGTACAATGGATTTAAAAATGTTTTATTTTATTTTATTTTTAATTTTTAAGGTGATACTTTTATTAATTTTTTGAGAATTTCATACAGGTGTTTCCCCTAATTAAAAAATGTAATTATGTAATTTCTGCCTTTCCTTCAACACCTCCCATATCCAGTGAATTTTAAAATCAGGATGGAAGTTGTTTGTGAGTTGCCAAACATGCCTAATCTCCATTTTTGCTGACTTACTTGATGGTTATTAAACTATCATATATAGGGATTTTGTTTTTTGTTTTTGTTTCATCTTGAGACAAAATATTTCCATGTCATCTCTCTGATGACCTTGAACGCTTCCTTCTCCTGCCTTTGCCTTTCGAGTACTGAGATTACAGGTGTGTGCCACTTGGCCTGGCTAGAGCCACACCTACAGTCAGCAATGTCAGCTACATGGAGACGTTTGCAGACTCTACCGTTGGCTTCCTTCCTATTGCTATTCATGCCATGGTCATTGTCCCTGACTAACTGCCTGTGGAGTCCGACATGACAAACTATGGATAATGGTGACAAGCAAGCTCTGAGTCTGGGAAAATGCAAATACAGAATATTGATTGGGCCTGTTGCTTTCCTTCTGAGGAAACGGTGACCCACAGACTCATTTCACAGTTGTGCCCTGGGTCCCTGCTCTTATGCTGGTGTGGACAGGAGTGGCTGAGTGACAGCAGCAGCTCTGGTCAGTGGTGTCTTAGGGCTGTGACCTTTGGGGCAGAGATCTTGGCCTCTAATGTAGGCATGGAATTTAATGGAGACTCTAGGTTGTTTATCTCTTTGAGCCTCAGTAGGTGGATTCAGCAGAGCTTTAAACTCATTTTAGTCTGTTTACTGAGATCCAAACTCAACACTGGCCTCCTTGTCCAGCGGCCCATGTGGTCTGGCTTGCTCTTTTGGGAGATGCGAGTCATAATTTCATACAAAAGATATCATAATCACCTTTGGCTTAGCTAGTTATAGAGATAATGCCTTGTTAATTCATCAGCCATGGGTTTTTTTTTTTTGTAATTTTAAGTCAATTGGAAAAAAGAAAATAGATTACACATCACTGATTTATTAATTTTGAGGATTGGTTTATAGCAGAATTGATAAAAAAAATTAATACCTGCAATTCAAATATTTGGCTACAATAAAACACCAGGTTATAATTCTTTCTTCTATAAAAAACACGGAACTCTGGTGCCCCTTTTCTGACCACGTCCCCTGGATGGGGAGGTCTGGCGGCACTCAGAGGAAGGATAGCAAGTTACCAAGAAGAGACTCTATATTCTAAGAGCATATATAGGGGGAGGAGGTCTCCCTCAATCACAGACATAGGGGAGGGGAGAAGGGGGGAAGTGGGAGGGAGGGAGGAATGGGAGGAAACAGGGGAAGGGCTAACAATCTAGATGTAATATGAATAAATTAATAAAAAATAGTGAATCCCCTGCCCCCCTGCCCCCCCCCCCCCCGCCAGGGCCTGGATCCTCAGTCAGTGTCTGATGCAGAGACAAAGGAATGTCTTACTGTGTTTAGTGATGAGCAGATGAGCACTAGGAAGGACCACAAGGGTGATGCTGCCTGCTGAGTGGTGTGCATTTCAAGTTTGTTGATGGAGCTTCACAGAGGGAAATAGGAGAAAGATGCTCAAACGCCTTATGAAAGGGCATCTTACATTTTCCCTTCTCTGCGAGAAGAGTCATTCATACCTCTTTCCATCCTAGCACTGACAGTCGGAGCCCCCAGAACTCACCTTCATGTAGTTTAACCTTAATGGGACTCCAGAGGTCATTGCAATGAGAAGTAGATCTGGTCTGATACAGGAAACACTGTTACAAGAAGTAGCAGAGTTGTTTATTCTTAGCTTGAGAGAATTTGATTTGTAGATGAAATATTTTTATATGTGATTGGGCTCATGGCTGAAGAAAGATAGAAATTCTTCTTTAATGTCTTCAAACATTTTATATAGCATTCAGTGTCACATATCAGACTATATTAGCTTTACCGGTGACATAAACACCCTAGACTTATGCTCTGCTATTATTTGATCTTGAGTGAATTCAGTAGACAATGGACTATCATGTATATAGCACAATTACTCAGATCCAACTGGATTTTTACCATATAACAGACTCAACAGAAATGTTGTCCTACACTATGGGATCTGTGGGTTGTGTTCTAGAACAGCCCTTTTCAAATTATAGCACTTATTTAGGAGTTTTGGATCATCTAAGAAATAGTGTTCTGGGGTCCTTGAGAGCTAGCTCAGCAGTGAGGGCTCCCAGCTTCCACGTGAAAAGTCCAAGTGTGGTGGTGTGCACACCTGCGTTGCCAGCCCTGGGAAGCCAGAGACAGGAGCATCTTGGGAACTTTCTGGTCAACAAGCCTAGCTGAATTGGTGAGCTCCAGGCTCAGTAGGAGACCCTTTTTCCAAGTGGGTGGAAAACATTGCCCCCTGGCTTCTACACACAGGTATTACACATATATACTCACCTGTGCACGTACACACACACACACACACACACACACACCAGAAATTACAAGAAAACCAAAAAGCAAACCAAAACCCATCATAGAAAACTCAAACTAAGTTGATATAGAAAACAAAACAAAAACAAAGACCTGAGAACGCAAGGAAGAGAGAGGGAGAAAGAAAAAAAGAAAGAACTTGAAAACATTTCAAGTTCTAGAAAATATTTCTAGAAATAGGGGGTGGATGAAATATAGCATGTCTACATGGATACATAGAATCCAACTGCAACAATGATTGTATGAAAACAACTTGAATTCATGCATGGCTGATCAAATGGGGGGAAAAAACAGGCCAACAAGAATAATGCAATTTGATCTTTTTCTTCAAGGCATGGTATTATGTAGCCCAGGCTAGAGCTGAACTCATGAGGCGTGGGCCTCAGCCTCCCAAGGGCTGGTAACATTTTATGCATTATGACTTAGCCTGATCTTACTTTTATTACAAAATATGTGCACAAGAAAATGATAGTGGTATTCTCTGGCTGAGATTCCCTATGGATACTAACATTTGAGGGTGCTGAGGTTCTTTGGGTAAATGCCTTTGTGTTTTGACATTTTTATACATATTTCTCATATAATTTAAAGTATCTGTAAGTTGCCTACAATGATAAAGTATTGTGTAAATAGTTATTATGTTCAGGGAATAATAATAAGAAAAAGTCTGTATGTTTAATGCATATGGATTTTTTTCAAATAACTTTTACATATGGTGGGTGGGCTCCATGGGTAAAGAACCCATGATGCAGAGAGTGTAAAAGTATCTCTCCCTATTTATTTGTCTTTCTTTTCACCAGTGAATGCATAACGATTGCATAAATGACAAAATACATTACTTAATAATGGGGAGCCTGATATCATCCATCCTGGACATGGCTGTGTTAAGTGAAAAGGTGTGTATGGAGACTCCATGCTGCTTTTGGCTGTGTGCCCCGGTCTTTGCAATGGATTTGATGATGCTGCACCCACAGAAAGGCATCAAATGTGGGATCCTCTTGTGATGCTGAGAAGCAGCCAGGAGTCAGAGCTGCCTCTCAGCCACACAATTCTAGGAGACAATAACAGTGGAGCTGGAGAGATGGCTCAGTGGTTAAGAGTACTGACTGCTCTTCCAGAGGTCCTGAGTTCAATTCCCAGCAACCACATGGTGGCTCACAACCATCTATACTGGGATCTGATGCCCTCTACTGGCCTGCAGGTGTACATGCAAGCAGAGCACTGTATACATAACAATAAATAAATAAATCTTTTTAAAAAGAGAGAGAGAGAGAGACAATAACTGTGTACTGTGTTTCCACAGCCTTTAATACATTTCATTAGAGATGTGATACTTTAAGACAGGCTTAGAGAGCAGAGTGTCAGTTCAGTGATAAAAATCCAATCTCGGAGGCCCGAGTTTGATCCTTCAGAACCCAACCCAAGGAAAACAGCTGAGCACGGTGCTGCACACTTACCTGCACGGGAGAGGCAGACAGACAGATTTTTGAGGACCACTGGCCACTAACTTAGCAAACTCTGCAAGCATGGGGCCAACAGGCCCTTTATAAAAAAGAAAACCCAAAACTTAGCCTCCACATATACCCACACACATATGTAAAGACACATACACATGTGTACACATTCACATGTGTGTGTGTGTGTGTGCGCGCACACACTGTGCACATAGCCACCCACCCAGTAGGCTTCTCATAGATGATTTTGCACAACTCCAGGGTAATGCTAGATTCCCATACTTCAGAATTAAGGCGGGGTAAGCGACAGTGTCTGGTAGTTAGGTGAACTCAGCGTATTCTCACTTAAGATATTGGGTGGGTGTATTCAATGGGATACATTGTAAATCAAGGAGGATTTAGCTAAGGATGCTCCGAAAATGTTTGGTAAGCAAAATAGAGAAGGACGTAAAAGTGGAGGGTTTTTTTGAGCCTCTCTTTTTGATTCTTTCCTCTTGGAGCCTCTTCATTGCGAAGTTGACGTCGATTTTAAAATTTGTTGCATTTTATCAGTCAACATGATTTTTAGAGATCCCTTTATCATCATCATCATCATCATCATCATCATCGTCATCGTTGTCGTCATTATTTACATCACTTTAGTGTGTTGTGTGGTTAGAATCCCCCGGAGCCCTCCTTGGCAACGGGATATGGAGAACATTAAGATAAGAACGGATGCTCATGAGAGGAATTTCTATTGAACAGAAGAAGATCCTTCTGGACTGCCCGGGATGCTGGTGGAGACCAGCGCGCATTCGTATTCATGCTCTGCTGCCTTCTTTCCTGCTGGGGTCCAGAAGGGCAAATTCGCTTCCATTTTAAAATGCTATCAAAATATTAAGGCGTGAAAGTCTAGCCTTCCTCATAGCATTCGCTGGAGGTTTTCTTGAACAAATTAAGGTTATAGAGCATACAAGCACAAGTGTTTTCTTGTTTTGTTTTTGTTTTATTTTTTCTGTTCAAAGCCTTATCACAGCTTTACCAAAACTGACAGTGTACCGGACATACATTCTAAAGACTGACTGTGAGACCTTGCTGTGATCCATCACTCAGCTCCTGTTGGACTAAAGTGTGACTTCACCAGCCTGAATTAAAAATTCTTCCTGAACAACCACGCTTCCTGGTCCCTGCCCCTCACTGAGAAGGAGGATCGTGTGTCCAGCACAGGTGTCAGACAAGCAGAGCGAATGAAATTAACACATTGTATGACTTTTTAAAAGGGGGGGGGTAGGGGGAGGTGGAGTTTGTGGAAGACCGGTGTCTGAGAGAGAAGTGATGTATTTTCAGTTTTCTCATGGTGCGTGTACTCTGTGAAGGTGTGTTGACTAGATCTAACGAGCCTGTGAAACAGAAATTCTCTCTCAGCTGCTTCTCCTAGCAGGTCAGTGCGGTACAAGTCTGCTTTGTATTACTATTCAACACAGTCCTTCAGATTGCGCAAATCCCATGTGATTGAGGGCTGACTGCTGACTGCTGATTGCTGACTGCTGACTGCTGACTGCTGACTGCTTGTCTCCTGGCAGCACACACAGAGAGAGCACAGTTCCATCTCAGTGACCACAGCTGGGACGCCCTGCTGTGGGTGTTGGTCAAAGGAGCAGGTGGCATAGAATGATTCCCAGCTTATGGGTCATGACCCCTTTGAGGTTGCATATCAGATATCTTGAATATCACACATTTACACCGTGATTTATAACAGTAGCAAAATTACAGTTATTAAGTGGTGACGAAACAATCTTACGGGTGGGGGGGGGTCACCCCAACATGAGGAACTGTATAAATGGTCACAGCCTTAGGAGGGCTGAGAACCACTGGTATAGAGTGAACCATAAGGAAGCACAATATGAATTAGCCACTATTTCTTCATGATGTCCCATCAGGCTCATATGTGCTGGATTCTATGGTCAGGACATGTTCATGTTCTTATGGGCTAAAATGCAACATCAGTGTTACAGTAGCTTTGATCATAGCTCTATGGAGGTGCGTTAAGGGAGAGCTATTTCCTTCTGCTCTTGAGAGTGCGGTCTACCTCTGGCCTGGGTGGACCTAACATTCCAAACTAAGTGAAATATGAGTTAATCTAGTTGGCCCAGGCAACCACCTGCTAAAAGATTACCTCTCAGAAAGGGATTTCCCCCCACTGATTCTCCCCCCCCCCATGTCTGCTGAAGAGATGGGCGGAGTAACCATCCCCTAGTTGGCTAATGGACTTTTCCTCCTCTGACTCCCCACTGTCTGGACTGGCACATAGGAGCTGCCTTGGGGCTCTGTTAGGTCTGCATGCCTTTCTGAATTCGGACGCAGGAAGACATAACCTTCCCTTTTCCCTTTCTATTTATTTCAGTTGCTGCCAGAGCCTACACGTACTGTCTTCGGTACTTTGCGTTCCTCACACTTGCTCTGAAGGTATCTGTTTTCTGTCATGTGGCTGGTCAATGAGTCCCCGTGAAGAACGGCATCCCTTTCCTCTCCATCTCTGTCCTCTGGGCAACTGCTGAGATCCATAGCTTGCATTCTCTGTGGTTTCCTTGTAAATTCTTACAAAACTGTCCCCAAATTTCCCTTTGAGTTAGTTCTTAAAGTCTTTTATTGATGAGAACCAGAACTCCAAGAGCAGCACCCCCCCTTCTCTGGCAGAACCAAGGCTACCTGGGAAGTGGAAACTTCCTATAATCATTGCAAGGGGCTGGTAGCAGTTTTGCAGAGTCCATTACTGTTTTGGAGGAAGAGAACTTACTGTTAAGCAGCTGGGGGTTGGATGAGTGGCACCTGGAGATTTTATTGGGTTGTTTTGTGAAATTCTCGTTTGTGTTTTAAAAGCTCACTGCCTCTACTCGTCCCTGAATGGCTTTTTCAACCAAGTACTAGAGAAAAAAATGAGAGTGGCATCGTTTTCTTTAAAGCAGAGCTGATCAATTAAACTCAGAGATGAGGAATTCAAGTGCCAATATGCGTTGTGGGGTAACAGAGCTGCATTGAGTTCAAGTGGTTCCTTTTTGAAATAGCTCAATTAGTCCCAGTGTTATTTAACAAAATCCTGGGGTAGTCTTGCTATGGAACTGGGGTCACATGCATGGATATGGTTTCTTGAAATAGAAAATTATTACTGATAAGGAAAAAGTATGCTATGTGTGGCCACATAAAATAACCCAATTTTATGTAATTTTCCCAAGGAATGAAAATATGCTGCAATTCCTTCCTTGCTCACAGATATATTAAGAAAAGACACCTGGTTTATTCAATGCATCAGTTATGAGGTGCCCCTCCCTCATCCTTATTGGGATGAGGACTGGCGTGGTCTGGTGTACAGTGGTCCTGTCATGCCTAGAAGAGGTTTCTCAGCATCTTCCCTATCCCCTGGCTCTCACAGTCTTCCCACCAGAAGTCTTTTTTTTCCAGAAGTCGTTTTAAAGCCATTTAAAAAAACTGCTTTATCTGACATTTCATCAATTTCATGATCTTTGGAGAATTAGAGTGTTTGGGTAGTCATGGTGCCCAATTTGGAGTTATTGTGTGTGTTTCTGTACTGAGACTCACCCCTGAATGGAGGTGGATATTCTCTCAGCTTATATGTAAGGACCTTTGTACAGAAAAGCTTTGTCTTGATGGTGGGGCTGGGATATCAGACTGGGGAGCACTGCATATATTTCCAGTTGGATTTTGTGATGTGATTTGCTTGTTGCTTTGGCAAGGTCAAGTTTATTTTGACACACTCCATGCTGTATCAGAACTGGAAGATGCTGTTTTCTCTGTAGGGCTCATGGCAGTGGGGTTTTGTCAGTAGAGCAGCCAATGCATTGTAAGCAGTGGTGCATGAAGTGGCCCTCTGTGATTGCTTCTCTGGTCTGAAGGAGCACAGGAGCAACCCACGCTATGGTCCTCACTGGTCTGGTGTCCACAGTCCTTTTCCTGTTTCCTTTCTGGTGGATGTTCAGGCACTGGTCTTCACGCTCATCTCAGTCACTGGCCTTTAAAAACAAAAACAAAACCAGAACTCATCTCTTCTCTGAGTTAAAGCACCCTCTGGAGTTTGAGCAGGGTAGGTTGCATGCAGAGCTCCAACTGTGTGATTCTCAGCTGATCTGGGAGCATAGCTCCAGCTGTGTGATGCTCAGCTTATCTGGGAGTGTACATAGCGCAGTGGCAGAGCATCTGGACAACACATCCAAAATGCCACACCCTATACCCAGCACGGTGTAGAAGGAGAAACGAGCATCCAGCATACTCGCGGCATCCTTTCCCGTGCCAATGTTTCCTCATGACAGTTGTCCTAGTTTCATTTCTCTTGCCGTGATGAAATACCTTGTCAAAAAGCAACTTAGGGAAGGAAAAGGTTTAGTTCAGCTTACATTCCAGGTTATAGTCCATAACTGTGGACGAATCAAGGTAGTGACTTTAAACGGCTCCTCATGTCGCTCCCACAGTCAAGGGCAGGAATGAATGCATGGTCACTTGCTTGTATTCAGCTCTTTCTTTCTTTTTCTCTTGCACAGTCCAGCATCCCCTGCCCAGGGAATGGTGTTACCCATGGTGGGTCTCCTCACATCAATTAAGGCAATTCAGACAACAGACATCCCACAGGCTTGCCCGTTGTAGACAATCCATCCGTCTCTTCTCAGGCGATTTGTAGTTTGTATCAGGTTGACAGCTGAAGGAGATAGGCCACTGCGGGTTCAGCAGTTGTACTATTTTCCATCTTCTGTTGCAGTAGCCAGTGTAATTGATCTCTCCAAGTCTCCACCCAATATGAAAATTCAGTGTTTCTCCTCAGTCTCCCACCTTGCTAAGAAGCTGTTTTCTGGCTTCTTCAATTTGAGCAGCTGGGAAGTTAGAGCATGCTGCTGGCTTCTGATCCGTCACCTCAGCTCTCTGTTTATTATCTTGATTATAGACAGTGTCATGTTGGTTTTACACTTGTTAAAACATCAAATTTTATACTGTAAATGTTTGTTGTTAATTATATCCTAATTATGTTGAAATTGTGCTGCTTAAGGCATTTAGGGCAAGAATAAAAAATTCTGACATATAAATGAGGTAGGTGATTAGCAGGGCTGAGTTTGTTTGGACAGTAGCGGGACAGGAGTGAGCAGTGTGTTGAACAGCTGTTGGCATCCACACAGGATTTACAAAGTTGTTTTACTGTGTCATAAAATTACTTTAGGTGGGGATTTATTGTTAGGGGCTATGATGGAGACCTGAATTTACCAAAGGCTCCCTGAGGAGTGAATAAATTTTGGGAGTCCTAGACTCTTTCATTAAAAAAGATTTGTGGTATGTGTGTATGTGTGTGTGTGTGTGTGTGTGTGTGTGTGTGTGTGTGTGTGTGTGTATGTGTGTGTGTGTATACCTGTGAGTGAGTGCCCAAGGATACCAGATGATGTCATTGGATCTCCTAGAGTTGGATTTAAAGTGGTTGTGACCACTTGCTGTGACTGCTGGGAACCACACTTGGACCCCCTGGAAGAGCAGCCAGCACTCCTAACTGCTAAGTCCTCTCTCCATCCAGCTCTGAGTCCTGAAATCCTGAAGGTGGATTTCTTAATTTATTTAATTTTATTTTAGCATGAGGGTGTCAGAGCCATTGGAACTGGAATTACAGACAGTTGTGAGCTGCCATGTGGTGGCTGGGAATTGAACTTGGGTCCTTTGGAAGAGCAGACAGTGCGCTTAACCACTGAGCCATCTCTCCTGCCCCAAGGTGGATTTCTTGAGTAGCTACCGAGGTGTTGGAGAAGTTCCCCTTAAAATGAGCCTTATTTCTGAGTCCCAGGGTGGGTGACGTAAAAGATGACCCTTGTTTTGACTTCTGTTACGGCTTCATTTTGAATTGTGTTCATATATTCAAACATTTCAGGTCCCCAGATGGTTTGAAGCTGAGCCTTTCGGGGGTGAGGCCTTGCCGGGGCCAGGTGAGCTGTTTGGGTCAAGCCTGTGAACTCACATGCTTCGACTCTGGTTCCTGCTCTTGCAGGATGTGAAAGGCCTCACCTTGTATTCCTGCTGCCTGGACAGGGAGCCACCGCCACCACCCTGACGGACCGAAATCTCTCAAACACTTACTTGTCAGGCATGCGTCACAGAGCACTGAGAAAATCAGCATCCTTTGTGTGAAGAGCGGTTCTGACATCTTTAATCGGCAGACATGAGCTCTCCTGCCGTCTGTATTTCCCCACCCCACCTTGAGAGGGAGCCCTGTTCAGGCTGGGGAGGGCCCACTGAGCTTTAGTGTTACTTAATGTGTTGTCTTTTTGCAGGAAATATATGTTAGAAATGCGTTACCAGGGAGGTACACAAAGCTGATGATTACGATGATTAAGGAAAAGTAATAGGAGCTGGGAAAATGAGAGTTTTCAGGTCTAGGAGCTCAAGGGCTTTTCATGTTTGCTCGTGACTTGCAGTCCCTCGGAGGGGTGCGGGAGGTGCCTGGCTCCTTGCCACGTTTTCCTCTCACCAGGTGGCAGCAACGCTGGGCCTTCTTTGTTTCCTCTATACATACTGGGGTGTTTTCTTTGTAGAATTGGAATGGCATGAAAGGTATGTGCAGTTCTTCAAAGGGCTTACAACAGGCAGAGCTGAGGACCCACACTGTGGTCCAGGATCCTCGAGACACTGAGTTTCCTATTGAAGAGGAATTGGCTATATGTAATTCGCTCCCCCTCCCCCCCCCCCCCCCACTGTTCCTGGAGAAGAGGGTTGAGGTGTTCCCTAAGGTCATTATTATTTAAACAATTTTAAAATATTTATTTATTTTATGTGTGTTATATGCATGTCTGTGCTGTGCATGTGTGTCTGGTGCCTGGACAAGTCAGAGGAAGGCACTGGGTTCCCTGGAGCTGGAGTTGCAGATGGTTGTGGGCCATGGAGTGGATGCTTGAAACAGATCCCAGGCTGTCTGCGAGAGCAAGTGCCCTTGTACTGCTGTCACTTTCCTCCAACCTCCGAGGCCTTTGTTTCAGTGTGTGAGCTGATCTCAGAGGGCCCACCCTGCCAAAGGTGGGACATCTGTCAGTGGGGACATGTAGTGATCCCAGAATGGTCTCCATTGGATTCAGACTCTTCTATCTCCTGTGGGGAAAACAGTGTGGCTGGCAGCTCAACCACCACAAAAGCCCACTCAGGCTCTGCTTGCAAAGAGTGTCGTGGGGTGGGAGGAACAGATCTGGTGATGATGGGGGTGTGGGTGTGCTTGTGAGTGTGTGTGTGTGTGTGTGTGTGTGTGTGTGTGTGTGAGAGAGAGAGAGAGAGAGAGAGAGAGAGAGAGAGAGAGAGAGAGAGAGAGAGACAGAGACAGAGAGAGAGAGACAGAGACAGAGAGAGAGAGAGACAGAGACAGAGAGAGACAGAGAGACAGAGACAGAGAAACACAGAGACACAGAGACACACACACACACACAGCGAGCGAGAGAGAGAGAGAGAGAGAGAGAGAGAGAGAGAGAGAGAGAGAGAGAGAGAGAGAGACTGCTGCCCATTCTGAAGATCCTGGAAGACCCAAGGAAGAGGGGAGCAACCGCCTCTTCTTGGCTCCCAAGCTTGATGTTTTTTGTTTTGTTTGTATTTGTCTCCCAAACATTTGGTGCAGGAAAGAGAGAGTAACACCCACAAAAGAAACCTCGGCTGCCAATGGAAAAAGTCCTGCTTTCTTTTTTCAGGGCTGCTTTTATTTTTTTATGGTTAATTATTTATTCATAAATCTTGAGCCAGAGATTTTATTTTGGCTCTTGGGCACTAAAAGCTCAAGGTCACAGGGGGAAGTGATTTCAGATGCTAAGTGATCCTCCGCTAACCTCATGTAAGATTTTTTTTTTTTTACTTCAAGGAGTAGCACTGCCCGCAGGAGGGGTGACGACTTAATTTCAGCTTGGAGATGAAATATTGACCGAGGTGCTGATGAAGGGTTAGCAGGCGGCACTGATTGGTGCGAGGGGGGCTGCGGCTGAGCTGTCTCCACTCTCACTTGGTGATGATCCCTTCCTTGAGGAGTGACCTTTTGCAGAGTCATGATAATGTGTGTGGGGAGGCTGCAGAGAAGCAGGGCTGCAGAGGCTTCAAATGAACAGAGATACATCGGAAAAACACCCAATTTTTCTTGTATTTTTTCTATATCTGTCTGCCTGTCTATCTAGTCTGTCTGTCTGTCTATCTATCTATCTATCTATCTATCTATCTATGTATCTATCTATCATCTATCTATTTAACTATCATGTATCTATCATCTATTTATCTGTCTATCATCTATCTAACTCTCAAAGATGAACTTTATTTTCATATATTCATTTGTAGGAACTAATGTAGAACATACTGTGTTTTCTTTACTGCACCAGTGAGAACGTGGTTACACCTCCTAGGCCCCTCGCTCCACCCCCCAACTCCACCCCTGCACAAAGTAAGAAGGTCCTCATGTGACAAAGTCAGTTAGCTGAATTCTCACCATCTGAAACAATTGTAGCAGACTGGGACCTGGCACCTGGAGCATTTCCCTTCTCACAGCCCTGGGTATACTTGGCTCCTCTAATGTCCAGTGCCAAGGAAGATGTTCCACGTCTTTGTTGTATGAATTGGGCTATCAGAGCAGTAACAATGACATTTCAATGTATGATTACTCACGGGGCATAGAACGTTACCTCCCGTATCACAGCCCACAGTGAAAAGGGCTTCTAGGGGCTCACAGAGTTTCCACTGCTCGTTTTCTCAGTGAGAGAGGAAATGGTCATAGAATAACACGCACATTTCTCTGTACAGGTGTGGCCTCACATCGCATTCACTCACACACTATCGGTCTGAGCTATTCCCACGGTCAGTGAAGAAATGGAGGTTCTGTTATTAAGCAAGAGAGGCTGGATATGTTTTTAAAGTTTTATTTTGTCACTTTTAAATTGTGTGTGTGTGTGTGTGTGTGTGTGTGTGTGTGTGTGTGTGTGTGTGTAGGTCA
>NC_140483.1:10760000-10875000 GCF_964271855.1 Acomys minous | reverse complement strand
ACAACATAAACACCAGAAAGGACAAGGTAGCAATTACCATGATAGTCACTGCTTCATTTCTACATATAACTTTCTTAAAAGAAACTATCCAAAGCCAAATTAATACCATTACAAGGTGAAGTTTATAATATTCATAGGAGAAATTCTGTCTAAATACTCGATGGGCTGAAGTCTTTAGCTTTGTAAAAATTTCCATATTTTTGAAGAATATTCTGATGTCACTCTTTAAGACCCTGTGCAGTACTCTCCCTGCCTTCCTTTTTCCCTCCCTCCACACACTGACAAGAGTCATCCCCCCCCCACTACCACCACCAGGTGCTCCAATGTTTCTTCCACAGCCATTCTTTGTTGTTTCTGCCCCAGCTAGCACACAGTAGGGCAACATATATGTAAACATACACCCTTTAATAGATGAGTCCTTGCTGTTCCAGCCTATGTTAGTTTCCAATCATTTCTGGTCATCTTGGCTGCTCTAGATCATGGTTGCAAGAGGTACCATGGCTCTTCCTTCCTTCCTTCCTTCCTTTTTTCTTTCCTTCTTTCCTTCCTTTTCTTCCTTCCTTCCTTCCTTTCCTTCCTTTCTTCCTTCCTTCCTTCCTTCCTTCCTTTCCTTCCTTCCTTCCTTCCTTTCTTCCTTTCCTTCCTTTCTTCTTTTCTTCTTTCCTTCCTTCTTCCTTCCTCACCTGTTTTAGAAATCAGAGTCCATCATCCCCGCATAATGATTCAGCATTCTCTCCCCATGGGTTTCCGGTGGTATATGAATTCCTGGATTATGAAGAGGTTGTCTTGGCTCCTAGTTTTATAGACTTATTGTATCATCTCTGGGCGGGAGCAGCTCTCCACTGAGTGCTGAAACTCATTGGGCCAAGCACAAGCTTCTGGTCAGTGCTGTGAGCAGCGCACCATTCTTCATACCCACGTCTCTGAATTTGCATTCTGAAGCAGGACACCATTCACTCATCCTGAATTCAGAGCAAACGCTTCAATCCCAGCCAACACTCTCAAGCTTCCAAGAGCTGCCAGCAAACAACTTAACTGAGTCTTGAAGAGCCATCTTTCTGTCAGGCTGTGATTAGTGGGACCCACGGTCAGGCTAGAAAGTCCTGTACCCCCCTCCCAGTCCACCATCTTATCTCAAAAGCTGATTTGACTCCACTGAATGAAAATTTGATTCACAAGATATGAAAATTCAACGTTGATAAGGCCACGGTGCTTCTAAAGCAACAGCGTGCAAACATTGCTCTGTGATGTTGAGGGGTTTAAGTTTTGACTGATGAGAGTTGTAGCCAGTATAAGCCTAAGCATAGCACAGGTATTAATTCGTGGGGCATAATTTCTACTCTACAGGATAGACCGCTTTACCAGCTGGAAAGCTCTTTTAAGCCAGCGTTCTCCTCCTGCTCAGGCCAGGTAGCTCTTTCTACCTAGTTGAAACCTAACTATGGGCCCCGTTATGTCACTGTGCTAAAAGGCCCCGCTACCCAGATTCTTGCCAACCCTTCATCTGTCACAACATCTGAAACCCTGGATCATAACAAAAAAAAAAAACCTTACAGGATATCTCTAGGGTGAGGACGTCACTTGGTCTTTTGGACTAAGGGAAGCCATCTCCATAGTGGGGCCCTTTGGTGAGCTTGCAGGCGCGTGCAGTATGATGCACTGAGCTCATCCTAAGGCGTGTAGCCAGTATCGTCCCTGAGCATACCCATCGCCCCGTCTCAAATGTTATTCTTCCCAAGCCGCTGACCATCTGGCCAAACCATAGGCCACTCCAGGAATTAGATGAGGGTAACTGTCTCAAGCAATGTCTCCTGGGTAATTAAGCACACCACTAACATCTGTTCCCAGGAGAACCTTTATGTTTTATGAGTTTGGAGACCACCCTTGAGTGGGCTTCAAGCACCTCAGCAATTTAGAGCCCAAGACTTTGACTGGCCCCTTGCACACACACTGAGGAGAGAACGTGATGAACCACAAGAAAGGGACTAGCTCTCCCTGGAGCCTTACAGAGAGTATGGGACGAGGTCTAGCTCTCCCTTTCAGAGAGTACGGGGTGAGGTCAGGGTGGGGCTTCAGCCTGCAATTTGAGTTTGAAGGAGCTCTGAACTGGGGTACCAGCATGATGGCCCACATGCCCTCTGGTTCTGCCTAGTCTACTACCACTGGGGAAAAAAACTCAGCAAGCCACAGAAGCACTTGGTGTGTGTGCCCACCACTCCCGTCCCAGGTCTAATTCCAACACAAACAGTGACCAGCAAAGAGCATCCCGCCTCTGTGGTGGGTAGAGACCTACAGAAATTCAGGGAGGGGGACACGATGTGGAAAAGGTTTCGTTTCTGAGAACTTCAATTTCTGAAACTCCTTCCTATTAACTACATCCTGGGGTCTGTGATCACAGATTGACCACCCCGGTGGCCTTTTAACCCTAATTAACCCACTGGCCCATTTTGTGCCCCTACTTCATTTAACTATGTGTTGCAGCTTATAAAAAAAAATATGTGGCCTTATGTCTGGTCAAATACTGCACATTCCACAGTTCTTGCTTGGGCCACTTCCTTCCCTATGGAGCCATTGCCTAACTTTTCCAAAGCTGATATTAATATCACAGGCCATTATAATATAGTTATTTTCAGGGAAGGCAGAGAGGAAGTCACGTGGCATCAATTGGTCCCATGGGGTCCCTTAAGTCTCCATTTAGCATGTTGTTTTTATTCACAGCAACAGTAATGGAGTGGAAACAGCAAGGAAGTCACTATGATTGTGTTAAGTGAGTAATTATTTTCTAGAGCCTGTTTGGCTAGTGAGTCAGTATTCCTTTACCAAGTGTATGAAGGCAGGTAGTAGGTAGGTCAAAGGTACATGCTTGAGCATGCGCACACAAATACATGTCCGTTCCAGGCCACATTTGTCCTGTTTTAACCTATACTATGATGTGAGCTTTTTAAAGAGGCCACCTCACAGAGAGATGAGCCAAAGTCTTTGAGGTTTTATAGTTTTAAAGAAAGGAATTCAACAGTTCCTGGGCATGAAAAAGATAGATTTAGTCCTACTTAAGTGAGTGAACCAGAAGGGACTCATAATGAAGCTTTGATATCAATGTCCTCCATTGTTTTGCATTTGTGTCATAACATTTTACTTCCTGAAAGGTCATCAGAGACATCTGCCTCCCCGACCTTTATAATGAGCCTGTAGGTAGGTAAGGCAGAATTATTTTCCAGTTTCTAGAACTAAGAGCTGATAGGTCACACATGTGCAGCAATGTAAGCATTGTGGTAGAGTGACTAAAAAGTGATCAAACTACCCAGAGGAACTCGAGAAGCAACTTAGAGCTCTCAGAAGACTTTTGCAGGGCATGAGGACCACAGAAGTTGGACGGATGAGCGTGGTGAATGTCAGTGTGTGCATCACGTGCTTTCAATGTCTGCCGGTCTCTCTGGCCTCCTCTGGTCACTGCAGTCCTAACTGCCCTTTGTAGGGCAGTGGTTCTCCACCTTCCTAATGCCATGACCCTTTAATACAGTTCCTCACGGTGCGGTGACCCTCAACCATAAGTTTATCTTCACTATGACTTCATAACTATATTTTTGCTACAGTTATGAATCGTGACGTAAATACCGGACATGCAGGATATCTAATATGTGAACCCTGTGAAAGGGTCATTTGAGCCCCCAAAGGAGTCGAGACCCACAGGTTGATCACTTCTGCTTTGGGGTGCTTAGCCATAGCCTCTATATGCAAGGAGGGGATTCTGCTTTTCAACCAACGGTTCACGTGGAAGTTAGCAAAAAAGCAAGCCACATTCCGATTACTTTGTGTCAGCTGACACAAACTAAAGTTATCTGAGAAGAGGGACATCAGTACAGAAGATGTCTCCATCATATTGCCTGTAGGCCAGTCTGTATGGCATTTTCTTGACTAATGATCATTGGAGAGGGTCCAGCCCACAGCAGGGCCACCCCTAGGCACATGGTTCTGGGTGGTATAAAAAAGCAGACTGAGCAAGCCATAGAGAACAAGCCAAGAAGCGTTTCTCCTCCACGACCTCTGTACCAGTTCCTGCTTCCGGGTTCCGGCCCTGACTTTCCTTCCTGAGAGACAATAAGCTGTAAGCTGAAATAACCCTTTTCCTTCCCGAGTTGGTTTTGGTGGTGTGTCACAGCAATAGAATCTTAATCAAGACACACAGGGTGGAAAATTCTCCCAGCAGTTCCTGGTAGGAGAACCCTTTGGTTCATTGGTATGAGAAGTAATTTTTGTTTTGTTTTGTTTTGTTTTGTTTTACAAAGATACTTCAGAAAAATACCAATTAACTATTCTTCAAGATGGTAGTAGTCAGTTAGGCACATGGCACAGATCTGTGATCTTAGCATTGGGGAAACTGAGTTAAGAGGATCAGGAATCACATTTGAGTGAAGCCGAGGCCATACTGGGATGCATACTGAGGTCTTGTCTTTAAAATGAAATTTTTAGAAAGTTGTGAAGATTCTGAAGTGAGGAAAGAATGAGTCTAAAAAGAATAATACAGATTTTCTCAATCCTGGGAAACCCTGGGAGTTGTTTGTCCCGAAGACTAGATCTTACTATGAAAACCTTTCTCAGTTTTTATGTAGTATTAATAAAGTTTTATTCTTATTCTGTAAGCCAACAAAATAAGTAATAAACCTGTACTTTCTTAATTTAGTCAAATCAAAGAACTACAGCTGTTCAGCTCACATAACCCGTTCACTATAACCAATAAATAAGTATAAAAGTCTTTATGGCCACAGGTGTGACCCTGGGACACTGTCCCCCTCTAGTAGTTACAAGACTGTGCGCATGCATTCCCGCCAGAATGCAGGATGTAAAGAGGCGTGGCTCTGTCTGAGTCATTCTTGGTACTGGAATCCCAGCCAGAAAGGCTTCTTTCAACTGCCGCCCTCACAGAACGGAGTCCATCACCCCCCTGGACCTCGCCAAGCTCATGGAGGTTTAAAACCCCTCTGTGGAGGAGCTGCAGTCTCCAGCCATCCTGCCTGAGCGGAAGCTGGGCACAAGCTAACGGGGAATGAGGGACAGTTTACTAATGACTCGGGTAATTATTCAACTTGTGAACGGACTAAGGCCTTTGATTCTCCTTCTCTTTTCTCCTTAGTCATTTAATTGCTCATAAAAAGCCTTGTGAAGTCAGTTGGAGCAGGAAGTGAAAACTGAGCTCAGCTAGTCTATCGGATTTCTTTTGAGTCATTCCAGTTACCGTGTTGAAGGGGAAATGATTGAACTCGCTGGCTGACTCAAGGCTGAGGCTCAGCTGTAGATCCTGCTCGCTGCCTATCCCACCACATCAAATCAGAACAATGGTCACAGATGCTGGGAGGGGCAGAGGGAGGTGGGGGGGGGCACAGGGGAGATGTTGTAGCAAACACAAGAGACTTATTTGTTGGCTTCTTGCATTTTTGTAGAGGTAGAAACGGGAGCCCAAAGAGCCAAAGAGATTACACTAATGTCTCAGAGCTCATTTTAAATAAAGAATTGAAAGTGCCATTTAAGATTTGATAAATAACACTGGCTATATTGTATTAATATTATATTGATTGTGTATATTGCGCATGGATCTTTAATAGGAGTTTCATTTTAGACATTTTCCCCTAGAAACGGTTGTTTTCATTATGAATTTCTTTTTTAAAATTTAATATAGTTTTTAAGACAGGGTTCTTCTGTGTGTATCACTCTGTACACCAGGCTGGCCTCAAACTCACAGAAATCCACCTGCCTCTGCCTCCCAAGTGCTGGGGTTAAAGGCATGTGCCACCACAGCCCGACTTTTATTATGAGTTTCAAAGACAATTTATAAATCACCCAGTAATAATGTTTCATTTAGAGCACAATGTCGACCATAATGTGATTGAAGGCAGCATGCCATTTAACACAGAGACACACAGAAGGGACAGAGCAGAGCCATCTGTTGATGGAAGTGTAGAAATGCCATTGGCCATGGGCCAGCCTGCTGCTATTCCTATAGAGATTTTTTTTTTTTTTTGAGACAGGGCTGTCCTGGACTCAATTTGTAGACCAAGCTAGCCTTGAACTCAGAGACTCGCCTGCCTCTGCCTCCCTGAGTGCTGGGTAAACACCACCGCATGCAGCTAATGGTGTTTTAAGACTTATTTTTTAATTATGTGTATTATGTACGTCTGTGCACACGTTAAGTACAGGTTCCCTCAGAGGCCAGAAGTGTCAGGTAACTTGCAGCTGGGGTTATAAGCAACTATGAGAAACCTGATGCGGATGCTGGGAGCAAGTGCTCTTACATGCAGAGCCTTTCTCTCCCGCCCCATCCTGCAGAGATCTTAAAGGGCCATCTAAAGAAAAAGACAGCTCTCCCTGTGGTGGGGAGGTCAGGAGAAGAGGGACAGAGGAGTTGGAGCAGTGATGCTTTCATCCCTTGTTTCCTTTATCGCTACACTAACTCTCTCCTCCTCCATCTGCAAAGTGTGACTTTACATTTTGCACAATCTGGACGGAACATGTCTCTGTAAACACCTTGAAACGGTGTTCATGTGAAATAAAACTCAACTACAAGACTCTACTACTAAGGAGAAACTCCAGCATGAGAGAGGGCACTTACGAGGGATACAGAAAAGAAAAGGGGCAAAACAAAAAAAGGAAAGCCTCTGTCAGTGAGCCAGGTTCTCCTCAACTTTAGAAAAGTCAGGAAAGGAATATCAATACCCCGTGGGCTGGAGGAAGCTCAAAGTACCTATCTGTAATGGCATCCTGCCACACAGATTTGTGGAGTAGCCACTGCAGAAAATGACAGGGCCAGCACGGTCCCAAGGGGAAGAGGGATGGAAAAGGCAGGTCTCATTTTCTTCTCTTGTAGAGGAGATGGCCTCTGGCTGTGTGGACGCCTCAGAAACCTCACTGTCCGGATTCACTTCTCTCCTCCAAAGTTTGTTGGGTATGACTCAATGTGCTAACATAGCTTTGAGGAAAGAACACTTGTCTGGTGCTGAGACGCGCTGCCTGGAATTCAAGGGACAAATGCTCTCACCCAGCACTTTTCCAAGATAACATTTCCCAGTGGCACTCGCTTGCTTGAAGAAACTGATTCACTTTCAAAGCTAGTGGGACCCCCCTCTTCTCTGTCTGTGCCCCCATCTGTTCTGGGCAAATTGTGAGAGGTGGAGGTGTGGAGACAAGGAGAAGATACGGCAGGGGTTAGTTTCAGGAGGAAAGATGGTGGTTAGTGGGACAGATGTCTGAGAGGAGACTAAAGACTTCCTGGAGAACTGCTGTTCTCAAGGTTTTCAGAAAGCAACGAATAACAATGACCATCTCTCTGCCTTAATACAGAAGGCTCCAGAAGGCCCCAAACAGCCTTAGGAGAACTACAGGGCAGCAAGGGGCAAGTATTGTGCACCTCAAAGGAAGCGAAGGGGACAAACAGACTGTTTGAATGTGGCTGGGACAAAGGTCTTCCTGGAGTCTCGGCTCTGGTCATCTGAACCTCTCTGACCCTGAGACATTATTGTTATATCTTCTGGGGGGGGGGCAAGGTTCAGAAAGAAAAAAGTCCCTGAGTCATTCTGTTTTACAGTGAACTATTTAAGGGTGAGCTGTCTGTGCTTTGGCATGCACGTAATTTGGGCAGATGAATAGATACAGGCCACCTTATTGCCCTCCTCCCAGAGTCCCCAGGTCATGAAAATGTAGTCAAAGACAGTCCACCTTGGCTTTATAAAAAAAAAAAATGAAATTGTATAAATGTTCTAAAATGTAGATGTAGAAAAAATCAGAAACAAAAACAAAAAACTCCAAACAGTTCAGAAGCCTTCCTTCCCTTTTCACTATATGATTTGGAGAGCAAGCCAAATCTGATACAAAATGAGACATTGTCATGACCCTCACATAGGCCAGGGTATGTTTCTTAACTGTGGAAACAAATAACCCCTGGCATTTCCTCATTGTATGGATGTAGGCCTAGCTTATAATTCCTGGTTAAGAACGTGATCCGATGTCTCTGCATAGAAATCATTACTCTGTGGTATCTAGGCAACAACAGAGGCACAAAAGTGTATCAGTAACCAACTGCCAAGTATTTAAGTAGCTCTCACACTTGAATGCTTCATACACCAAACGCCAATGTTTCTGTGAGTCCCCAATCTAGACAAGGTCAGCTGCACACACTGTACAGTGACTACGTCAGCTGGGGCCGGTTCCATGTCAAGCTAGACTGGGTGAAGGTCTGCTTCTAGGCTCACCCACAGGGATGTTGGGGAGTCTCCTTGCTCGGTGGCTTTTAAAAGAGAGTTTGAAGGAGCACACCCAAGATGGAATCACAGTCGTTTCCTAACCTAACCTTCACGGAGACATCAAATCATCCTCTTGCCCTTGACTCGTCCAAAGTGACTTCCTGAGCTCAGCCAGGCTGAGGAAGGCAGAATGGGGGTACACTCGCAAGTACCTGCCAGCTTCATGTCCGCAGATTCAACCACAGTGCTGACTGAAAGTATTTGAGAAGAAAACACACCTGCGCTGACCTCGTGGACACTACCTTTAAACTGAGTGTGTGCGGTGGCTCACCCCCGGAATGCCACAGCCCGAGCTACAGAGTCAAACTTTTCTTCCCCCAGAGAGCACAAACAGGCATGATGAAGCGACGGCTCGGTGGTTAAAAGTGCGTGCTGCTCTCGCAGAGGACTGGAGTTCAGTTCTTAGCCCAAGTTGGACAGCGTACAACCACCTCTAACTCCAGGTCCAGGGTGCCTCATGCCTTCTTCTAGCCCCTGAGCGCACCTACACTCACGTGCATAGGCACACACAGGCACATGATTTAAAACAAAGCAAAGCAATGCCTTTAGGTGTTAACAGCAATCTAGGCACGTTACATGGGACACAGAGGAATGTGCATAAGCTGTATGCAAATGCTGGGTCATTTTATGTGAGAGACTTGAGCACCCACAGATGTGCGGATAGAGGGTATCCTGAAGCCATCTCCCATGGATATCCAAGAACAACTGTATACAGGGACACTGCACCAGGATGCAGGGAGCACTGGGGTGCCTTAGAAGCTGGCAACCCGAAATAGCCAAGTTTCACAATGTTGGTATACAAAACCAGATAACTTCTACTGGCATTTCCAAGTGCCAGCTGTGCCAAGCTTAGGGTGACTTACAGACAGGTAACATACAGAGGCCAGATTCTGCATG
Organism: Acomys minous; assembly: GCF_964271855.1. Taxonomy (NCBI): domain Eukaryota; kingdom Metazoa; phylum Chordata; class Mammalia; order Rodentia; family Muridae; genus Acomys; species Acomys minous. The sequence continues at coordinate 10,865,812 of NC_140483.1, read as the reverse complement.
ATCTGCCAAGCCTTGGAAACAAAGTGTGACAGATTCTGTTATCTACAGCAACAAACCAAGAGGCTAAAAAGAAATGGTGTGCTTGTTCCGAGGCATCGGCCATGCCCTTCAGTCACGGGTGCCCGTCAGTCATCGAGGGCATGCAGCAGCTTGATTTAGGGACTGCCTGCAAAGAAAGCTCCATTTAGAAGCCTCAAGAGTCTGTATCTGAACAGTTTAGCACTGAACACACACCACAGCGTGATGTAACCAGTCTGACCTTGGTGTATATGTGTGTGTGTGTGTGTGTGTGTGTGTGTGTGTGTGCGCGCGCGCGCGCGCGCGCGCATGCCTGAATGCATGCAAGATGATTAAGCAAGTCTTAAGAAAAGGATGGAGTTCTTTTCAGCATCTTGAAGCCACCAGCTTCCTAAGTTGGGAAAAAAAAAACCAAATGGAATTTAGAAATATCTTAAAAGATATTTTTGCTGGGGAGGGGTGTGTCAGTGGTGAAGGCATGGTCACTTCATGTAGCCCAGGTTGGCCTGGAATTTGCTATATAGCAGAGGCTGGTCTAAAACTCCCATTCCCGCCCCCATCCATAGCTCTCACGCATTACACTGGTACTCCCTACACTCAGTTTAAAAGTAGGCCTGCCCACCCCCATCTCTTTTCATTTTTCAACTTTGCCTTTTGGAGGTAGGTTTGCAACACGGCCCGTTCTGGTCTAGAACTACTGTGCAGCCCAGGCTGCTAAAATGATACTTTAAAATAAATAAATAAAAATAGTTTTAAGGCCCATCCTATCCACACCCGACACTGCTAAAGTGGCCAAGAACCTGAGATGAGGTAGGCTATAGGCCCAGGGGAAATCCCACTGCTGTTATTCTGCTAATGGAACATAACAATAAAATGGCTCCTACTGCTACAGCTGTAGATCAGAGCATTGCTCAACCTCATCAGAGAAGCTTCTTGCAGTAGAAAAGCTTTAACACAGAGACCACAACTGGGCAGTATGTAGGGAGTGAGAGACTTTGGCATACTCGATGTTAAATGGAAAATCTTCCTCAAAGCCCTGCCCTCAAGGTTTAGGGAACTAGATAGACGATTGTTAGAGCCAGAGGTGGTGGATGACTCCATGGAAACAGTGTCTTCTGGACACAACACGCCTGGGGTACATATGAATTCACAGAGGCTGTGTAAGATCTGCACAGGTTCAAGCCAGATGAGGTTCCGAAACTGGGAAGGGGAAGTGGACGCAGGTTCCGCTCCTAACCAAGAAGCTATTACAATGAATGACAGCTGGGAAAGAGAAAATTCAAGCTTCTTCAATCGAGTGTCAGTGGGTGTACCAAGCACACTCCAGGGCAAGCCCTGGGCCCAAGAGTAGTTATCAACACAAAACAGACAGGATGGGTTTTGTTGTGCATGTATGTGGGAGGGGATTTGGTTTCATTTTGGCTTTTTTTTTTTTTTGTATAATTGGGTTTTTGTTTGTGTTGATTTGCATTTTTGTTTTTGTTATCATTTTAGAGAGAGAGAGACCATGAAGTTGGTCAGGAGGGAGGGGGAGAGGGAGGGGGGGAGGACCTAAGAGGAATTAGGAGGGAAATTGTGATCAAAATACATTGTATGAAAAAAATAATAAAAAACTTTTAAATAGGTACAAAGAACTTAAATTGTTAGGGTTCAGGTGCCTAAATTATTAGGAAACATGCTCCTTCAGATTTGCAATGATTGTGAGTTAGCATTTGTCACCTTATTCTCTAGAGCGCTGAACGCAAGGACAGTATCATATAAAACACTTCCTCCTAGGCAGCGATGCCCAGTGTGTTTGACACGCTGTAATCTTTGGGTAGCCCAGGTGCACAGTGTGCGCCCGTAAGGCTCACTGCGTGGACTGCCAACTGCTTTCTCAGAGCCTGACACTCGTGTTCTCCTCCACCCTGGCCCCTCCCCGCTTCCATTCAGGAAGAATGACATGATTACAACGGCAGGAAAGGTTTTGTTCTCCAGTATTTGAAACCCTCAAAACTGCTTCATTTACTTGTTAGCAATAAAGCAAAATTGCACAGTTAAGAAAATTGTTGAGACCATAAAAGCACTTGGCTCCTTTCCCCTAATCCAGAAGGTACTGTGTGTTCTTTGGATCGCAGACAACACGTTGGGCAGCTCCAGATAAGGTATCCAATAACTCCACTCCGTGTCCTCATTTTTCTTGCCCTCATTCCAGAAAAAGCTGGACGGCTGCCTCCCAAATAATTTTATTGTGAGGAAAGTTATTATGAAAACATACTCCGCTGGTTTTCACTGACCTCCAAAACACACTCCCTAATTAAGTGCAAATGGGAGCTGACTTGGAGCAGGTTGCCTCTGATTTTGGACTTGGGAGCATTCTTAAAGTTTATGAACTCTATACTCGAGCTCTGTCTGCCAAACGAGGAATTTCTTATTTCATTTGGTGACTGCTCTGAGGTTATATAACGGTTCTCCAAAAGCCCTGGATGCTGAAGATGCGTAAACCATCTGTCTGTGTTGAGAAGTCAAAAAATAAAAAAAAATAAAAAATAAAAAAAAAATTCATTGCCCCCGCAATCTGTCTCGGGGCAGAACTAATTATTTATCCAGAGGAATTTCCTCATGGCTTTTTAACATTGAGTTCCTACATAACCGTAAAATTTTACAGTACTAAAGAGGCAATGATCATATTCATGCCCTCGTGTCTTTTTATAGGAGCCTACAGTTACTCAGCTTTAATATTTAAAGAAACCCTAGGACCTGGCAAAGAAAAGTGTGAGAAGAGGCAGGAGGAGGCTGCTTGTCCGGCACCTCTGCCATCCAGTCTTTTCCTCCCCAGACAGCAGGGGGCAGTAGTAATAGAGAAAAGCAAGCTGCTTCCTTCTTGGACTATGAAGACCATCAGAGAGGAGAAATGATGAAAACTGAGTGAGGTTTCTCTGGTCTCCTCTGGTCCTCCCTGGCAGGAGTAAGCCTCAGGCGTGGTGATGGCCAGGCCAGCCGCCTGCTAACATAGGTTGTGGCGAATATTTGGCTGACAGTCTGTGAGTAGCAGTCTGGGAGACCACACTCTGACAAGCTGCATCCAAACAGCATTTTAGTCAGTCTTTTGTCGAGGAGGAATGGGGTTGGTGAATGTTCCTGGTGTCTTCCAGGTGAGGACTCTTAGGCTTAAAGTGTGTGTAGATTGTCCAAGGCTACATAGCTAAACCTGTAAATCACTGACTGTTTCGAATCTGGCAGAGAGCAAAGATTCTCATCCTTGACCCAGGTACCAAGATTCATCTGAAATGTTGGTTTTGCTGTTTTTATTATTTAGTTTTTTACAGCATCTTGCTAGATAGCTCCAAACATGGAATCCTCCTGCCTCAGTCTCCTGAGAGGTAGGACTATGTGTATATGCCACCATAGGAAGCTCATCATTAAAATTATTTTACCTGACAAAGCAGGGCCAAATATTTTTAGCTGGTTGTTGTTGTTGTTGTTGTTGTTGTTGTTGTTGTTGTTGTTGTTGTTAATTCCCAGCATGGATCAGCTGAGGATGAACACATCTATGTCAACAATCAGAGTAACTGACAGGACAAGCATCCCCCAGCTTGGCTAATGATGGTGATGACGTTGTTGAGCATTCTCTCTTTCTTTCCATGGTGTGACGTCACACCCAACAGATGCTGCTTATCACTCTGACCCTCTGGGGTTGCTTGAGCAGCACAAGATCCCGTGAGCAGCCCAAGGTATGCACTTGGGCAGATGGGGTTCTACGCCAAGCCCGAGCAATCTTCTATACGGAAGCCTCGCTGGATCTGGGGAGGGTAAAGCAGGGGAAGCCATTAGCCTGGCTTTGCTCCACAGGAAGCGCTGGGTCCCTGTGATGACTGTGACACTGTATCAAACCTTGGAAAACAAGCAGAGAACTCAAACAAATGTCCAGATGTTTTGGTTGTGGGTGCCAAAGGTCCAGATGTCTGACAAACTCTCAGAGAGTTAATTGTGTTTGTTGGTGCTCACAGACAGAGTTGGTCCGCCGTGATCACAGGCTGTGGCTGAGGGTGAACGGAGGTTAATGGTCTTCCCGTTCCCGCACAGGCCTCTTTTGTCAGTAAGGAAAGCTGCAAAGGTGCACAGACTTCCCCTTCCGTGCCTGCCGAAAACATTACTGAGAGGCAAAAAGCAACCGTGTTTTCCACAGGCTCTTAAACTCCTTTTAAACATCTTAAATCCTTTTTTTAAAAAAAAACTTTTATTTCCTAGGCTTCTTTTCAGCTTTAAAATATACCATGAAAGATCTAAATAGGGTCCAATTCTCTTCAATCCTTTCATCCTAAGCAGCCTAGTATTGGAAAGTAAAATCTAAGATTTACCCATCTTTCCCTGTCAAATACAATGAAATTATGCCTTTGTCATATAGGCTTAAAGTGAGGGAAAAAGATAAGTTTTCCCACAGTCTACCCTACATCTTAGGTACTATCATTAATCAGTCAAAGCAGACAGAAAGACAGCTTCGAAATTGAGATTTTAAAATACTGTTTCCTACGATAATTATTGACCATTCAGTTCCTAAGAGCTCTGGTTTCCTTTTCTTCCTTCCCTCCTTTGTCTATTCTTTCTTTTCTTCCTTTCTTTCTTATTTTAAATATATATGCAGGGGTCAGGGACTGGAGAAATGGCTCAGTGGTTAAAAGCACTGACTGTTCTTCCAAAGGACCCGGGTTCAATACTCAGCACCCACATGGCAGCTCACAACTGTCTGTAACTCCAGTTCCAGGTAATCTGACACCCTCACACCAATGCACCTAAAATTAAATAAATTATTATTAAATATATAGGTATATACATATATAATGTATATTATATGTATCTCAGAGTATGTATGTGCACCATATGCTTACAGTGCCCACGAGGGTCAGAAGAGGCATCTGATCCCCTGGAACTGAAGTTACAGACTCCAGCTCCTCCAAGGGAACTGAACCTAGTCCTCTGTGAGAAATTTAAGTACTCTTAACCACTAAGTCTTCTCTCCCTTCCTCTTCCCCTCCCTCCCTCCCTCCCTCCCTCCCTTCCTCCCTGCCTGCCTGCCTCCTAACATAGCCTCATCTTTCCCAGCCTGATCTCACCTCACTATGTAGCAGAGGATAACCTGGGACATGTGACCCTGTTTTCTCCACCTCCCAAGTAACAGAATCTCCAGCATGCACCACCAGGCCTATTTTGGGTGGTCCTGGGGATTGAACACAGAGCTTCCTCCATGCTAGGCAAGCTCCCAGTGAGCTCCAGCCCAAGCCCCGGCACCAGTTTCCAAAAATTACAAGAGAACACACTCACCACTTCTGCTCCGAAGCCTCTAAGAAGGGCTACGTCAGACATGCACACAGGTGGGTGCACAGGCAGGGGTGGTCTGATCCAAGTCAAGCGACCGGCGAGGATATCGTAGAGCGAATCGACAGTATTTAAGGGAACCCCCAAAGTTCAAAGAAGTTGAAGCTGTCTTTGCCTCGGTTTACACAACTTCACTGCACTGCTCAGGTCACATGGAAGGGAAGAAAGGTACCCAATGGATGCACACTGCTGCGTGTGCTCCTGTGCACTCCACACAGCTAGTCAACTTCAAAAAGTCCTACCATCTTAAGAAAGCCCTGCAACAGTCAGGGGCTTCAGCTTCCAAACACTAACTCCAAGTTAAGACCAACTCTTGTCTACAACAGCCATGGTGTGTATGTAACTACTTGGCCTAGTTGAGAGAGGTAGACGAAGCAGACAGTTGCCAGCGTGGTACCTGAGGTCCACCTTGAAGGACCTCATGTAGAACCCACACTTCGCAAAGTGAGGCGCCTTCTGGGGCCCCGGACTCCTGAGAGCAAGTGTGCTGCGTGAAGTAGCCACTCTGTCCATCCACTTTTGGAAATGCCCCTGCAAAGTCTACTCTTCGATGGTAAAATAAATATTTTATGGGATAGAATTTAAAGTTATCATCAATGTAAGACATAAAACAGGGGACGGTGAAGGGAAGCATGTGGCTTCCTCCGCAGGGGGAGTTCTCACACTGAAATATCTGAAACCATTTCATTGCTGAAAAGCCGTGCGAGGCCTTCAGCAACACTCCTTCATCACAGTCTCTCCGATCACAGGGTGTGGATGGATGGGGATGCAGCAATGCCAGGTGGAGAGTGGAGGGGCTCTCCCCAGCTGTCTCCCCAGCTGCTTAGACAAAATACTCAGGTTTCATTAGAAATTTAAGGGTTGGGGACTTTTTTTGTTTGTTTGTTTTGGTTTTGGTTTCTGTTTTTTTGTTTTGTTTTGTTTTTGTTTTTGTTTTGGCAGGATCTTATTCTGTAGCCCAAGCTGATCTGGAAACCACTATGTAGCCCAGGCTTAGCTTTGAACTCATGGCAGGCCCCCACCTCAGCTTCCAAGTGCCAGGATTACAGACATGAGCCATCCTGGCTGGTGTTTTGAAATCTCCTGTTTCCTGAGATTCCCAGCTGAGTCTTGGCTTATCATCCGAGCAAGCTTCTAAATATACTCTGTCATTCCTAGGACTCAGGGTTAGTATTTTGTGAAGCCCCAGGGGTGCTCAGCATAGCTAGTTTTCTAGCAAGGCTGGATATTCCGGCTGTGAGCCACTCTGCTTTCTACTGCCCTGGCTGGCTTACCCCCACAGCACGGGTCCTTCAGCCTCTCCTAAAATCTCGGACCTGCTTCCGTGGCTCACAGGGAGGGGAGGTGACAAAGTACCGCTGGATGCTACCAAGAGGGGAAGTGTACCCATATGTTCTCTCCAGAAACCTCCCAGGGAGAGCTGGAGGGATGACTCCGTGCTTAAGAGAGCCTGCTGCTCTGTCAGAAGACTGAGTCCTGGTCCCAGCATCCAGAGCAGGTGGCACGCAGAGGCCTATAACTCCAGGTCCAGGGAATCTGATGCCCAGTTCTGGATTCCACGGAAAGACAGACAGACAGACAGACAGACAGACAGACAGACAGACACACACACACACACACACACACACACACACACACACACACACACACACACACACACACACACACACTTTAAAAGAAGAAGAAGAAGAAAACAGTATCAAAGAAGATGATGCACAGTTGTGTGGGACACTGGACTAAGGGTCTGTGAAACCACACGTCATGTCACATGGCCCAGTACAGGCTGCCCACCACCAGCCAGCCCATACAGTACAGGGCCACAGCTCCCAGCCTGCTTTCCACACCACATATTTTTTTTTTCTTTCTTCCTCGTTCAATTGGGAACACCTAACTTGAGCTCCATTCATTTGGTAGTAAAATGACGCAACACAGTCTAGAGAGAAACCTTCTTGATTTCACTTGCATTTGGTCACAGGTGGCTGCATGAGACCCCACTGTGGGCTGTAACAGGCCATGCCCGTACCATGTGATCAATCCCAAAGACCCAAGTTCTAAAGTTTAGAATTTGTCCAGCCCAGCGGCTTTAAACAAGACTCTGTGAGTCTTTCATGGCCCAGGCACCACCCGGAACAGTACAAAAACACTAATCCTATGTCCTTGGAGAACTTTCAAATCTTGAAAGAATTTTTTTGCCAAGCATTATGTAATAGCTTTTCCTCTCCTCCCTCCCCACCCCACCCCCACCCCATTTGCCCTGCTTTGGACTGAATCCAGAGCCTTTTGTCTGCAGGAAAGGACCACCTCACTGTACCCTAGTCCTCACACTCTTTTAACATGAACTCATCAGTGCTTATTTAATACAGATTATTTTCCCATGACTTTAAAATTTTTTATTTTGTTATTTATTTGTGTGTGTGTGTGTGTGTGTGTGCAAAACCAGTTACACTCGAGGGTCATTTAAAGGCTAAAAAGGGGTATCAGAACCTCAGGAGTTCAAGTTATAGTATGTAGTGAACTTCCTGCTGTGGATGATGGGAATGGAACTCTGGTCCTCTGATAGAGCAACAAGTGCTGTCAACCACTAAGCCATCTCTCTTCAGCCGCTTCCTTGCTTTTTAAAACTACAAAATCAGGGGCCGGGCGTGGTGGTGTACACCTTTAATCCCAGCACTTGGGAGGCAGAGGCAGGCAAGTCTACCAAGTGAGTCTAGGACAGCCAAGACTGCACTGAGAAACACTGTCTCAAAAAACCCAAAACAAAAAAAACAAAAACCAGCAAACCAATGTGTAACTTTCACAACAGCAATTCCGTATCTTTTTTCTCCTTTTCTTTTCTTTCTTTCTTTTTTTTTTTTTTTATTTTTATTTTTTTTTGAGACACATAGTCTAGGCTGTCCTCTAAGAGTTACTATATAGCCAAGGATGACCTTGAACTTCTGACCTCCTTGCCCATGCCTCCCAAGTACAGGACTTACAGGCATGTCTGTGATGTCCAGTTTCATTTAAGTACAGCAGATAGAACACAGGGTTTCATGGATGCTCAATAAGCCCTCTACCGACTGAGCTACATCCCAGACCCAAATGACAATTCCTATGGTCTAACTTGCTAAGCTTTCACTATAACATCATAGAAAGCAGAGTAAAGAAGAAAGGCATCAGGAGTGACAAATATATGTAGACTCACTACACGGAGGTCACAGCCATAATGACTTTCCACCATCTATGTAACAGCAGTGTGGTGAGCCAGTTAGGACATGGCTGGGGGTCAAGGGTTCATCAGTTTGCGCTCAAATAATCTGACTGTGAAGTTTTAGGTTTTTAAAAAGGACTGTGTTTAAACTCTAGCTCATAGAACCGATCAAAAATTAGTCCTGGGTTATCATGAGCTGTTCATGTGGAGGCTGGGTTATCGTGAGCTGTTCCCGTGGAGCCTGGGTTATCGTGAGCTGTTCCCGTGGAGCCTGGGTTATCGTGAGCTGTTCCCGTGGAGCCTGGGTTATCGTGAGCTGTTCCCGTGGAGGCTGGGTTATCCTGAGCTGTTCCCGTGGAGGCTGGGCTATCCTGAGCTGTTCCCGTGGAGGCTGGGTTATCCTGAGCTGTTCATGTGGAGTCTGGGTTATCCTGAGCTGTTCCCGTGGAGCCTGGGCTATCGTGAGCTGTTCCCGTGGAGGCTGGCCCCTGGACACAGTCAGATCTGCCTCAGTGAATCTTCCCAGAGGCCATTTGATTCAGGGCCCTTGTAACAACCCAATCTCTGGGCTGCTCAGTATTCCCTCACTGGCACCACGGCACTTCCCAGGCCGTTTCTTCCTTTGTTCACTATTTCTTCTCAGAGTTGTGCCGACTTTCCAGCACTTGAGAGCTCATTATATAAAACAAAAAAACTCGCCTGAAACCAAGAGAAGCTTCCCAGTGTTGTCGTTTGCTTGGATGCCTGGCCTGAAATCAGCTTGGTTCCCTACTTACATATTCATTGGCTATTTGAAAATACATAAGCACACTGAACAATAAACTGCTTAATTTAAATTTGCCTTTGCCGGAAGAGCTGTTAAAGGGGACTCTTTAAAATATATTGGGCCAAAAGTTTTTTCTTGCAGTAACTTTAAAGGGGCTTACATCCTTAATTTGGCCTCTCTGCCACCCACTCTGAGCCATAAGATGTCACCAGGGTTGGCTTACTTCCTAATTCGGAGCCCCCTAACACACTCACCCTTGACTTTGTCACCTCATAAATGTGTCATTTCCAGCACCACCTTCCCTTTAAAAAAAAATTGCCCACCCTGAAGAGATGGAAGTATCTTAGGAACCCTGAACCTAAGCCAAGAGCAAGAAGTTAATTTACTCAACCAGCTTCTATTAAGGTTGCCTTCTGTGGGGTCACGAGATAGGCCTGGGAACAGTGAGGGAAACCTCAAGTCTTCACAGAGGTACAGCTTACAGTCCAAGGGACACATTCAAGCTTGAAACCCTTCAGATGCCCAGGCTCCCTTCCCAGCTAATTAAATTAGAACCCCCCAGGGTGGGATCTGGGCTGCAGAATGCTTTAAAACTTCCCCTTATGGTTCTAATGGGAAGCCAGAGTTGAGAAGTACTGGGGGGAAAAATGGCTAATGGTGCTCTTCTGCCTGAGCAAAATTAGCCACTCCGTTCTGGATCCTGAGTGCACAATGAGCCCTCCAGACTTAAGTCAGAGGCATCACAAGCCTGCAAGCTTGCTGGAAATGAAGAAGCCCAGCCTTCCCATCAGCCCCATTGAACTGGAATTAGCTTGTGTGTGAGTGTGTGTGTGTGTGTGTGTGTGTGTGTGTGTGTGTGTAGGCTGAAGGCCAATTTCTCAGAGCAGTTTTCACATTTTTTTTTTTGAGACAAGGCCTCTTGGCGGCCTGGAACTCACCTCGTGTGGTAGGCTACCGCCAGAGAATTCCAGGCGCTCCTCCTATCTCCACCTCCCCACACTGGGATTATAAGTGTGCAGCACCCACTCAGCTTTTTATGTGCGTTCAGGGGACGGAACTCAAGGCCTCAAGCTGCATAGCAACTATTTTATGTACTGAACTTCAGGAAGCCCCCCATGACCTGCATTTTAATACAATTTCTGGGTAATCTGATTCCACATTTATTTTGGAAAATGCAGTTAAGGCCAAAAGCTTGTTCTTGAGAAGGGGAAGGTGGGGGGGGGGATATGTGTCCGTTCGGGTCATTGCTAGGCATCGTGAAACTTCCCCAGTGAGACAAGCACAAGTGTCAACCTTCAGGAAGGTTGACAGTGCTTACATAAACCCCCCACGGCAATTACAGACCTCTCAGAATGGATGGAGGCTGGAGAGCTGACCTCCTGAAACAGAGTGACAGAGAATCACAAGAGGGAAAACGGGGCCACCTAGCTGGCGTGCTGAGCTGACCAGAAGGCCAAAGCAGTCCTCCTCAGGGTGGAGAGGTGAGTCTGCTGGCAAAGTGCCCAATGCAGAAGCATAAAATCTGAACTTCAGATTTGCAACTACCCACATTGAAAACTGGGGTGCGGGAGTAGATGCCTGGAAGCCAGCAACGCGGAAGCGGAGGCAGGCCTGGACCTCACTCACTAGCCAGCAGCCTAGCCTGGCCAGTGAGCTCCAGATTCAAGAGACTCTGTCTTCAAAACTAAGTGAAGCGTGAGTAAGATTCCATTGAGAGCCGGTTTACGACATTCTATGACAGCTCTATTGGTCACATTAAGGTGCTAAGTAACTTTAAAGAAATGATATCTTTATAGTATTGGGGGGAAATTCCCCCAAACAAAATTATCAGTCACTGATAAACACTGTATAGTAATTCACTTAAGAAAATTATTAATAAAACACCCACATATCTCACTTTCCATAGATCAAATTGAGCACTCACATATAGTTTCAAGACACATATAGTTTGCACTGGCTAAATAAGGATGTAATTTAATTAGATATTACGCAAATTCACAACATGGGAAAAAAAAGTTATTGCTCCAACCAAAGTTAAATGGGATACAGGAGGAAGGCACAAGGAAGGAGCCTCCTAAAACTCAATGTCAGTGAGAAACTGCTCAACTAACGGCACAAACTGTGCCATTCCGTGAGTCCTTCTTTGGATTGCTCTGCCAATCCTTTAAATAACTAGTTTTACTTCAAGTCAAATAAAACTGGACAAGGAGACACCTGGATGACTCTGACTAAAACTGACACAGAACAAAGAGAAACGCAAACACAGGAGTCCAGCCTATTAGGCCAAATGAGGTGAATAAATGTAAATAGGCCAAAAGCTGAAATTAAATAACCAGGTTGCCTCAGTGTTTTTATTTATTCTATGCCTTAAGAAATGTTCCAGCTCCAGATGTAGTGGAACACACCTGTAATGCCAACACTCTGCAAGCAGAGGCAGGAGGATCTCTGTGAGTTTGAGGCCAGCCTGGTGTATAAAGTGAATCCAGGAAAGCCAGGGCTACAGAGAGAAATCCTGTCTCCAAAACAAAAATAAAAACAAAAGTTCTAGCACTATCTGACCAACTGTGGGTCCCAACCACAACAAAACCTGGGGCGTCTATAATATTATCCTCCAGATGTTCCCCAATGTCCTTCAACAAACATATATTCCTCAAAAAGATTAGATGTATTTTGTTGGTTTCTGTACTTTATTTTTAATATTTTATTTATTTTGAAGTTTTTGTACTTTTAGAATTAAGGCTTTTTGAAAAAATATATGGACGCTAACTACTACAGAAGATACCTAAAATATATACACATCTAAAAGGAATTGAAATGGTATCACAATAAAAAGGGGAGACACTGTCCCAACTAGACATCTTATGCCAACAAATCAAGTGTGCAGGACCAGGAATAGATTACATATTGTTGAGTTTTGGGCCGAAAGAGTCCCATAAATCCCTTCAACCATCACAGGCCAAGGCTATCATTTGCTCTCCACAACCACTTGGTGAAGCCCCATTCCCAAGGATAACAGTTATGTCATCAAACATGGAAAAGTCTGGCTGGTGCCCGGCTAGAAGCTTTAACCCTACAGACAGTGTTCATGATGTTGGAAGGTCCCTGGCACGCTAATGGATGGGGAAGGTAAAGATAAATATCACTCAGTTACAAACTCTGTGACCTACAAAAGTGATCTGCCTATAAGAAAAGATGGGACTGCAAGAGATGACCTGCCTGTAAGAGAGGACCTGCCTGAAAGAGACAACCTTCCTGAAAGTGGGACCTGCCTGCAAGAGATGACCTGCCTGTAGAGACGACCTGCCTGTAAGAGATGACTGGCCTGTAAGACATGCCCTGCCTGTAAGAATTGATCTTCCTGTAACAGATGGCCTGCCTATATCATCTTTATCATATATTCTCTGATATTTTACCCATTAAAGGAAAATTATCAGTTTTATTTTGTCTAGTAAATTGGGGCTTCATCCTTTTAAAAAGAATACATATGTGTGTAATTGTTTTATATATTATATAATTAACAACACACAGCAAATATGTATATATTTGTCATATACATTAGCATATGTATTTATAGGGTATAGCATGATATTTCAATACATGTGTATGATCAGATCAGAATAACTTGACCTCACCATCAGCTCAGAAATCTACGCATTGGGAGCATTCAAGGTCCTCCTTTCTATTACTGTGAAGTATTTCATTCACTGTCAGTAGACTTACTCTGTACAGGAAGCTGTCTGATTCCTATTCAACCACACCATAATCCTGTTAGCCTCCTTGGCTCTGCCTCTCCCTCAGTGCTTCCTCAGGCCCTGGAATCATATTTGTCCTCTGTGTTCTCATCCTGATACTAAATATAACCTGTTGAGTCCATATAGTGTTACCTGTATGATCGCTTGGCCCTGAACAACCAATTGGTGAGCTCTTCCCTGAGGAGGACCACCTCTCCTGCTCCCAGATTTACTCAGTTTTCTTCCTAATCATTTATGCTATATCTATTGTTCATTTTTCTTTCTTTCTTTCTAAAATCCAAGTTATATTGTTATATTCCCCTTCTAAGTGTCTTTTACAGTATAAAATATCCCCCCATGGAATTATTTGGCTTGGTTCCCATCATTATTAGAGACTCCATTTGTTTTCCTTTGGTTCTAAACATCTTGAAATTTCCATTTTTAATTTCTTTTTTGCTCATGATTTTTTAATTTATAAGTAAATGATCTTGGTGCTTTGCAGGAAACAGAGCTGGCTATCTTTCTGTGTTTGTTTCAGAATTAGGTGAAATATGCTTGGGGAAATTTCTGAGACAGTTCTGTCACCTAAGACATGCCTAATTTGTGCTGATAGTGCACATAGGATGAAAAGAATATATGTATTATTTTTAAAGAGCAAAAATGCCTATATATAACTATGTATGCATGTATACAGGGATGTGTATGTATATATAAATGAATAGGCATGCATTTCTTTATATAAATATGTATTTATATTTCTGTCTGGTATTATGTATAGTAAATATATTTACATATATTTATGTATATTATACTTTATTTAAATATATTATATTAAAAATTCATATATTTATGTGTAGTTATATGTTCAAAAAAGATCACTTATACCTAAAGCCTTTCTCTCTTTCTTGTCTCTCCTCCCTGTCAGTTTCTCCCTTTCCTTTCTCATTCTATAAATGTATACATGTGCTTTTTTTCAAATGACTCATCTGTCGTTTGCGATGTCACATAGTCTTTCATTGTGTCACATCCTTTGTACAGATGTATCAGTTCTGTATTATATGTTTTGCTGCCCCCTTCCTTGTGCCAGGCAGCGTTCTCGGCTTGCCTCAGTTTCTCCTCTCTAATCTCCCTACCCCACAGGCTCTCCCCTTCCCCTCCAACATCCCAGCCCACCCTCCCCATACAAGCACTAGAGCCTGGTAGGCTATGGGACCTAGCTTGGGAAGAAAGAAAAATCCAAATAAAGAGACTGAAGTGCTAAAAGAAAAATACACTAAAAACAAAACAAACAAACAAACAAAAACCCTTGTGTGAGTCATAGCTGGTTCAATAGCTAAGAAACAACCAGTGTAATTATGATCCCCTATGTTGATAAACCAGGGAGATGTGACTAGCAGTTGACAATCAGGTAAAGGGTTTGACAACACTTACTATCCACTCATAGTGAAAACCTTGAAGATATGGAAATAAGAGTGCTTCTGTTGTCCTAGAAAGGATAGCTCCAAGGTCTTACAGATAACTAAAACCAATGAAGAAGACTCGCGTGCTCACTTCCCAATACTGGGAGCAAGAATAAGTGCAGTTCCACTGTGGTTAGATACTGTCAGCCAGTAACACGCAAAGGACATACAGGTCACAAAGGAGGAAACACAACTGTCTTTACTCACAAGAGTTTGTAAATGGAACCAACAGTCAATTTTTCTTCTCATATCACCCAATCATTCATTTTCTTACAATCTCTTCTAGAGATTTTCCCCATAATCCCCCCAAATGAATTATACCAAATAAAGTTCTTGAAAAATGTGACCGACCGACCTACAAGCAGAAGCATTTAAGCTTTAAAAAGTGATATCCTAGGTCATATAAAAATTAAGAATTGCCACTTTATAAAGTACAGCATAAGCACATTTAACAGCAAATAATGATGAGAAATATTTTCAATATCTAAAACAATATATAGTGAGTATCCAAAATACAGGAAGATGGTATGGGCTACAAGTAGCTCGCTTGTCGGGCGCAAGGCCCTGAGTTTGACCTCCAGTGATTAAAAACACGGTAAAGCTCGGCAGCTCCTCTCCCAGTGCCCATCCTAACTGTGCTGAGCGCCCTCTACTTCCCTCTACTTGTAGGGACTTGAGGTTAGCTTCATTTGCATGTGTGATGCTTTTATTTACTTGTAAGGGTTTTTTTTTTTTTTTTTACTAACAGCGTTTATAACATTTTTAAAAGACTATGAGATTAGTTAAAAGAAGACAGATATCTCAGTGGGGAAAAAAAAAGCAGGCTCAGAACACTGTATACATAATAAATAAATAAATAAATTTTTAAAAAATAACAGGCAAGAAATATAATTGAACAATTCAAAATAACTGAAATAGGAATGGTTGCCATTTATGAAGTTAATAGCACAGGAATAATCATAAATGTTTAAATTAAAATAACAGATGTAGAGGAACTTCTTGAAGCTTGGAGCTTGACGCTCAACAGGTAAAACACTTTCACACAAGCCTTGTGACCCGAGCCATGTGAACGTGGAGTGAGAGAACCAGCATCACAAAGGCGACCTCTGACTTCCATAACCAATTCTGCAGCACCCACTATATCACCTGTGTGGCCCCACGTCATACACACACAATAGAAGTAATATTAATCATTTTAAAAAGAAGCTTGAAGGAAGCAAGAGAGGCATGGGTTCAAGTCTTTCTAAATGTTCTATTTCTCACCCATTTCCTTCTATGTTAGCGGTTCTCAGCCCTCCTAAGGCCGCGACCCTTTAATACAGTTCCTCATGTTGTAGTGACCCCCCCAACTGTAAAATTATTTCTGTTGCTACCTCATAACTGTAATTTGGCTACTGTTGGGAATTGTAATGTAAATATCTGTGTTTTTCAATGGTCTTAGGTGACCCCTGGGAAAGAGTTGTTTTATCCCAAAGGGGGCCACACCCATGGTTGAGAACTACTGGGCCAATGTCCCTCCCAGCTGCCTGTCCTACTGACCTCAGGCCCAGCACGCAGCACAGAAGCAACCGCTGCATATAGTAGACTATTTAACCAGGTGACCCCATTGCACAGTGAAAGGCACATGAGCCTTCTAGATCATTAAATCAGGAACTAAAAACCACATAAACTCAAATCCTAATAACAATCCCCTTATAGTTTTCCTAGTACAGCTGGTTCCTTAAATGCTGACTGAGCCAAAGATTACTTGTCTGAGAATTTGGTGGGCCAAAGAGTCAGTTGAGGCAGCAACCCTCAGGGGATGGATGAGCAGAACGTGATGGACGCTGCTATAGTTCAGATGTAAAATGTTCCCTACGGGCTACCATGTTTGAACACTCGGTCCTTAGATAATGACACTGTTCTCAGAAGTTGTGGAGCCTGGAATGTGGCCTTAGAGAGAGAGGGCTACAGTGAGGAAGCCAACCGTTGGGGGATGGGCCTGGTGGATGGCAAAGCAGCCTCCTGTCTTGCCCTGTAGCATTATAGTCCCGTTTCCACCAGATGTGAGCAAGCTCCTACTGCCAGGCCTTGCGTGGTGTGAGAGACTGGATTCCCTCAAACTGTGAACCAAAATCAAGCACACAAGTTCAAGGTCACCGTGGGTAACTTAGATCCTGTCTTTAAGAAATGCCAAAATTAAAAATTATATGTCTATAAAACATATATTATAGACATTATTAGAACACGTATCAAATCTCATAGTTAGTGCCAGTAAAGGAATTAAAAATAAAATAAATAGGGAAAGTTACCAAATGCACACCTATATAAATCAAAGCAAGGGAAGGAAAGTCCTCGCTGAGGGCCGTGACGATAACACACTGTGAAGTAATATTGGGGACTCATTCATCTCTGCCCCTAAGGTCAAAGCGAACCTCACTGGAGCATTTCTCGTTCCCTACCCTCGTTCACCTTCTGCCACTTCCCCGGTCCCAACATCCATCCCAGACTTCCAAGCTCCCCTGTCCTCCGATAAGGCCTTTGCAAAGCTGTTTTAGTGGCTGCATTCCTTACACAAGGGAGATGCTACTCCTTCTCCGTTTCCTCACTCCTCCGAGCTTAGAAGCAGTTGGAGGGGTACCCCTCTTCCTAGTGAAAGCCGCAGGCCGAGTGCGGAAGCTGACAGGGAGACCATCTCTCCGGTGGTAATGCTGTGGTGAACGCAGACCCAAGAGCAGGCCTTCAGATTTCCTGCATTAGTGTCTCGCGCCACAGAGCCCAGCCTGCTCTTCCATCTAGAACAGCCCTCCTCTCCTGCCCCTTCACCTAGCTGTCTTCTACCCACTTTCTGAAGCTACGTGTCACCTAATAGTCACAGATACCTATGTCCCTTGGCATTTTTTAATCTTTGTGACACTTTCATATATATAGGCTTTGAACTTTTTCAAACCTACTTTATTTGGGGTTCTTTAATGCTTATACCCCCCTTGCAACCCACCTACCCTAGATAGGAGAGAAAAGAGGTTAATAGGGACAGGAGAAGTAGACCTTTTTAGACTCATTTCATTGGAGCGATTCCACTGGTGTAGTCGGCAGGATTCCAGCAGACCCGTCAAACGGCAAACCAGAAAATCAGTGAAGGTGACTGCAACTGCAGCCGCTGGAACCCGAGCAGCTGCCAGAACCTCGAACTGTTCACTGGAGCAGTTCTCTCTAGGAGAGTCTCAAAGTGAAGTGATGAACAGCCAAGACCAAAAAGCCCCACTCTTTTTGGGGGCATATCTCTGTCTCCGTCTCCATCTCCGTCTCCGTCTCTGTCTCTATCAATCTATGTACCTTTCTTAAAAGAATTAATTGCAGTTCCAACCTCACGATTTTTATGTGTGTTTGAAACTTCCCCTCCTCAGCTGGAAGCTGGAGGACGGCAGAGCTGGCTTCTGTTTTCCGCACAGTGGCATCCTCAAGCCTGGCCATGAGCCCTGAGCTAAATCTGTGCTAAATAAAAATATACTGAAGCAATGAATTCATTTATCTTCTGTTGGTCCATCGATTGCTTGATTGATTTAAGACCCAGGCTTAAGAGAGGATTAGGAAGATGGCTACAGTTAAGACCATCACGCGGCGTGCCTAAGCCTCGTTCTAGCCCCTTGCGCATCGTGGTCTCAGTTCAGATCTATAAACTTTAGCTCTGGACTTTGCCTTTTATACCATTGCTGGCAGCTGTGCAGCTCTTCCGTCTGCCCTGTCCTCCAGGCTCTGCTCTCATCTACTCTCCTCCCCTTGCACTTACTCCGAGTCTACCTGAGCCTCCTAGACGGGGCTGTCCAAGGGCGCCTCAGAGGCAGGGCTTTCCACTAAAAAAAAAAAAATTACTCCCTTCAGGCTAAAGAGACTAAATTATCATTAACAACACCATTTTGTGTTTACAAGCTGGACCACATTTTGGAACTAATCCTTTCTGGACACATAATTTGGTTTTAAATCCTTCTGCTAATTCAATTATAAATTAAATCCTATTTTATTAAAAAAAATCATGCTTTCACTAAGCCTGTTAAACTGAGATTAATGTCTTATAATTGAAGTATAAATTACCTAATAGTTCCTCCCACTCCTTAGCTTAGGAATTTAGAAACCCTGTGTCAAGATCTCCTCTGTAAATGTATGCCATGCATCTCCATCTCTGTAGATTTATATAGGTGTGCATTTGGTAACTTTCCCTATTTATTTTATTTTTAATTCCTTTACTGGCACTAACATACCAACAAGGCATGTTAAAGCTGTCTGCTGTAGCTATGTGAGCCCCAAATGCCTGAGCGTTGATAACACTGAAAGGCATGTATACCAGCATTATCCCCCCTCTCTCATTTTCCTCCCCACCCCTGCTCCTCATGAATACATAAAAATACACATCAACATTTTTAATTGAATAAATAGACAATAGTCAAATGTTCCCATTTTTAAATCACATGAATCAAACAACAACAACAGCAACAAACCATTTGGCACAGCCAAAGCAACAACAAATGAAGGCACAACCCACAGAAAGAGAGAATATAGTTTTAACCTACCTGCTCGACAAGGAAGTAGTGTCTGAAATATGCAAGGAATTCAAACCAGTAAACAGCAAAAGTAAAAGTCTAATATTTAACAAGGGGCAAGTTGTCTGAATGGGCATTTTTCTACAAAGACAAGAAAATGTCCAAGTATGTGGAAAACGCTCCATGTCACTAACCATCAGAGAAATGCAAATGCAAGGCACAGTGCAATGCTGTCTCATGCACAGTGACAACGGCTGTTCACAAGACATGAGGAGGTAAACGCTGACGAGGGTGCAGAGAAGGAGAAACTGATGTGTTCTTGGTGGGGAATGTAAGTGAGTAGAACCATTATGGAAAGTAGCATAGAAATTAAAATATCACATGATCCAGCGAGTCTATCCCCAGGAATATGTTTGAAATAAATCGAAACCATGAGTCAAAGAGATGCCTGCGCTGCTTGGTTAATGTGTGCATCGGTGGATAAATAATAAAGAAAATCAGGTACACATACACGTGGAATATTATGCAGCCATGAAAAATGAGGATACTGGTTTGTTGTTGTTGTTTTTTTTTTTTAATGACAAACACATGAGCCTGGAAGACATGATCTATTATGAAATGGGTGAAACACAAAAAGGAGAAGCACCACGTGATTCTCTCATGTGTAGGAACTAAAGATGATGCCCTGATAGAAATAGAGAGTAAAGAACAGAGAGAATAGATGGGGAAGAGTAGATAGACAGAGATGTTTAGCAAGTACCAAAACAGATGAAAGCACGTTAGTATCCCATGTCACAGTAGGGCTGCTATCAGTAACAAGAATTTATGAGTATAATAGGCGGCACCTGAATGCTCTTAACATGAAAAGTAAATGATGAATATTTGCTGCATTAGATCTGTTGGCTGCTTTGATTTGATCACTACTCGTTGGATGCATGTACAGAAGTTCTATACTATGCCACATGAACACCATGATTAGCTCATGTCAACTTAAGACCTCTCAAACAGCACTCATTTCATATGAAACAGTTCCCAAAATAAAAGTGTGTGTGTGTGTGTGTGTGTGTGTGAGAGAGAGAGAGAGAGAGAGAGAGAGAGAGAGAGAGAGAGAGAGAGAGAGAGAGAGAAACAGCACTAGTGTTTCCATACAGTTCCCTGGCTGGATTTCGGGTCTTGGGTTCATGGCTCTTGGAGATTTAGGTTTAGAAGTCTATTACAATCCACAAGAAATAAATTAGTAAGATTTCACATAAGTATTGATTCTGTCAAAACAATACTGCTGAGTAGAGACTGATATTCATTTTTACTAATATTATTTGTCATATATATGCATAAATACATGTCTCCTATTTATAGATATCTATCTATAAATAAATATATACCCCTTATATATGGGATCTATGTATGCGTATGACACATATAGTAGATATATAGTGGAAGTATAGGATATATATATAGAGAGAGAGATGATATGGGTGATATAGATGTGAGAGAGAGAGAGAGAGAGAGAGAGAGAGAGAGAGAGAGAGGGAGGGAGAGAGATCTTAAGAAAACTTTGTTTCTTAGTGAGTCCTTTGGTTAAAATATGTAAGCTTTTAGAAATTCAAATTTTCTTTATCTTTTCAAACACACAGAGTATGAAAATGCTTTTCAGAACAAGGATGCACATTAATCTTATAAAATATTAGAGACAGAGCTACCGAAATGAAAGATTCCTTAAGCACTACAATCAATTCTTCCATTGATTTCTCTGTGAAAAAATTCTGAAACATTATGGCTCAGGGCAAAAAAATGTATCATTATCTCTTGGCAGTTATGTGGTCTGACTGGGCCTCAGCAGTATGCTGTCTCCTAGTGATTTCTCAAGGCATTGCTGGGATCTCTGTGGCTTGGGCTGAGCTCAGAGGCCTCATCCAGAACCCTAGAAGGCTGTGCATGATGCTTCTGGTCCAGCAGCCTTGGGTTTTCCATAGGAACTCCGAGCTTCCTCATAGCAATACATTCCCCAACGAGGACATTTCTAATGGACAGAGATCAGGCGCAAGGCTTCTCGTGGTGCTAGCTTCAGAAGCCCCAGAACAGGATTTGCATTGTGTAGTAGGGAGGAGTGAGAAACAGCCACGCGTGAGAAGGCAGGCATGAGACTCCACCTTTCCTTGTGAAGTGTCACAGCCTTGTTCTGCAGAAAGATGCTTCACCGGCCATCTTTGGGAAGCCCAATTGGCTTCACCAACGCACCTCATCCTCACCCTAAGTAAAACAGGCCTCCCTCCCAGTAATGATAGACTGAGCAAAGGCGATCGGGCTGATCACTTCATCTTACCCAAGACAATACGAAACGGGAATTCTATGGATGGGTTGGGTCTCAAAGTTCCTAAGCCCCAGTGCGTTAGACTTGGAGATAAGACGTTAATGGAGATGACTGAGTTAAATTAGGTCATTAAGCAGACCCTTAATGCAGTAGAACTGATGCCACCTGCAAAAGGAAAAATTTAAACATACAGACTTATATAAAAGGAGACTGGCATGTGAGCAAGGAAACAGACCTTGGGTAGGGTAACTCACATGCCAAGGAATACCAGAGACTGCTAGCACACCATCAGAGCTGAGGGAAAAGGCGTGGACCAAATTCTCCCTCACTGTCCTCAAAAGGAATTGACCTGTTGACACCTCAACCTCGGACTTGTAGCGTCAGGAGCATGGAGTGGTGGAATCTGTTATGGTCTGTGGCACTTTGCTATGGAAGCCCTAACACATGCAATAACATTTGAATGACAACTGTGAACTTTCTCAGGAAGCATGCATGGGCACACACTTACAGTGGCCCACCTCCTTGTAGCCTCTGCTCAGTTTAGGCAAATACAAAACAGAACAACATCAATGGCTTTCTACTGAGCTCAGTAAAAGATCTGAAAATTCCCCAGCTACATCTTACATTGTCTACTGATCCTAAGTGGTTTCTCCCTCCCCCTCCCCCCTCTGTGTGTGTGTGTGTGTGTGTGTGTGTGTGTGTGTGTGTGTGTGTGTTCTGTCTCTCTGTCTCTGTCTCTGTCTCTCTGTCTCTCTCTGTTTCTCTGTCTCTGTCTCTGTGTCTGTCTGTCTGTCTGTCTGTCTGTCTGTCTCTCTCTCTCTCTCTCTCTCTCTCTCTCTCTCTCTCTCTGTGTGTGTGTGTGTGTGTGTGTGTGTGTGTGTGTGTCTTCTGTCTCTCTGTCTCTGTCTCTGTCTCTCTCTGTCTCTGTCTGTCTGTCTGTCTGTCTGTCTGTCTCTCTCTCTCTCTCTCTCTCTCTCTCTCTCTCTCTCTCTCTGTGTGTGTGTGTGTGTGTGTGTGTGTGTGTGTGTGTGTGTGTTTCTATGTCTCTCTCCCCATCTGCTTCTTCCTCTCTCTCTTTCCTCTCTCCCCATTCCCATGCCTGTGTCTGTGTGTGCACACATCCTCCCTCTTTTCCTCCCAGCCTTCTGGCTCATATGGCATCTAAGGTCCTTCACATTCCTCATTTAGTTGCACAAGGTTACTGTGAGCCACAAACCTGCAGAGAGTGAACGGGAGAACTAAGCCTGGATTTTGAGCAGCAAGGTGTAAAAGGTCAGTGCTAAGCTCTGGCAGGGCCCAGAGGCTCCTAAGAATATGCATTTATTGCCTGACAGTTTCCTGAGGGTGAGCTCTTTGGATCTGCCTTGACGTTGAGATCCCTCCCAGATGCGATAGGGCAGCGTTCTCCCAAGACCCGGGCTCACTGCAGCTGTGGGTTACTAAAGTCACTGTTGCATGCTGACAAGATTTTGCAGGTGTCTTGATTAGCACCTGCAGGCCATCATGGGCTCATGTGGAGGGAAGGTCTCAGCAGGACACCTTCCAAGCCCTTCTCCATAAAGCAAGGAAAGCAGACTTGTTATGCTGCCCTAGAGCAAAGCTAACCTCTTCCTCTGCCTAGCCATTATGTGGTGTATTCTATGGAAACTGGACTGTGTTCAAAGCAACCTTTACAAGCGTGTCCGTGTTAGCACACTGCAAGGCAACCACTGTTGGCAAAGCAGTGTGTTAAAATGGCACTGATCTCGTTCTGGCATTTTCAAACAAAAATTGTTTTGTTCCTCCTTTTTCCTCCCCATCCTTCTGCCTGCCTTTATACCGATGGTTCTCAACCTGTGGGTGCAACCCCTTTGGGGGCCAAATGACCTTTTCACAGGGGTCATGTATCAGATATCCTGCGTATCAAATATTTATATTACAATTCATAAGAGTAGCAAAATTACAGTTGTGAGGTAGCAACAAAAATAATTTTATGGTTGGGGTCACTACAACATGAGGAACTGTATTAAAGGGTCTCAGCATTAGGAAGGTGAAGACCACTGCTGGAGACCTTCTGACCCCAGTAACCACCTTTCTGCTCACATGTCACGTATGTTCTGTTGCTGCCCCCTTCTCACTTCAAAATCTCTTTTCCCTTCTTAGGGTCTCCTTCCTAGCTTCATGGCCTATACACACACTCATGCTCACATGCATGCAAACATGTAAACATTAAAAGCTAAGGTCCACTTAGGAGAGAGATACAAGCTATTCGTCTTTCTGGGGTAAGGTTGTCTCTCTTACTATAATGCTTTCTAGCCCCATCCTTTTTCCTATAAAAATTTTTTTTATGGCTCAATGAGCACCCACTGTGTATATACATACATACTATATATACATATATGTCACATTTTCGTCCATTCATGTGTTGATGGACATGCAAGCTAGTTCCATTTTCTTGCTATTTGAGCAATGCAACAATAAACATAGATGTACAAATGACGGAATCCAGTCTTTGAATATATTCCTCAAGTGAAATAGCTCTGCTATGTGCTCATAGTTTTAATTGCTCAATTAACCACGATACTGATGTCTCTAAGGGCTGCCCGGTTTACTCACTCCAGCAGTGAGTCGGTGTCCCTCTTCCCCTGCCTCTCTCTGCTAAGTAACTATTGTTGCTTACACTGGTCATCCAGACCCCCCAGCTGATTCTTCTTTCCTGGATCATAATTTTCTTTAACCTTACAATTAACTTCCAAGTCAGTTTCCCTATATAATGGCCATGGACTTGTTTCATTGTATTGTTTTTTATAATCAATTGATACCTTGGTAATCTGGTCTCCAAAATTTAAAAAAAAAAATGACATTGGTAACCTTGGGTCATTTGTAGACCAATTTCTTACAAGTATGTCTCAGAGTCTAAGAGAGATGGCTTAGCACTTAATAGCTCACACTGCCCTTCCACAGGGCACTAGTGTGGTTTCTCGAACCCACATCAGGCAGCTCACAATCATCAGTAACTCTGACACCATCTTCTGGCCTGCATGGATACCTACACACACACACACACACACACACACACACACACACACACACACATACACACACGTCATGCAAGCACACCCACGCACACACACATACTTTTAAAATAAATTTTTAAAATATTTAAAGACCTTGTCTAATTCTCTATATCACACATGGCTGGTCATTCCTTACATTCATATGAGCAAGGAGCCTTATCTCTCACGTAAGAAAGATCGTTTCTCTCTGAGTTACTGAGGGATTCTGAAATGAGTCAAATGATCACAGGCTGCAGAAGAAACTTACAGATGCTCATGTCCAGTCTCTGATTTTATGAATGAGTGAAAAAGACCCAGAAACACACAAAATTATAAAACTGGGCCATGGTAGGTACAGAGGCCAAAAACACACACAAATAATGAGATCTTCCATGGACAAACCTCACTTGGGCTCTCATGTCTGTTCCTGCACATTTTCCAGAAACTAACAAGGGTTCGGGCACATTTACTTTTCACTGAAATGCTGCTACATCCAACTTTATGAAGGGATGTAAAATCTGGAGTACTGGATATGGTTCTCAGGGAGCATCCATAATATGTTAAAAGGTCCAAACACATCACCCCCGCCCCCCGCCCCCCGTGGCCACCCTGAGGTCCAGACCTCCTTTTGGGACAGAAATGGCATCTCACTGTCAGGCTCTTACTAGACTCTGTTGTCCTATTTAGGGACAACAGTTTACAAGATCATGATATAAAAAGTGTGCTTTCTAGAATTTTCCCAAACTGGAGAAGTGTGCCACATGCCTATCATTGTGTTCCATCAATGGAGCAAGCAGCACTCATTCACCAGTATGGAAGGTTGCAGCGGTAACTTTACGTCAGTTGACTCATTTATTTCTCCTGGGATAATGCCGGATGCTACTGTTGACCCTGTGCTGAACAGCATTTTCTCCCGTCAGTATGATGCCTTTCTTTCCCTGGCTCAGCTGGAAGGCTGCACAGATCTCTGACCCCACCCTTGGAGCTTCTGCTTCTCAGCATCTAGGAAGTGGTACCAGCATCGAATTCCTGGTATGTTTGCAGATGTTGCTGATGCCATTGGCCCTAAGACAATTCTTCAAGAACCATTAAGGAAAACATTAACCAGAAATCACAGACCACACCCTCGTTCTTTTTCCTATACACAGGTGTGCCTGGACATGATACATAATACATATTTACTCATTCGCTCTGTGCTCTAGACTCTCTTGCCTTCTTTTCTGTAGTGCTCTATTTTTAACGTTTTTATTTTTTAAAGTTTCTATATACTATGTTTTGATCATGTTTTCCTTCCCCCAACTCCTCTCAGATCCTATCCCCACACTTTTATGTTCTCATTCATTCTCTCTCTCTCTCTCTCTCTCTCTCTCTCTCTCTCTCTCTCTCTCTCTCTGTGTGTGTGTGTGTGTGTGTGTGTGTGTGTGTGTGTGTGTGTGGTTATATGTGCTTAAGAGGGACATAGAAGAGATGGAGGAAGGAGAATCTCTTATGTAAGCCTCATCCGAACTAAAAAAACGGTCAGATGTCAAACTCACGGTCGTGTCTGAAGGCCGATTATTGCTCACTCTCTAAACAGTCTAGTCCAGACTGAAACAAACTCCAAAACCAGAGCACTTCAAGCCACCTTGTAACCTTCCATGGACCCCTGATGGAAAAGAAGTCAGGAGGGAAGCAGAGACACGTGATCTTTCTCTCTCTCTTCTCTCAAGGGCCCTTCAAATGTCCCTTAAGCATTGAACACTTTTTTAATCTTATTTCTCTTGGGTGATATAACGTGTGTGTGTGTGTGTGTGTGTGTGTGTGTGTGTGTGTGTGTGTAGAAGTTGGTAAAGAAAAAATGGCCTCCGCCACCCACAATGAAGCCTCAGCATTCACCATCTTCCCTGCTCCCTGCTCCCTCCCATTACCTGCTGCTCCTCTCTCTCTCTCTCTCTCTCTCTCTCTCTCTCTCTCTCTCTCTCTCTCTGTGTGTGTGTGTGTGTGTCTCTCTTTCACACACACACACACACACACACACACACACACGCATGCGCGCACACACACACACACACACACACACACACACACACACACACACACAGCTGCCATTTGGAATCATACTCTATAATGGGTTGACCATAGTCAGACTCACAGGGAGCGAGGTCCAAATATAGCTATAAATAAAATAACAAATCTATTTCCAAAGGACTTCCTTCAGCTTCTGATGGTACCCTGACAGAATAATGGGAGCTCCAGATGGCTACGGGGCCCGCACAATCTCTTTCTGTGCCGGCCTGGATGAAGAGCCCTGGGCACATTAAATCCAACAGGTGCATCACTACACTGTTTTTCTTCCTTGGCTCCTGAGGAAATCATAAACCAAATATATTACTAGAGGATGGTTTCTGGGGTACCCTGTGAGCAAACGGAGAGGGAAAATGGATCAACAACAGGCCAACAGGGACAGTAAATCAACAGAGTAAAGGAGGATTTGAATAGACTCTCCTGGGCCGCCAGGGCTCAGGCAAGGACAGGGCCCCTGTCAGTCAGGGGTGCGGCCTTAATGTCAAAGCCAGCTGGTGCCGGGAGTCTGCTGGCCCCAAGGAAATGATTGAGCCGTCTGTCAGCTGCCTGTGTGCCACTAGAGGCCAATGTGACTCCAAGCCCAGCGCTGCACTCCCCACCCCCCACTCCCCACCCCCCACCTTCAACCTCTGGCTCCCCTGCTCAGGGTCTGCTCAGCTCCTCAAAGACCAGCTCAGAAAGAGAGATGAATAATCACTCCCCCCCCCCAAGTCCCCTACCCCCACACCATAGAAGGGAACGGCTGCAAGATTGATGTGTGCAGGTCACCGGTGCTCCTCCCCAGCAGATGAAAACCATTTTGTTCCCAGATGACCAGAGAAGTCAGAACAGGGGGTTACTGGAATAGAGGGAGGTGGGGAAGACAACCAGGAAAAGGTTTTCCCGGAACCCAGTGCTTGTAGACCTAGGCCTTAAGTGGAGACAGGCTCTCGGGCTTGGGAACAGCCTTTGCACCATTCTCCTCTGAAGGAGACGCAGATGCCAGCTACGTCCACATCACCAGCTCTTAACCATCTAATTAGATGTGTGATCGGAACATCAAAAGGCTCTTCATACACTAATCTCTAATAGAATAAGAACCAATATCACCTGCACAGTCGCGATTGCGTTTACAGTGAGTTCTGCACTCTTCCTCTGCCTACACTAACACATTCAACGCGGGGACCTGTGCCCATTTCACAGACTTATCACTTTGCCCTATGACCTTTGCCACTACATTGTTCTAATGTCTTAAGAAGAGCTAAGAGCGCCATGATGAGCCCGGAATGATGAAGCACCAGCTGTGGAACATCGCTGAAGACGTTCAACTGCACACAATGAGTCTCCTTGTTGAAGGGCATCCAAGCTCCCCTGCAAAGGCCTCACTTAAATCTAGCGGCTGCAAAAATTACTCATCTTCCCAATTCTTTATATTTTTCTTACAAATTGGCTTTTATGATGGTTTTACAGTGGAAAGACCGCACCCACTGTTTTCTTATCTGATTGGTGAAATCCACTTGAAAGTAAAGAATTGATTGATTTGAAAGCCAATGCTTTTTAATGAAAACATGAAGGAAGCAGGTACACGTGCCGTTCCTTGCACATATAGCCACATATACTGTCACTATATGTGAACTGCTATACAAATACACATTCACAGACTACATACATCACAACACACATGGACACAAAATGAACATACATATATGAAAATTCAGACCACCGTAAACACCTCTATACATCACACACAACTCCTATACATCACCACAATACATACATGATGCATACAATATAGACACACACACATACCATCACCATATATGCCATGCCATACATATATGTATTCAGTATGGTTCTTTAAGCCAGAGTGCCAGTGCAAGCTCTTGAGTTGTCTATTTTCTTCCACTCAGAATCTTCTGGGGTCAGAGATCTGAGTATCAGGGGACGGTGTAAATACCACCCTTCTTTTCCCAGCCCCAGTCTGTTTCATGTTCACTGTGAGTAAGTTTTTCGATAAATTGAAGCAAATTTCTCACATGTCTAAGAAAAATGAACACAGTTGTCAAAGTATTCGTTCTCACATTGTGTGTAGATGATTCTGGGAACTTCACCACAAAGTGCTTGTCAGCAGTAGGTCTGAGACTCAGAAAAGCAGAAGTCCTGATACACAACCCAAAGTGCTGAGTCTCATTTTTAAAAAATGTAAAAGGCAGCAGGCATACACAGTTCCATCTGTGTGCATGCACACTTTCATGAATGTGTACAATCATATCACACATACAGGAAGAGGCAAGAGATTGAGAGAGAGAGAGACAGACAGACAGACAGACAGACAGACAGACAAACAGAGGGGGTGGAGAAGACAATTCCTTGATATAAATGTATAAGTATCTGATGTCTGAGAACCTCCACATAGTACACATGAGTAAGGTTCCATGGCAGGAATGTAGAAACACACATTACTCTTTCCTCTTGGTTCCAAGGATGGCTGTAGACACTCTACTGTGAGGCTGCCTCAATCATTGCAAGAGCATCATCCATCACTCAGGGTAAAACCGTAGCCTTGGTGGTGAACGCGACAGTAGTTGTCACTTACATAACCACTTTCTAGATACCTAAAGTCGTCCATCGGAAGTGGTTTGTAAAATTTGTGTCTCAGGGTTTGTACTATGAGAAAGATATTGAGCCATCATCTCTGCCGTCTAGCTAAGGTAAACCTCTTGTACACAGAATAAAGGAGACATACCCTATGTCCCAGTTCCTTTGGTTTTATTGCAAGGATACGAATACTGAAAACTGAGTTGCTAATTATACTCAAGGATGAGCTTTGGGGATTTATGAAATGTAATGTCTAAGTCTTTCAGGTTTCACTTCCATTCTGAGATCCCGAAACCTAAAGCTCTATTGTATCACATTCCATGGCTATATGGTTCCTGTAGTGTGGGCCTCATAATCACCGAATCTGATTATCTGTGTCCGTCTGTTTCTGCTGTTGTCTGGTGTTCCTGTCAGGTTTTAGTAATGCTGCCTTGCTTCCTCCGGTGTCTGGGTGTGAGTGCATGGTGATCATTGTCATTAAGAATACAACGTGCAATCTTGATGAGTTATTGTCTGGGCCAGAGCCTTTGTGGTCACTTCTGCCAGCACTTGTGGACAGGGCCTATCTCAAAGCAAGGTTTGGAGCTCTAGAGTTTACCCAGACTATGGCATGCCTAGGGATGTGAATTTAAACTATATTGTATTTGTTTTTATTTCTTTATGTATTTATAATCATCATATCATTATTACTTTATTATTTCTATTTCTCTCCTTTGTTCCTGTACTCTGTCAAACACAGACACAATTCATTCTACGTTCCCTACTACAGGGGGAAGAAGAGAATGACTTTTGTCTAGGCCCAAGGAGATAGGTCGCAGATTAATCAGAAACATAATTCCATAAAATTTGCCTTGTTTCAGTTTGCCTTTGGCTTTGGTTTCTGCCCCTTTTATGCCACTAAATCAATGACCTGAAGCCACAGTGGACTCATTGTTGGCCATCCTGCTTGGATAGAAGGGGGTCCTCAGACTCGGGGGCTGAGGAACCACCCAGCTCTAAGAGGAGGCCTCCTCAGCAGAGGTGTGGCAGCTCCCAGGGGAGGGTGTGCCCAGCTGAGCTCAGGAGCTCAGGAGCCTCAGCTCCGCGTCTTCCCTTCTTCCCTTCTTCTCCTCATTGCTTCTTGTCTTCTTCCAATGAGAGAGTCACACCAGGCCTCAAATCTCATCAAAGAGATTTATTGAAAGGGTCCAGGGTGTGGAGGGACAGAATTAAGGGTTGACTGTCCCTGCCCCCACAGGAGGACAGTTATGGGACTGAGAAGACACGGCCTTTGTACAGGATTCCTTAGGGGGTGGAGCTTTCTAGGGTAAAGATTTCCAGAGTGAAGGTTGGCAGGACTTTAAATCCTGAACTTGGGGGAGCTCAGAGATTGGTGGGTTTTCCAGTTCAGAGATTGGTGGCTTTTTGTTCAGACTTTTTACCTAAAATCAGCATAACCTGGGAAGGGTCCTGTTGAGAGGCTGGAGATGACCTTTGTGACAGTTACAGAGGCTAGAAATGTATGAGAGTTACAGAGGTCTGAGGGAGGAGCCTGGCCACTTTTCTTCCTTGAGGGTTTACAAAGGTTACAAAGGGAGTCCATACGGCTGCTTGAATTGACATGAATAGCCAATAATCATGCGCAAATACCTTAAGACTGACTGCACTGTAATGTATTTGCCTAGGTTGTTCAAGGTCCTGCTCCATCTCCACTGAAACACACACACACACACACACACACACACACACACACACACACACACACACACGAGTGTGATCCTTAGACTAGTATATAAATTGATTTCAATGTCATTCCAGGCATCATCAATTAAGTTGATTATGATTATAAGTGATTTCTAGATAAAACCCTAGAAATAGTTCCAAGAAGATCCAGGCATTTGCTACATCTCACTCACAGACATCTCCCATGATGCAGTAGCAAGGTGTACTGATAGCAACCCCCCATGTCCTCTAGTCACAGTGTGGATCCTTGGCACGACAGCATCTTTAAACTGATTTATCTGCCTCAGATTTTCTAAGATGTAAATTATATTTTCTTAAATAAAACCACATGGTCCACTTTGACTCACTTGACATGTTAGGAGCTTTTTTAAAAAAGCAGATATTATTGTTGAACACACAGAAGAAATCTATGATGTGGGTGGATTCTCTAAAATGAAGCAGTTTCATTATTTTGTCAAAAACAATAGTCTCTGAATACAATGCTTACTAAAGAACAAAACTACACCTCTACATTCAAGTTATAGAAATGCTTTTTTAAAAATCAGAATAGCCTAGAAGTCAGTTGTATGACTGAGCTGCATTTTGATTCTGTCTTGTGAGGGGTCATTGCACACAGGACTTAAACTCTCCTTAGAGCCTTCCCATCTCTTCTTACAAGGCTGGAGAATTTATAGACACAAAATAGGCCAGAGCGTTTCTCAGAAAATCAGCAACGTAGCTCATGCAGATGACATCCTGGAGGTTACTTCATCCTCTCTGGTCTCATATAAGTCGTGTGATGCAGTGAATTATTTTCCAAATTCATAACCAAAGTGATGTGTTGTACCAAAAAAGGTTAAGTACTTCCAGCTAGAGGCCTGATGAGACCATTTTCAGTTTAACAATGGCTGTGACTAACAAAAATGGTCCTCTTGAGATAGTGTGAGATTTCAATTTTATTAGTCCTGATACTAAAAGAACCCCCTTATCTCTCCTTTAAGATGCTATGTGGTTATTATTAGAGAAATCAGTTCTGGACTTTTGAAAAATACAGTGTTGGTAAAAACAACATAAACTACACATCTCTCTAGTCTACCTCAGGTCTAATTTCTAACTATAAAATAATAAATAAATAAATAAATAAGCGAACAAACAAATAAATAAATCTAGCACTTTTGTGCATCATATTAAAAGACCAGAAAGTAGTTGGTTTTTTGTTTTTGTTTTTGTTTTTGTTTTTTGTTTTTACTTTACCTCATACCACCAAACATTTTTAGAAAGCTATGCTTTTACGGCACACATTAGGATCATAAATGCGTTAATGCATAAAACATCCCATTATTCTTGCTATCTCCTCCGGAGAAGGAACTGGTGATAGAGAGAGATTAATGGATAGACCAAACGCCGTCCAGGAAATTAGTAGCAGGTCTGGGATTAAGCTTCTGAGTTCCTGCCACCCACTGTTAAGTTGAAGCCAATGGTCCCCACGCTTCTCCAGATCCCGTTTAAAGTTCTGTGGGCGTGGGGGAAGGGCAGGGCACTGTTAGTCCCGCTAGCTAGGTATGCAAACTGTCAGCTCAGACATGGTCATGTAAAGGAGTCATGGGACCTATTCCCATTCCTAGTCACTTAGAAGCAAACTGCCGTGTCACATGTTGCCCTAGGCAAGGAATCTAAAGACGGAGGAACATTCTGAATGTGGAGGCTGTGAGATCAGGGCCTCAGAGTGTGTTGTTTCTTTGTCCACACAGAGAGCCCTAAGCAGTGTAAGATGGGGGAGTGAGTGCTGAGTGCGCTCGATGGCTGCTTCCCTCACTCTGAAATGTCACACCAGGCTCCTAATGTACATGGACCAAGTCGCCCACACCCACCCACGGAGAGTGCCACATGAGACAGTGAAGGCCGTCAGAGCTCACTAGATTGACCATTTTCCAGAAGGCTGATGATCTTGGGGAAGTCAGTAACTTTTCATGGTATCAATTTTATCATTTGTGTCTGGAACTTAGAGAGCTTTCGTCTCTGTACTACACACGATTAGAGTGTAGATAAAGGAGATATCCAAACACACAGTTGTTTACATAGTCAAAGCTTCTCAATCCACAAAACGCCTCAGAATATAGTATAGGAGATGTGTGTGTGTGTGTGTGTGTGTGTGTGTGTGTGTGTGTGTGTGTCTGTCTGTCTGTTGTAAACTGTATGCTTTGCTTTTGAGTTTCTTGGTTCTAGAGCCTCAGTGTGTCTGGATGATATGAAGCCAAATCTCAGCTCTCTGGCTTGCATATGCCTTTCGAGAATGGCTTTGTCATTCTGAAATGGGTCCACCGTTACCGTAAAGGGTGCTTAAGAGAAGTTACTATACACTTCAGTGTTGACCACAGCAAATAGTTATTACTTAAAACATGTCGACTGTAATTATTATCGGGATGAGTTATATAAAAATAAAATCCCCCTGCACATTCCAGTGTGTCAGCATGAGTGGTGCCTGGGTCACCCCATTCAGGGTCCTGGGTTTGCTTAAAAACTAGAGCTCTGCTGCTCTGCTCTGCTAGCCACCACTGACCACAGGAATGAAAATTGCCTACAGAGGAGCAAGAAAGAGTTGTCCTTGGGTACATCTGAGACATCAAGAATGTGGAACGCAGCAAGTGCTCCCGGTTGTGGAGCATTTGAAGAGGGAGTTGTGACAGCATAGAAACGGTAAGGCCTGAGATCCTGTCTTTCATTAATTCAAGTCAATATTAAGCATCTTTTACACTCCACGCCAGATACAGAGGAGGAGTTTAAGAAAAACCAATGTAAATTTTTAAAGTATATGGCATATCTCCCCTTTTCCTCAAAATTATAGTCTAATTGCTTAAATAATACTAGTGCCGAGTCTAGAGACTTTCATAGGGCTCACCTAAGACCATCATAAATGTAGACATTTGCATTACTATTCATAACAGTAGCAAAATTAGACGTAAAGTAACAATGAAAATAACTTTATGGCTGGGGTCACCACAGCATGAGGAATTGTGTTAAAGGACCACCGCCACATTAGGAAGAGGGAGAAGTCACTGCTCTAGACGGGTGGCTCAGTGGTTAAAAGTGCTTGCTGCTTTTCCAGAGAACTGGGATTCACTTCCTAGCTTACAAGTCAAGTGGCTCACAACTTCCTGTAATCCAGCTCCAGGGGATGAGACATACTCCTCTGGGCTTCTTAGACACCCACAAACATGTGTCAAGCACATAAATAAAAAATTTAAATAAATTAAAAAAAAAAACAAGAGCAGTTCATGAAGCGCCTTCTGCTGGCCTCGTTCTGTGTGAGACCAGGCAAGAACAGGGTCTGCTCTCTGTAGACCAGATTAAGGAAGCCACAGCTACACTGTATTGCAGCATATATCAAAGTTTCCCACAATCCACACACCTCATCCTGGCTCCTTGAGAAAAGGTACAGCATCCACCTGCTCTACCACATTAGGATACCCTGGAGAGACAGTTTTGTATCTAGGAGTTACACTGTAGGCTACTAACTAGCCAAATGAAGACATGATGAGAAGGGCAAATGTTACTTTAAATCAAGTTCTCACACACACACACACACACACACACACACACACACACACACAGTGCCTTCCTTTAACATTACTAGGCAAATGTGAGAACACTACGACTTGAGTCTGTCTAATCATGTGCTTTCTCCTCAATCATATGAAACCAGCATACCCCACTATTCTGATGAATGAACTCCCTGGCCTTTGACAGACAGCCCTACATTGCCATGATATAGTAGTTTTCTTGTTTTGTTTTGTTTTTCTGTTTTTTTTTTTATTAACAGTTGGCATTTCCCGCTGCTTCAAAGTTACAGCTGTTCCCCCTTCAGTGTGCCAGAACTTGCTTGATCTTTCTCATCTTCTCTTCACATGGGACTTGCAACTCTACCAAATGCAAAAGACAACCCAGGATATTTGGGGAAGTATATAATCATATACTGAGGCTTACATTTTAACATTTTAAAGAGTGATTGGCCAAAGTTTGAGAAATTTCCCAGAGTGACTGCAGTATTGGGCCAAATCACAAACCACAGAGATATTTGCAGCTTAAATGTTCTTTAAGTAACTGTGCTATTACCACAGCCCCTCAGAGGGTTCCTCTTTTTTGCTGATTGCACATTGACACCACTTCCTAAATAGCTGGCCCCATTAGAACACTGCGGGCCCTTAGAAAACAATAGCTAGTGCTCTGAATAGTTTAATGGTTGTGTTGGGAGGAGGGGGAGACGCCCATCTTGGGACTCGCCTCCAGAATGAGACTGCTCGCCATTGAGCGGTCGCACAAGCTGTGCTCCATGGATCCAGAACAAGGCGTCAAAGAGAAGCAACTGAGCAGGAGCTCACAGAGGCCAGGCAGCAGCCACTGGCATCCTCAGCAGGATATACTGAGAGTCTTTAAAGGGACTGAGTTCTTTAAAGGTTCCATAGAATGTCCAGTCAAGGCCATCAAAGGTTAGCCTCATCGCCAAGGTCTTCCTCATAGTTGTTCCTTTAGCTACTAACCCTGTTGCCAAGTGTCCTAGTGAACAAAAGTAAAGTCAGTGTATGCTAGGACCATGCTGTGCTTCAGCTCAGCGGTCCCTGTACACTGCCATGTTAATATTTAATGGTCAAGACTAAATAGACTCAGAATGCCCAGCCAGTCCCATCTACACAAGCTGACCCAGCAGCAGAGGCGACTGAAGGATGCAGGCACATTGATAAAGAAGAAAACTCAGTCTGTTTATGGGCAGCCATGTCCATATTTGTGTACAGAAACAAAGACTCGACTTTATGACAAACATTTTACAGTAGGCATTTCCTCCTTCCTGCTAATTAGTAACCTTAGCAGACAAATAGAAATGAATCTCAGTTATGGGAAAAAAATGTAAATGCTTCTGAGATTGGAGAGACAGCTCTGCAGTTAAAAGCACTCGCTGTTCTTGCAGAGGACCAGGGTTAGGTTCCCAGCACCAAAACTGGGCAGCCGGAAACCACCTGCAATTAAATTTTCAAGGGGATCCCACACCCTCCCCTTGCCTCTATGAGCACATGTGCATGCACACATATACACAGAAATAATAAGACTTAACATTTTTAACACATCACCCAAACAGAACCTTCTGCCTGAGTCGTGGCCTTGATCTGGGTTCTACAACACACTAGTTAAAAATTCTCCCGGTCGCCCGATGACAGTCAGTCCCTGGGAATTCTGAAATGGTTGTAAATCCACCATTTCCTGCAATTCATCAAA
Organism: Acomys minous; assembly: GCF_964271855.1. NCBI lineage: Eukaryota > Metazoa > Chordata > Mammalia > Rodentia > Muridae > Acomys > Acomys minous. The sequence continues at coordinate 10,829,819 of NC_140483.1, read as the reverse complement.
AAACCTGGGCTCTAAATGGTTTTGACTTTCTTCAGAAGCATCATCATACATCATAGTCACGGGGTCCCCTGTGCCCCTCTTCCCTGTATGCTTGGGTCACCTTTCAGAGAATGTACTTTCACTGCAGGGAAATGGAGGGTGGAGTGACCTCTGAAGAGACCTGCCTAATCTAAGAGGGATGGCTGTTCATGATCCACAGCTCAGATAAATTGAATGAGCTTTATCTCCCCACAGAGCTCGAGTCAGAAAAATGCAGACTGAGAAGTCAGCCCGTGGCTTAATAGAGGAACAAAACAATGCAAGGGCTGATGAGATTAAAAACAGGAGGAGGAAAAGGACAAGAAAAGTGCTTTCTGAACAGCTGATTGACAGGAGCATCATGATGAGAGGAAACCAGGTGACGGGAGTCTTGTTTCAACTTGCTGAGTGACTTCTCCAATTAATAGATAACTGTAACACCGGTCCAAAGCCCCATCCTCTCTTCCTCCAAGGCAAGAGGAGGAAAGAGGGCCAGGATCATACCCTACACTTGCTTTTTTTAAAATGCTAGAGCTTGAGATTTCTTCCACTCCATGCCAGGGAGACAAGGCAGGTGATGATTTGATGTCCTTGATCATAAGTCATTGCCCGCAATTATCAAAACCCATGCTTAACTTTCAGAGTGGACGTATAATTGGAGACACAATAATTTATGCTAATGTTATTTTCTGCCCACATAAACTGTGGAGAATATTAGACTTCCAAGGAAAAAAATGGCTCTCCCTGCTAAAGGCTGGGCTCTGTGAGTTGTCTCTTGCTGCTTCTGCTTTGCTCTCTGGTTGCCTGTGTGTTTCATAGTGGCCTCACTTCCCGCTTCTCTGCTTCTTCCTCCTTTCTTAACTGAATGTGTTGCTGTGCTTCCTTCTTCACCAGGTTACTGCAGAATTCAAAATCCCAGTGGCAAGAAGGAGAGCTTTAAGATTTTTAAATCTATAGGCTAGCAAGCCAGTTTAGTGTGTAAAGATCCTCACAGCCAAGTCTGATGAAGGGAGTATAATCCCCAGAACCCCACAGGGCAGGAAGAAAGATCGACTCCTTCAAAGTTGTCCTTTGACCTCCACGTGCATACTGGGCAAACACGCATGCACACAGAGCACACAATCAGGTACGTATGAGCGTGGACATACATGCACACATTCATGAACGCATATGTGAGCACACACACATGTGCACACACATCACATACACAGTAAACGTTTGAAACTAGAAACACATGAATTTACCTTTATGGACTATAGATCTTTCCTACTTGAACTTTCTCACGTCTAGCCAGCTAGGTCTGCCCCTCCAAAATGTCCTTCGTGTCACATGGAAAGAAGACACAAAAATTTTGCTTCTGTAATTTACTGGCTAATAAATCAGAAAGCCAAAGCTTGGGTTTGCTTAGCACTGCGTTAGAAAGGGGAAGTTGTACTTGATTAAACCCACTCTAAAAAAAAAAAAAAAAGATACGCTGCCTAACGTGTGCTCTGTGGGGCCCTAGTGCCCAGCTGGAGGAATGTGCCCACATTAAGACCTATCTCAGAAGTCACCGCATGTGACACAAACACACTCAAGTGGGGTGTTGATGGCTGTTATCTTAATAAGGCAAATCATCAATGAAGGAAGTGTTTACAACTTACAATAATACTGTATTGATAGTAAGAACTTTAACTGAATGTCCCAGTGTGGCACATGGGCTGACTGTAGGGAAAACCATTCCCTTGTTCTGGTCTCTACTGGAGTTGGGAAATACACCTAGGATCACAAGGCTACACGCTGAGTGAAAACAACAACAAACCTGTAAGTTAACAAAACTGTACCAAGTAATAAAACCTTGTCATTTTCACGATCTTAAGATGTCCTCTGCATTTAGAATTTCTTCTAAAGTGTTTACTTTTCTATTAGTATGAATTAGATTCCTTTTTTTTTATGGCCTGCAACCTTATTTGCAAAGATGAATGATGTGTGTCAAGACTTAATTTTTAAAAATTCTCTCCACAGCATTTGCTGAGCCTTGGGGGTGGGTATGCATAGATGGGTCTTGTCCCCATGGCTGCCCTGTAGTTCCCTCATTTGTATCACATGAATGTTAGCAACTCCACCACATTTACCAAGATCGCTCTTCACAGCAACCTTGGATAACGCACTGGGAATAGCTCAGTAGTTGGAACAGACACTTGGATTCTAGGCTCAGCCCCACACTGGCTTACTTTCAGTCAGTTCTCTTACCCATAGAATAATCCAGGCACATTGGATAATTGCTTTACTCCCTTTCCATACTCAGAAGCTAATATTTCTATACTGTGAATCAATGATGTCTTTGGGACAGCATACAAATGCCCTGTTCTCCCTAAAAGTGTATCAAGTGCCAGGAGACAGGGACAGGGGACTTTTACTATCCATTCACACTGGAAGCAGGCCGGCACTTAGAAGCCCCTAACTAGTCAGAACCATCGTCCGTTTTTTATAAACATCCTATGGAGCCCCTCAGCTCTGTGGTTTCTCACTCCATGACCCTCTGCTGGCCACTTGCCCTAGACTCTTCCCCCAGGCAGTCTTCCTCAATGTCCCCAACAGGGGGAAAAACTTCTTCTTCTTCTTCTTCTTCTTCTTCTTCTTCTTCTTCTTCTTCTTCTTCTTCTTCTTCTTCTTCTTCTTCTTCTTCTTCTGACCATCTCCCCTCATCCTGCTACCTTCTCTTGTGCCACTCAACTCCCCCTGCAGTGTTTTATGTCAAGCATGGACATTTTCAAGTCCTCTCGGGCTTCCTGGAGGACAGCTGGGAACTCTGAGATCTCAAGCCCAGGCCGCTGTCCAGTGTTCTATGTAGACACCAAGAAAACGTGTGGTGTCGGTGGCACCACTTCAAGGCTGACGTTGTTCATGTTCCAGGGAGCACACATTCCACATCTTCCATGAACTGCACTCACTGAGGACACTGCACCCAGATGCGATTTGGGCCCTCAATGGTGAATCCCAAGAGGTTAACTGCTATACAACTTGGTCTGTCTTGGTGCCACTGGAGGAAGTAATTAAGGTTTTCACCTCCCTCCCTCCTTCCTCCCTCTCTTCCTTCCTTCCTTCCTTCCTTCCTTCCTTCCTTCCTCCCTTCCCTCCTTCCATCTCCCCTCTCCTTCTCCTTCTTGGCTTCCTTTTCATTCTTCTTTTTCCTTTCTCCCTTCCTCTTTTCCCTCCTTCCTTCTTCCCTCCATCCATTCCTTCTCTGTCTTTTACACGGAAGGAACATAGCATGATTCTGTTGTTTCTTGCAGACTGGGTTCTAGTAAAGAGGAAGTAAAAATTTTCAAGTTGTCACGGGTTGGACTCTATAATTTCACCAAGTAGAGTAAGAATTCCCCCGATCCAGGATGCTCATCTTTTCTTTTTTAATTTCAATTTTATTAACTTATTCAGATTATAACTCAATTGTTATCCCATCACTTGTATCCTCCCATTCCTCTCTCTCTCTCCTGCTTTCACTCTATTTTCCTCCCATAGGTCTAAGACTGAGGGGGACCTCCTCCCCCACTATATGGTCATAGGCTATCAAGTCTCATCTTGGTAGCCTGCTTATTCTTTCTTTAAGTGCCATCAGGCCTCCCCACCAAGGGGAGGTGGTCAAATATGGGGCACCAGAGTTCATGTCAGAGTCAGTACCCGCTCTCTACGTAACTGTCGAGAATGCAGGATGCTCATCTCATCGTGAAATAAGCTAAACTGCAGTAAAGGCCAAGTATAAACCTGGGGCCAAGCATCCCGGAACAGGAAGACTGCATTTTCAATTATTTTGGTCAAAATGAATCACTTGCTTTCTTTTCTTTTCTTTTTTCTTTTGGAAACAGTTTTACTTCCCATTTCCTTGCTGGACACATAATTTTGATTTATAAACCTCACAGTCCTGAGTAACGGGAAGTTTTAAACAAAGCTGATGGTCTTAGCCGGGTTGTTTCTCTCCTCCCCCTGCAGTGTTTTTAGAAAACACTCCAACTTGCCTTCTGGAAAATGCAAATCGAAGCTGTTGCTAGCAAGCTTCCTCTGGAGCCTGACTCCCTGAGGCCCCCCCAGGCCTGCTCATTTGAGGCTTCACCTTGTAAATTCTACTAGAACTCGCTTCAATGGTGCTATACTTTAAACTGGGATAAATCCATCTTCTGATATTACGTCTTGCAGATCTCACTTTGCATTGGGTATTTATAATCTGGCTACTGCTTGCTTATTTTATTGACTAAGAATGAATAAATCAGATTTTTATTTCTCCTCATTTTCCACTGCTGACATTTTGATTTGGCAGCTATTCATGGGTTATTGATAGAACATGATTTTAGAAGAAACATCTCTTGAATTGAAAATTATTTACTAAACAGTAAGTAAAAATTACGTCTCCCTTTCCCAGATTCCCGAGCAGCCCTCTCCATGTTGAAACACAAAGGTGCCGATAGCTAGTTGAGTGGTTTGTGTTAGCAGTCCAAACCCCACATCTGTTCCCTTCCCCAGCACGCCTAGACGTTGCGGTCGATACTGACTATAAATAATATTCACTGAGTGTTTATTGTAGCCATGTTTTGAGCTAATTGGCACAACTATCTTCACTTAATAGAAGAGGAAACTGAGGCACAGGATATAAACCACCCGCTCAAGGTCAGGGGGTCAGTGAGGGATGGGGCCTAAGTATAAACCCAGGCCACTGACAGCAGCATCCCACTTCTAACCACTGTGTGAAACTGCCCCCTCTGGGACACGCGTGGTTCAGTTCTGTGCTTTGCACATCACATCTCACAATGATATAACATCCATCAGTTTGTAGATGATTATCTTTGTCTTAAGACTTGGGTTACAATATCATCTCCATTTTGCAGATGAGTAAACTGAGGATAGGCAACACTTTGTGACTCGCTTAAAGGCCACAGGTAAAGCTAAGGTTTCTGGGCGTCACTCCTTGGGCTTTGGTTTACTTCTCTTGACACCAAGTAGCCAGGGAACTTCCATGGGTCTCTGGGTGTCTGTTCTAAGCAACCCTCAGGATTTACCAAAACCTGTAGACTGTGAACCTCTTAACGATGAGGATGAGACTGCACTCCTTATTTCTTGTGACTCCTGCATCCAACACCGAGTGCTGTTTGTCAGGATGCTAAATGTGCCAGCCACAGTGCTAAGTACTGGGGCACGAATATGAACGAAGTTTGCCTCACACCTGGCAGGTGAGGCCTGTGAGAGGCCCTCACAAAAATAGACCCTTAGAGCCCCAAGGTCATTATGTGGACAATGGCCCCCACTGTGCCGAAGCCTACCAAGAGATAATTGACCATGACATGAGTTATGTGTCCCCAGCTAAATGGCGTCAGGGTCGATTACTTTATTCTAGAGGCCACAGCAATGTGGGGATCACATCGTTAAAATAACATTTAGGGGTTTGTTTCAGTCCAAGTGACTGGCTTCCAGGGCTGTGCAGCCAGTAAAGTTCAAGAACCCATGGGCCAGAATCCCCAGCTCTCATCAGGACCTGAAAGAAGGCAAAGGATAGGCAGGTGATTGGTGGACCAGTGCATTTGATCTAAGCCAGGCCTGGAACAAACTTGGTCAACACTATCTCTAAACAAACAAGCCTAAGAAGGTATTCTCTCTGTCTATCTATCTATCTATCTATCTATCTATCTATCTATCTATCTATCTCTATCTCTGTGTGTGTGTGTGTGTCTGTGTGTGTATCTGTCTGTGTGTCTATGTCTGTCTGTCTCTGTGTGTGTTTTTGCATCCCCAATTATCTTCAATATATAGAAGTGACTTTTTTGATGCTGTGATACAAATTGGAAGCATGGCTTCCTTGGTTGGGGTTGCCATTTAAACACAACATGATGCACAATTAAATTAGAATCTCTCAACAACATTTATTTTTCCTACAAGAATATGTCTTGCAATGTTGAGGAGATGCTTATACTTAAAAGCAACTGTTTATTGCTTCTCTGAAGTTCAAATTTGTCTTCTCACTTTTGTTTGCTCAGTGTGGAAATCCATAGCTTTACTTCAAAAATCAATAGAAATAAATAAAAATCTTAATATGGTTGAACTTGCCTGTATAGGGATGGTTAAATATGAGGCAGAGGAAGAAGAGCTGATCGGGCCTTGATGGAGCTGTCTTTTCAAAGACACAGATATTGTCCCTCTCACTTCTGCGCACATTCTAGAGAAGGCTATTTGACACATTTAAAAATAAAAATGAAGTAAGAGACAGACTCTAGAGCCAGTCTTCTGGAATTGAAACCCAAGGTTTACGTAAGGATGAAAATGGAAGAGAGGGGGGCTAAGCGAAGGGAAGGGTCCTAAAGGTGGGGGAAGAAGAGGAATGAGAAATAGAGGAGAAAGAATGAGAAAGCATTGCATTGTTCTCATATGCAGACTCTAGATTTAAACATACGACACAGGTATAATAGCCCAGGAGTTGTTTGAAGGAAGAGGACCTGAAGGCAAGGGGTCGAAAGGACCAAGGGAGGGCAGAACAGTGGGAATATGAGGATATCACAATGATGCTATGCTTTTCTTGCATGTGGAAAATCCATCTTGGTCCCCATCACCTGAAATGGGGGAATGGCAGAGAGGCTTAGAACTCACCAGTGATTGGCTGTGTGACCTTAGCCATGTTGCTCCCCCCACCCTTGGTGTATAAAATGAAGATAGTTCCTGTCTCACAAGATGCTGTGAGGACTAAGTGAGGTACCCTGACGTCTTATTTAAAACACCTATGAGAAACAGGACGTAAAGGTACACACCTGTTGCCATGGCACCTGGAAGGGTGATGCAGAACAATATGGAGTTTCAAGCCAGCCTGGTCAACTTCCAGGCCAGCCTGGGTTCCACAACCAGACCTTGTCAACAACAAAAGGAAAGCAAAAGGATAAGACAGCTGTTTGTCCAGTCTCAGAAGTTTGACGTGGAAATCATCACTGAAGGGGTGATTCTAGCAGGCTTCCAGGGTGATATAATAACCAGATGAGAGATGAGGGGTACACCTGAAAATGTAGCGGGAACCATTGTTCAGAATTCTTACAGTCTCCCCAAAGACGTCCTGTAAAGATTTAGTATTTAGTGAAATTGGTTTCTGAAGCCAGTCACAGCCTGCGAGTAACCCAAGCATGCGAAAGTCACCAAGGACAACTAATATATTGCTGGCGTGTTGGTTGGTGCCTTTAAACTCACGCCTTCTGTTCAAATGAGCAGAACCCAGTAGTAACTCTCACCGGAAGGCTGTGAGAGTGTGGGAAGGAATACTGCTGTAAGCGGCTCCGTTCACAATATAAGAAGCCCTTGTAGCATGTTGTTAATTTTATGCACAAGGTGGACTGCTGAAAAGCAAGGAGCACTTGTGGGGAGGCAGAGAAAGATCTCTGGAGATCACTCGACCAGGTGATTGAGTGTCCTTGCCTGGAGCTTTTCAGCAGTTGGAGCTAGCATGCTATTCAGCTACATGCCGCGTGCTGCTTTAACCTTTTGAGTCAACTGGATAGCTCCAGCTTTCCCAGGATTCTTTAGTGTACCAAACACCAAGGTTAAGATGCCAGCAGAATTTTTAGCCAAAGTGCTATATTTATATACAATACAAATTTTTAAGCTGCCTTGCATGATTTTATATGTCTGGACATCTTACACTTTTCTTTCTGAATAAATGAATCCTAGCATTATTTTGCTGTATTATATTACACTATTCTGATGCCTTGTGGCTAGAATAAAAAAAAACAATTTGATTAGTACCCCAGTTTCATGCCTGTGGCTTTGATTAAATTGTCGATAAAATGACAAAAAGTAACTCAGAGAAGAAAGGGCTTATTTTAGCTCACAGTTCCAGTTCACAGTCTATTCTAGGAGGGATGTCAAGGGTGGAGGAATTTAAAACACATCCCCAGTCAAGAGCAGAAAGAAAGTAAACGCATGCACACTCAAGTGCTTAGCTGGTGTTCTCTACTCTTAAGCAGTTTAGGACCCAAAGCCAGGGAATGTGGCTGCTCCCATTCAGCCTGGGTCTTCCCACATCGACTGAGGTAATCAAGAAAACATCACACAGACTCCTCAGGGACCTCCATTATCTAGATAATTCCACCATTGACACTCTATCGGGTTGGCAAACAAAATTAACAGAAGCTGGTCCACAGCTAAGCACACTTGCTTCTCTTCCAGAGGAGGTGAGATTGGTTCCCAGCACCCACCGTTGGCGGCTCACAACCATTTATAACTCCAGATCATGGGATTCAGCACCTTCTTCTGGCCTTCATGGATACACACACACACACCCCACATACACATACTCACACATATATACTATACAAACATACATACTACACACACATACACACTATATACACATATATGCATAAATACACACAACATACACACAGACATGAACTCTTAGTAAGAAGTAATCATCACAATTAAGTTTCAAAAATGTCTTAAAATGGAATCATTCTCTTTCTTTTTCAAAACTTGTATGTAAACTTGACTAACACTTCCTTCTTCAGATTATTATGGTATGGAGCTGTTAGGGAGTATAGAGTTCTATGTAAGCACTGTCAGGGAGCACAGTAACAAGGAGATGGCTGGACAGTCCTTGCAGACAAGCCTGACAGGGAATTGCATAGTGAGCTGTGAGCTCTGTGGGAATCAGAAAGTGAGAAGTGGGTCATAATCTCCCTGTTTCATCTTGATGTGTCCTAACATGCTTCATATAACCCCTAACATGTTCCAGCATTTTCCTCTAACATGGCACTCTTTAAAAGATGTTAGGCTATTTCTTTCTAGAAAATAAATTTTGTTGAGACATCAATTAGGAGGTCATACCTATAGTGTGACCAATAGTAATCGTCCCTGTGCCTTGAACTAGCTTTGGCACCTGGAGAAATGGCTTACTAGCTGTCTATCTCACATGCTTCAGTGATGGTTTTGCTTTTGTTTTTGAGAAAGGACTGCATTGGTCTTTATGAATGCACTGTAAACAGAATATTCTTGGTTTTCCTCATTCCCACTATTCACTAAGTTTCTGTTTTGATTAACGGATAATTCATAGATTCAGGTCAAATATAGCAGTTTAGGAACAGCTTGACTGTAATCAGTGAAAATGAGGTTACTCAAGGTTTGTCCTTCTCACAAGCATTCCAAGACCACAGAGCGACCTCTCAAAGGAAAGAAAAGGAGGGCAAGAGTGTGGAGGAACACACCTACTCTCCAGCACTAGGAAAGCTGAGAAAGGTCATTCTGGACTGCATAGGAAGATATTGCCTCAAAGAAAGAAAGGGAGGGAAAGAACAGAAAAGAATTGCCAGCTCATAGTGTTTGCTAATTTCTGTGATGTAAATATTTCCAGCTTCAAGTTACCAGTGGCTTAATACGGGTTGCATGATGCCTAAATGCGTATCAGTTTGTTCTCTTAAAGCCACACCCACTGGCTCCAGCAGATCAACAAAAGCTTCTGTTGATGTTACAGACATGTTTGTTTGTTCAGACATCATACTTTGCCCCATAAATGCATATAATTATGTACACAAGACAAAAACAGTGGGCTTTAACTACCCCCAAAGAGTGACTTTTGAAAATCATCCTAAAGTGAATGCTGGGTGCCAATGATTTCTAATCTTGATGCAAACTAATTATTCCATGGAAATTAATGACTGCCACATGTAAGGATCTGGGCCTGCCCTTTGGCAAGAGCAATGATCAGAAAAGGCCTCCTAGTTCCAGAAGCTCACAGTTGGTCCCTTGACAAGGATGATAGATGTACAAGAAGCTCTATCACAGATCTGAGCACAAAAATGTGTCAGCATTTTTTAAAAAAAAGACACAGATCTCAGCAGAAAAATAAAAACAACCTTGTAAATTCTTCTATTCCAAAACCTTTAGATTCAAAGCACTATGAATGTAACGCCTATATAATTCCTGATTATTTCATGATTCTTCTTGCTGTAGGCAGTTTATTATGTATATGTGTGATAATATGAATGTATATGTAAAAAAGAAAAATAATTAAGAAATAAAAAATTTTAAATCCCTTAGATTAAGTTCAAAATGGTGAATGGTTTTATGAAAGTAGGCATGTGTTCAAACTTGTAATTAAAAGTAAAGGGAAAGGACCATTTGTAAACAGTCATCAAATTTACAGCCCAACCTTCCCAGAGTTAGGGTGGTCCTGCCCCTAAGTGACAGATAAGTAAGCACAGCAGCTGAAAATTTCTTTTGCTATCTCCAACATCAAAATTATATTTTTTTCCTCCATTTCTGTTGTTGAGCTTAAAAATAACCTGTGAGTAGATCAACATGGAATTAAGTTGGATAATCTCCAAATGCGGTAAGAAAGTCCTACTCCACCCTCCCCAAGTACCATCCCATAATAAGCCATCACTGAGCTGTATTAGTTGTTAGGTGCATACATGTGCCAGTCACTGTGAAATGGATGTACATATTGACACACTTAAATATGAAGGTTCCTGCTATTCCTGTGGTATCCTTACCCTAAGCACCACTCCCTAAGAAACTGGATTGCAGTATTAGCGTCTGTCACTGGACGAGGGAAGTGTTTCTTGTGGACACTGTTAGCCGTAGGTGGCTGGTTGGAATTACAAGAGCTGAGGGCTGTTAGTGAGTGGCGGTGATTTTGAGGAGCAATGCTATGGAGTCATGAACAGGAGGCCAATGTGGGTTCTGGAGCTGCTATGAAGGGTATAGGACAATGTTTAAGCCATAGATAAAGGAAATTTTTACTACAGAGCCAGTAAAGCCAGCAGAGTCATGGAATAAGGAAAGGGAGGAAAACGAAAGGACATTTGCATGAAGAGTTTCCACTGTGCAAAGCTTCAGGGTCTGAGGAAAAAGGAGCAGAATCTATGTCCAAGAAAAGCCCCTAGTGAAAGCATAAGTAATGGCAACACGAAAAGAGGATAGAAGGGCCAAGTGGGAGAGACATGGAGGAAGCCAAATGGGAGGCTACTGAAGTTATACATGAGAAATTCAAACTCCAGCATGTTTGAAGACTAATGACAGTGAGAAAACCTCACAGCGGTAGCAAATGTTCTACCACAAGAACTGAAGTGGGAAGCCGGGGTAGTGGTATCTTGGAATCCCAGAGCCAGGGAGACTCCTGAGTGGGTTTGTCCGGGCTCACTGGCCAGTCCTGCTTGCCCACTCAGAGAGTCTGTTCCATAAAACACTTGATATTGACCTTTGGTGTGTACACCTGCACACATACACAAACATGTTTATACGGACATGTATGTGTATCGAAAGGGATGAGATCTTAAAAAGATAGGGTGGATAGGGGCATCTAAAATCTGCCGTCCCAACCCCAGAAGACTCAAACGAAAGCAGCAAACACACGAGAACTGGTTCGTTGGTCCCTTCAACCTTCTCACCATGAGAGGAAATCAGTGCCTAGACCAGCCAGGAACAGAGCTTTATCTGCCACTCTTCCCACACAAAGGAAGAGGCAACACACAAACGTGGATGCTGTTTCCCCTCACAGGAACCTGCTCTCGTCCCTGGAAGGATCCTATTATGCCCATTATAGAAAGGAAGAAATGGAAACTCACAAGACCAGATGAATTCCAGTTAGGATTTGAATCCAGATCGACAGAAACCCAAAGCCCATATTCTTTTCTCAACAAGACATGGTTCCCAATGTGTAGCCTGATGGCTTTCACAGCTATTTCTTATACAGTGCCTTTGTACTCTCCAAAGAGGCTCCAAGATGTCCTCCCTCGGTTTTTATGTAAAGGCTCATTCCTTAGTTAGATCGTGAGGCCTCTCAAACCCCCTTGTCATCTCTGCCTATCCATTTACATACTTTTCCTTCAGCCACAAGGGATGGTATTTAGCCACAGTTGGCTAAATGGAAACTGCTCCACTGAACTAACATCTGTAGGGGCCTTTTGCGTGGTGGTCCCCCCACACACACTGGTGTTCTGAGACTTAAGGAGTACACTGCTTCCTGAAGAAAGATTTCAAGGAACTCAGAGTTTAGCACCAACCCCAGTACCTCTGGGGGTACTCTGGCAGACTGTCTGTCATTTTTTTCCCTTGTATTGCTCTGATCAGACTTTATAATTTATAGGGATGTTCCTCATAATTAAGGCATGAGCTCCTCAAGACCTGAGGTTGCCCCTGTTGTGCTATTAAACCTGCTTTGCCAAAAAGTTGGTGATAGGCATACATCAGAATCGCCCTAATTTTCCACAAGGCAAGGTATTCTCTACCAAATTCAACTCAAATGTATCTATTTTGCAGAGAAAAGGAAAGTGAAAGAATGAATAAATCTCCAATTATCATCTCTGAAGCAATAGTCATCTGGGAGAGAAAGCAATATGAAAGAATGTTCATTAGTTATATTAGGAACAACCATCCAAGGAGAAGCTGTTCTATCATATCATGTCATGAAACTGTCCAGCAGTTGGCCAGTGTCCATCAAGGTGGCTATGTACAGTATTCACTCAATAAAATATTTGGATAAACAGAAGATATACCAAGAACTTCGTTCATGAAAACTCCAGGGTCATAAAAATATAATAAATGGTTTGTTAACCTTATTATAATGAAATCTCTGCCTTTTAAAAGGATAGTTTATGTGTATGTGAAGGAGAGAGACAGAGACAAAGAAACAGAGAAATGTGTCCAGTTGCTTACAGAGGTTAGAAGAGAGCATTGGCTCCCCTGGAGCTAGAGTTACAAATTGTGAGCCTCCCAACAAGAATCCTAGATATGGGTGCTGGGAACAGATCTTGGGGCCTCTGGAAAAGCAGCAAATGCACTTAACTGTTTTCTCCAGCTTGTTGTATTTTCAAAACACCTGATTTACAGTTGTGGGAACTGCATTCTAACTTCAGTGTGTATGCCTATTGTAGAAAGTAAAGCTACATGCCCAACCCTCCAACAGCATCAGTGGCTCCTTGGTAATGCTGTTGCTAAGTAAATGCAACAAGGACTCAAGCTTTCTTGCATATATTTTTAATGAGATGGTAATTGTGGGAAAATTGTATAAAACGTTTAGATGCCCCAGCATCTAAAGACATGAATGGAAGAATAGGAGAAATTAGAAACAGGGTTGGATCTACTGTGACTGAACCTTATAGGTCATGAGGGAAGACTGTTTTCAAAAGCATGCTCTGGGATTTTTCCTACTTTGGACAAGAACGAGGGCATGACTCCTGTCTTGGCACCCTGACAATCAAGACCAGTGACTGTTCTATGCACAAAAATACAAAAACATACAACCAACCATGAACATAACTTTCAAATAGACATCCTATAACTTTTAACAATCATTTAAAACAAGAAGTGTAATTTAAATGTATATTTAATTATTAAGAACGAATATGTATGATGTGTGTATGTGGTGTGCATATGACACATGCACATGTGGAGGTCAGATGACAGTTTTTGTGGAGTTGGTCCTTTCCTTCCATATTTACATGAGTTCCAAGGATCAGACTCAGGTCTTCAGACTGTGTGACAAATGCCTTTGTCTACAGTCATCTCTTCAGCCCATCCCTAGAAATTATGATTTTTTAAATAAAATTATTTGCTAAAATTGCGTATACCACTATATCCTCATGTCAAACTAGGGATCTTAGCCTATCAAGGCCTCTCCATCAGCCCAGTGGACATGTTTGTTTGGTTTAGGTTTTTTGAAACAAGATCTTGCTATGTAGCCTAAGTTGGCCTTGAACTGGTGACAAGTGATCTTCCTGCCTAAGTTTCCCAAATTCTGTGATTATAGACTATACCACCATGCCTGGAACATGTGAATGCCCATCATAATTAGGATGTTTCATCATACATAATGACTCATAGTTCATAATTATCAGGTCTATGTCATTTCATGCTAAAGGAATTCATTCCACAAGGCAAATAGGTCAGTATTGGACAGAATAAAGTCCTCTTTTAAAAAAAAAAAAAGCATTCATATCATTGTCATCAAGACTTGCATATCTGCTACCTTGCTTGGCAAAAGGGACTTTGCCATTGTAATTAAGGAACTTGGTGTCAAAAGATTATCCTGGACCATGTGAGTGGGTCCAATACAATCACCAAGGTCCTGGTAATAGGAATGTGGGAAGATCAGAATCAGGGAATATTATGCAGCCATGGAGGGAAGAGAGAGGAGGAAGAGGATCACTGGCTTTGAGGATGGAAAGGGAGGGCAGGGGCCAAAGAACACAACCTATAGAACTTAAAAGTTTAGGGAAACAGATTCTTACTTGAGGCCTCTGGAAGGGCCTCACACCGTGACTTTGGGCCTAGGACCTTGGTAATTTTGGACTTCTAACTACGAAATCTTCAAAATGACAAGTTTTGTTGTCTTAAAACAGTACATGTCAATTGGGTGATAGCAACAATAGAAAACCAAGCCATAAATTCAGAAAGTGTCACCAGTGAGTGAGAGAGCCAACTCAGCACTGGGGGGTGAACTGTCATCGGAAAAAAATGCAGCCTCTGCTGAGGATATTTTTGGTATGAGTATTTCCTTTGCTGATTTGTGTGTCTTCATCACCAGCTTTCAAGAGTAATATGCATATCTTGAAAACACAGAGAAAAGTAAACAAAACACTCAGCAAGAAGAGCAGCATTTAAATTCAGATGCAACTCTGGATAGGTGGGAAAAAAAAGATTATTATCAAAACATTTAAGTAATGTGCTAAGAAATAGAAATATGACATGACTGGCAATAATGGCATTGCTTTCTACAGCTTAAGTTACATCATTCTAACACCATATTATTTCTCTATATTGTGCATCCAGTGGCCAACAGCTGGAGTCTGACTTTAGTACAAAGTTAACAAATCTTATGTCACCTTTAATTTGTCAATATGGTAGGTTGGTTTTCTCATTTCTGTGACAAAATATCTGACAAAATGTAACATAAGGGGGGGGGGAGGGTTTTGCTTTTGGCCTGTAGTTGGAGGGCAGCAGGAGCTTCAGGCTGCTGGTCACGTGACAAGTGCCACCAGGAAGCAGAGAGAGATGAATGCTCGTTCTTCCTCGACTTTTTGCTTTCTATTCAGCCTGTGGCCCCAGGACAGAGGATGGCAACTCCCACATTCAGGGTGGCTCTTCCCTCCTCAGGTAAGTCTCTAGAGGGTTTTCTCCAAGGTGATTCTAAATCCCATGAAGATGACAATGAAGACCAAGCATCACCAGTCCACTGTGTGCTTGCTTGACAACAAACACATCTCTCTTAACTACTTGTGGTCCTCAAATTTTATTCACCACCTCATAATGTAAAACACCTTTAGATAAGGCTTAGGGGGAGGTGAATGAAGTACTCAGGGCCTTTTCCTCTCTCTACCACACTGCTTTTCCTCTTTGGGCAGGAATCATGATGTTAAGAATTCTATGCATAACTCTATATCCATAAACTTGAAGATGGCAGACTTCTTCTTACCAACATGGTCCTACTTGAATCACCATATCTTTCTTGATTGGTCACCACTGTTTTGGGGGTGGAGGACCGGTGAAGAAACAAACCCAGGTGCTGCCCCTCGGACCTTGTGCAATTCAGCCACAGAATTTCCCAAAAAAACAAAGGTAGTGTCAAACACATTATGGTAAAAAATACCAAGGTCAATGCAAGTTTATGGTGGACAAATGAAACAGTGCTCTAAGAGAGCGTGCCCATAAACACACAGGAATCATGTGCGGCCATCATGGGTATTGAATTTGATGATTAATCTTTAAAAGATCCTAAGTGAGAAAACTCTGCTGGAAGACTTTTCCTAATGGGAAGATGTCCCTGGGGTTTGCTCTAGAGAGCGGCCTTTGTTGTCAGTGCATCAGTGACCCAGTTCACATCTCTCTCAAGACAGCAAACTGAACCTAGCCCCAACGTGGAGCATCCCAATCTCTCTCTGGCTGCTTCTCTGAACTCACATTAAAACCTTTCCCTGTGTTAAGGATTCCATCTGCTATGGAAAGGTGACTTAAGATTTGCCTGTGCAATTCAAATGTAAGCCAAATGCCTCTGAACATTTAATTCCAGCTGTCAGAGCAAGAGGCATCCATAATGTAGAAATGATAGGGTTCCGGGCTGAACTTGGCAGCCTGCTCAGTCACCTCGGAATAGACCTTCCAGATGAGGGTGTATGGTCACAGAGTTCATGGGGGTGTTAAGTATAAAGGCATTCCTGGAAAAAAAATAGCTTTGGAATGCAGTGCAGGCTTGAAAATTACATTTATTTCATATTTCAAAACTGAGAAACCTGAAAAGAGATGTGGGAGCCATCGTCTGATGGTGAATGCATCAATATTGTTTGTCCTTAAAAGACAAAAAAAAAATTCTTGAAAAGTATGCCTTGTACAGAGATTGAGATGCCAGAAAGAGAATAGAGGACACTCAACAAACGGCAGTTTACTGACTGCGGCCATGTGCTACCCAGGAGCAGTCAAAAGTTTATATGACCAGAGAACAACTAAAAGAAGATATTATGTTTCCTCAAAATTACACTCTGTGTGTCTGTCTGTATCTCTCTGTCTCTCTGTCTCTGTCTCTGTCTCTGCCTCTCTCTCTCTTTCTCTCTCTTTCTCTCTCTCTCTCTCTCTCTCTCTCTCTCTCTCTCTCTCTCTCTCTCTCTCTGTGTGTGTGTGTGTGTGTGTGTGTGTGTGTGGTTTTATTGAAGGTTTTTTTCTCTTGAGTTACAATGTTCCCCTACCCCAACAAACTATAGACTAATGAAAAACCCAGACTGGGCTTGAGAAACCTCCTTTTAAGTTGTAGTCAGGGCACCAGAGGTCCCCCAAAACAATTTAGGATGTTGCCACTGCCCTTGATTGCCTTCCAGGAAAGGAAGGTAAAGAACCAGACACTTCAGACATTGGACTCAGAGAGGTTGGTCTGGATCTGACCTGGAAGCCTCCTTCCCAAGGCTTTGCCTTCACAGTATTGGAAGGAGCTATGCAAGCCCCAAGGGAGGAAGACAGTCAATAGTCCTGCCCAATGGTAACACCCATGGACCTCAACAATGACCAGCACAGCAAGATACCCTGAAATCTGCAATACTAGCTCTGATTTCCCACAGATAACTAATTGAACTTGAGGTCAACTCAGTAGGAGGGAAATCAAGCCTAATACTATAAACCTAGACAATGGCTAGTGAGGCCATAGAACCCAGAGCAGAACCTATTACTGGCACTTTCTTAAAGCAGTTTAATTTCTAGCTTCTAAGTGCATATCCTTACACCCACAGATACACGCAGCTCGCCCCCTCCCCCATCAGGGAAACATCTCTTTACAGTAAGTGAAGTCAGGTGCACACTGGACACAGTTATATATCACAGCTCCTACACTTAAGTTTGGAGAACATCGCGGAAGAGGGGGCAGAAAGACTGTAGGAGGCAAAGGAGCAGGACATCTGCTGCAAGCTGGTCTGCTCTAAAAGAAGAAAAGAGAACAGGAAATGGAGGGAAGCCAAAGGGTAGGGAGCACAGCAGAGGGGAGGGAATATGATCAGAACACATTGTAGGAAATTCTCAAAGAATTAACACGATTGTGTTATTTTAAAATGCAACTGAATTAAAGATAACAATAAATTTAGTATATGGGTATCTAAATAAAGTATTTAAATTATATTATAACTAAATTAAATTAAATTATAACTAATATTTTAACAAGAAAAATAATGTAATAAAAAAAAGGGCCTGGCTACTCAAAAAAAAAAAAAGAGAGAGAGAGAGAGAGAAATGGGAAACAAAGAAACTCTGGATCTATCAGAACTAAGTATGATTGTAGAAAAAAAGGTTCGTGTAAGAAATTTACTTTATAGGAGTGTTGTAAATAATCAGAGAGAAAATTAATTATGGAAATTATTTGTTCCAGTGTGTAATGTAAGTAACAGGGAAATGTCTATTGTTTATGCGGAATACTGCTGAGAAATCACCACGAAGAAAACAAGCCAAATACTGAAGGCGAATATATGGAAAGAGCATATCTGATAAATGACTGGTGTATATAATACGTCTTTTAAAAAGTTCAGCCCAGAAACAAGACCAAGATTAAAAACTTGGCTTTGAAATGAGCAAACACATTTATGTTTTTAGCTATAGTCAAGCCATGATCTTTTGCAGCAAACAGAGATGAATAAAGGCCAGGGAAGGAATACAGTGGCTGTTCAAGGTGCAAGGGGTGACTGTTGAATGCTGAGGCAAAACTGGAGCATCTAGACTGCCTGCCTCCACAGCTCAGGGAATATCCCAGAGGAGGGGAAACAAAGAGTCTATGCCAGGAGACATGCTGAGGCTGAGTTGTAAAACCTGACCTGGCCATTGAAACCACACCCTCACTGTAGCTGCAGTGGGCTTGCACAAGACCAGCAAGTCAACTTTCAGTCACAGATGGGGGAGAGGGCTCATGGGCCCTGTCTCTCTCTCCCTGGGGACTTTAGGCTGTTGATGGATGCTGAGGAGGAGAAGCCATTGTCTTCAGTGACTCCACTCCCGTGCCCATGTGGGTGGCCTGGTTCGACTCAGTGAGTCACAAACAAAACAACCACCAAGGACATGAAAGTAGCACTGGGGACTTGTGGGGAGGACTGGGTGTTGACAGAGGTGGGAGGGGGACAAGACAGGGTAAGGATAAGACAGTGTGATCAGAACGCAGTTGTCCTAGCTCAGCTTCCTGTTGCTGTGATAAACACCGTGACCAAGAGCAACTATGGGGAGGAAAGGATTTGTTTGAGCTTACAGTACAGCCCATCACTGAGGGAATCCTGGCCAGGGACCTGGAGGTAAGAACTGAAGCAGAGACCATGGAGGAACCGGCTAGCTCTTTCGCTCAAATGCAGCTCAGGCCCAACTATCTAGTGGAGGCACCGCCCATGGTGGGCTGAGCCCTCCTACATTACTTAGCAGCCAAGAAAATGTCTCCACAAGCTAGTCAAAGGGAGGTAATTCTTCAATTGAGGGTCCCTCCCAGAAAGGGGTGTCATGTTAACATCTAGATTTAGCTACCACAATGTCATAGACATGTATGAAAATTTCAAGGAATAACTATAATAATAAAAAAATGAGGAAAATATTTGAATAGCTATTTCCTTCCAAGGACATGTATGTTATATATAGTATTAGCTATTGAGCACATAGAAAATTGCTCAGTGCCTTTAATCATTGTGGAGAATAAAAGAAAACAGCATTAAGACAGCACTTTACACTCACTGAAATGACCATACTAGGTAATGCCAAGGGTAGCAAGCATGCATAGAAAGCTGCGGTGATTAGGTAGCTCCTAAAGTGTTAAATATATATTTATCATATGACCCAAAAGTTTCACTCCACGAAAAAAAAATGCAATCATATATTTCCTCAAAGGCTTATATGGGAAGATTTGAAAAAAAAATCAAAATAAGCCAAGCACCTGGCGATGAGGAATAAATCAAATATATACATTGCACTAAATAACATTTCCCCTCCCCGCCAAAAAATTAATCAAATGTATCCTAAACTTGTGGTCCCATCTGGAACTACACCCTAGCAGATGGCTAAGTTCAAAGAGTACTATACTTGATTAGGCTGGGTGCTAAGTCACCGACTGTCACTCCTCTGTGCAGAAAGAAACTGGGAACACATACACAGATGGAGTACAGGCAGGCTTGTCTACAGGCACCCAGAGGCCAAAACGAAGCAAGGTAGGTCAAGCTCGCAGAGAGAAGACACGAGCTCACACCTGTACTTCAGACCTCTCCTCTCCAGATCTAGGAGATAATAAATTTCTGCCAAGTCCCATTTCTCTCTGCCACCTCAGGATTAGGAAAGGAATGTGGTATATAATGTTGCTATTGAGTAGTCGGAAGACTCAGAGACACTGTAAGAGGGGCAGTCACACCTACATGACCCAGTCGCCTGAAATCTCTACCAATGACAAAACTTTGGAGACAGAGCTCAGGTCGCCCTGCACTGAGGATGGAGTGAAGACTGACCTCATGTTCATGCACAGCATGAAGGGACGGAGGGGTTAGCAGGTGTAGTAGATACAAAATCATAAACTCTGCATAACACCATCATACCTTACCTGCTCAGGAAAGTCATTTTATATTTTATAAATTATTCTTCAATAAATATGCAACAAGCAAGCTAAGAAACTTCTTTTACCTTTTCCTATTTTATTCTTTTTTTTAAGGTTTATTTTTGTTTTCTGTGTTTGGACACCATGTATATTCAGTGCCTGCAGAAATTAGAAGAGGGAGTCAGTTACCCTGGAACTGGAATTATACAGTTGTTAAGACTTTGTGTGTGTGTGTGTGTGTGTGTGTGTGTGTGTGTGTGTGTGCGCGCGCGCGTGCGTGTGTGCATGCGTGCGTGCATGCATGTGCACACACACACACACATGATCATGAGCTATGGGTTTTGAGGGCTTATGTAAAATTTCCATCCATACTTGATTATCTACAAGAGCAGAAAATGCTCTTAACTAAGAATTGACTCTTTCTCTGTAACAACTAATACAAATTTTACTACTCTTTGAAATTTACTCATCATTGGAACCTGGGATTTTCGCTTTTCATTACTGTTGGTATGGGATATGTACTTAAGGGCCATATCAGGTTCTATGTGGCTGGTATGTTTAATTTTCTCCTCTCGTGAAGATTTTTGTGTTTCCCTAGTAATTTATTGACTTATTTAGTATTTCAGGTGTACCTGTTTCAAATCTCTTGTGTCCACAGGAATCCCATATTCTCAGCATGGCTTTTGTTTATGTTTTCTCTTGATTAACCTCATCAGAGGGCTGGCTTGCTCATCTTATCAAGGAGCCCGATTTTGGCTTTCCTAATTTTTTCTGTTCTTCCTGATGTTCTCGATTTTGTCCCTTCTCCTCTCAACTCTGTTGTTTTGGTTTTGCTTTCTATTGTCTTTAATTTCTCGAGCTGAAAGTGAGCTCCTTTGTAATCTTTGTCTCCTGTGTTTTGTTTTGTTTTGTTTTTTAATCTGTGACTGTTTCCACTTAACCGCACTAACAAATTTTAAAACATAATATTTTCACCTATTGAGTTACTTAAAAATATTTAGCTCCCAAACAAATGAGGTATCTGCTAGCTAATTTTTCTAAGTTGTGTTTTATATCACGGCATTATTGTCTGAGAACTTAGGTGAAACTGATTTATGGTTTCACTTTGTAAAACATTACATGTGTCTGTGAAAATACTAGATATCCTTTATTGAGAATACAGGAATTTATGACTAGGTATTTGTATATAAACATATAACTTATAATTATACTGTCATTTTCAGGTCTTCAAAATTAATATCTGTAAATGTGTGTTTGTGAATGTGTCACGTGTCTGTAGCTGCCCCTGAGGCTGTGCCTGTTTGTTCTATTACTCCATTTACCATGTATAATATGTATCTCGGTCCATTTCTAGACTCTGGCTTTGGGTTTTATCTCCCAGTTATTAAAATGTCGGCCCCGATTCCTTTCAATGCATATTTTCCAGATGTCTTTTCATTTTTTATCTGTCTATATCTTTTGTTTGATTGTACTTTTTAGATCACAGTGCTTCATAAAATACCATTACTTTCTTTCAATAGGTATGTTTTATCTATTATATCTGATGTGTTTTAACTTACGTCTGCTCTTTCATTTTATATTTTCCATTTACAAAATTTTTGTTTCTTTCTTCTTCCCACTTTCTATTGAATAAATTAATTTCCCTTCTGGTTTAAAAGTTATGCTTTTCATTTTCATTATTACAGCAATATTTTAGCTGACATCATAATTAATGGTCCTCCCTTCCTCCCTTTTTTTCCTCCCTCCCTTCCTTTCTGTCTTTCATTTTTATTTTTGTGACTGAGTCTCACTATGCAGTTCAGGCTGGCCTTGAAATTCACTATTTAGCCCACACTGTCCTCAAACTCTTGGCTATCCTCTTGCCTTGGCCTCTTTATTTCTCTGTTAAACTTAAAAGAGATCTAGAGGTGATATAAAAATATGTAGCACATATGGCCTATTAGAACAATTATGAGTTTGTGCACTTTTAAGTATGGGCTGGAAGAATGCCAGTATTATGGATTCAGTTGTACCCTCCAATTTTTATATGATCGCATTCTAAACTCTGGGGCCTCAGAATAGGACTATGTTGTACAGAGAGCATCAATAGACATGACAAGTTACAGTGAGCTTGTTGTGATCTGGTATGACTGTTCACTTTCTAAGAAGGGGACACGTCCTTCGGGAAGGGCACATGCCAAGAAGACAGATGGCCGCAAGCCATGCATCCTGAGGAAGAAGCTGCTGAGGACACTTGGATTCTATACTCACAGCATCTAAGGTTATGAGTGACACATGCCTTGCTTAAGCAACTAGTCCATGGGCTTTGTTACAGCTGCTCTAGCAAAGTAATACAGTCTGTCAAGTTCTGTATCTCCCCGTGATGGTTTGAATGAGAATGCCCCTCCCAAGCCCATATATTTACACGTTTAGCTGCCAGTTGAACTGTTTGGAAGGATTAGAAAGTGTGGTCTTGTTGGAGTAGGTGTGAAGTTTCAAAAGCCCATGTCAGACCCAGCGTCTCTGTCTGTCTGTTTATCTATCTGTCTGTCTCTCTCTCTCTCTGTCTCTCTGTCTCTGTCTCTCTCTGTGTCTCTGTCTCTCTCTGTCTCTCTGTCTCTCCCCCCCCCTCCCCTCAGTCTGTGGATAAAGATGTAAAGCAGCTCTCAGCTACTGCTCTAGCCATGCCTGTCATAATGATAACAGGCTAACCCTCTGGAACCGTAAGCAAGTCCTTAATTACATTAGCTCCCTAAACAAAAGAGGGCCTGGGTATGCTCACACGGCACCCATGTCTACATGTACCCAAGAAGCTTTAGTCATTTTTTTTCTTTCAGCATCTCTCCTGAAAAACTTCCAAGTGTATATGGTTATTTTTCTTTTTCTTTTCTTTTCTTTTCTTTTCTTTTCTTTTCTCTCTCTCTCTCTCTCTCTCTCTCTCTCTCTCTCTCTCTCTCTCTGTGTGTGTGTGTGTGTGTGTGTGTGTGTGTGTGTGTGTGTGTGTGTGTTGTTTTATTGGCTTTTTGACACAGAGTTTATCTGTGTAGCCTTTGCTGTCCTGGACTCACTTTGTAGAGTGAGCCTCAAACTCACAGCAATCTGCCTACCTCTGCCTCAAAGTGCAAGGATCAAAGATGTGCATCACCACACCCAGCTTAATCTGATTACTTATCTTAAAAAGTTCTGTGTGTACTTTCTTTCATAACAGTAAATTTTGTAGGTTAAATTTTCTTAACAAATATATTTTATTACGAACTTATTAACCGAGAGTACCTCGCTTATAACACGACTAACCTAAACAATAGGAAAAGAATATCAAAGAATACAATAATGAAACCATAAGGATTTCAGTTCCGAGGAATGATTCTTCTGGCATAATCAGCAGGATTTCTTCTGCTGGAAGCTGGAGCAACCAGAACCCAGAACCTCAGCAGGAGCCCGGAGCCCTGAGGCCTTCCCTCGAGCAGTTCTCTCTAGGAGCATCTTGAAGTGGAGCAATGAACAACCAAAACTGTCCCCCGGCTCCAAAGGCCCCGCCTCTTGTTTTTGGCTCACATTTATACCTCCTCTCAGCATTTGTTCAAGGATGTTTTTCAGCTGTGTAATAACCAATCTCCCCCACACGGCGGTTCGACTTCTAAGGGGATAAACATCACCTGTTCTCTCACAAGCCTTTTTCTCATCCCCCACTGTGATCTAAACAAAAAACATGTTTATCTCTCATTCAAAACTTTCTACATCTGCATTAAACAGTTGTTTTCTCAGATTCCTGGCTGTATGTAAAGTTATCACTCCTCATGGTTTCAGGACATATACTGCTTAAGGTCTGCTATCATTTAATTTTGTCGTTGAGAAGTCTGCTGTCCCTGGGGTTCATAAGCGACCATCTCTTTGCACAAGCACATGGATCTTCTCCTTGTACTTGAGGTCATCACAGTACATCCACATCAAAGTTTTCCCCCTCCACATCCCACAATCCAGGGGCCCTTCCAAATAAAATCTCCTTCTTTTTAAGAATGAGCAGTTTTGGGCTAGAGAGATGGCTCAGAATTCAAGAGCATTGGCTGCTCTTGCAGAGACGCAGGTTCGATTCCCAGTACCTACATGGTGGCTCACAACTACCTGTGACTTCATTTCCATGAGTTCTCATGCCCCACCTAACGTCCATGGGTACCGCTTGTACATGGTACATAGACATACCAGCAAGCAAAACACCCATGTACATATAGTAAAAATAAATTAAACTTCAAAAAAAATTATTTTTAAAAATCGAGTAGTTTGTATGCATGGTTTCTATAGCTTGTTCCTCCATTTTTATTGTCACTTTTCTTCTAGGGACTCTGCTTTCATTTGTCATATCTCTATCTTTTCTGGCCATTTTGTTTCTATTTCTTTACACACTCTGGTAATACAATAAGACTTCATTCCAAAAACAAAAATCTAAGCACACACCACACACACACACACACACACACACACACACACACACACATACACATGCACACATGCATGCACACACACACGCACATGCACACATGCATGCACACACACACGCACATGCACACATGTATGCACACACACACACGCACATGCACACATGTATGCACACACATGCACATGCACACATGTATGCACACACACACGCACATGCACACATGTATGCACACACACACACACACACACACACACACACACACACACACACACAGTCAATCAATCAATCTGCAGAGATGGGGGAATTCCACTCAATGGGGATCCTGCCTAGTGTATACAAGGCACCGGTTTTGATCCCCAACATGATAAAGCAGTGAGTGATCTTCAACCTTCCTAATACTGCAGCCTTTTAATATAGTTCCTCATGTTGTGGTGACTCCCAACCATTTCGTTGCTTCTTCATAACTGTAATTTTGCTCCTGGTATGACTAGTAATGTAAATATGTGATATGCAGGAGATCTTGACCCACAGGTTGAGAAACACTGCTATAAAGGGAAAAAAAAATCTATCTTTAAAAATTAAGTGTTTTTGCCAGCCCACACCATCAGCCTGTGCTTTCTACCCACTGCTTTGTTGGATGCCCTGCTTACAGTATTCCTGGCAGGATTTTGACAGGTTCTAGAATGTCAGACGTATTTCCCAGAGTGTGTGCCTTCCCTTTTATTCTGTTAAGGATTTTCAAGTTGAAGTGACTCATAAGCCTTTTAGTTACGGGAGGCACGCATAACACTGCCTGTTGTTTCTGATACAGCAGTAATTTTTCTTGGCATATCTGCTTCTAAGGGCCGTTTCCTCAGCCCCCGCTCAGGCATCCCACGCAGTGGCCACCCTCACAGAGACCAACTTGCTTCCCTCAGTTCGTACCCCATTAGCTGAATTCCTTCACAGACACACTCCCTCTCACTAGTGTTGGAATGTCCTAGAGAGGAAGCAACACTGAGGCGAGGGGTCAGGTCCCAACCTGTGTTCTTCCAGAGAAGACGTACATGACGACAGCAAGATTCCTTCTTCCTCCTTGGATTTTTTTTACCAATAAAATAGCGTTGGCATTGGAAATGACTGAGCCTGGCAAAATGGCTCAGTGGGGAAGGGCACTTGCTGCCAAGCCTGAGGGCCCAAGCTCAGTCCCCAAGGCTTACATGGTGAAAAGAGAGAACGGTCCCACATGGTCCTCTCTGCCTTCCACGTGAACACTGGTGTGGGCACACACGTAAATGAATATTGGTGGATAACATTGAGATAAATCATCATGGATGCCGTAGACTCTAGAATTCTATGGTTGTGTTCAGTGCTGTCAAGGATCTGTCTAAACCTGACAAAGTGCACTCATTTCTAGAAAGCTAATTAGCATCAGTGGCAGTTTCTGGACATCCCTCCAAGCTGTCCTCCCTGCTCTCCTCCAGGCCGCGGAACCTCACCTATAGAGAAGCAAGGTGGGTGGAAAACCTTATTCCTCCTTCATTCTCATCAGCACAAAATCATATGCTGAAAAGTTAATCAAAGCCTTACCCAGTGCTGAAATGAGGTACAAGTTCAAAGTTTGAGCTCTTATTTTTCGAGATTAGCAGTTTCCTGGCTCTTTCTTTTGAGCAGAGCCCAGCAGTGGTGGGGGGAGGGGGAGATCTCTCTCACCAGTTCAAAACTCTCAGAGAATGAGTTTTCAGTGTCCTTATTAAGCACTAACCGATGAACCACCGTGTGTCGGGGAGAGCCTGCTGGCTGAGGAAAGCTCTTTAAATGACACTGAAGGATTCTGAAACTTCTTAAAGAAGACTTAGGCTGAATGTGTATTTATAAGAAGGGATGGCAGCGTAGTGTGGCTTAGTAAACAGAACTGCAGATTTCAATA
The DNA here is from genome assembly GCF_964271855.1 of Acomys minous. NCBI lineage: Eukaryota > Metazoa > Chordata > Mammalia > Rodentia > Muridae > Acomys > Acomys minous. Next base: position 10,803,458 of record NC_140483.1, on the reverse strand, counting down.
GTGACTGAGCGAAACTCTTGCCCAAAATGCTGCTCCCCTCGCAAAGTCACTGCTGCTTCAGGTAACACTTTCCTCATCCTCTTGCTTGTACCACGTGCAAGCTTCACAGTCACATCCCTCAGCTCTCTGGGATGCCTGCGTGTGCACACACAACAGCACACACATGGCAGGCAGGGGACATCCCGAGGGAGCCTGTTATTCGTTCCACCACGTGGGTTTCAGACATCGAACTCGTGTCATCATCAGGCTTGGCAATCGATGCCTTCAGATGCTCACTGAGACATTCCCTGCGATTTCTCAATGAAGCTCTAAAGTTATATTCCTTATATTACGCCCTCCATGAACTTAGAAACCTTGATAACCAACCTGTGACCCAATAAGTAAAATGTGTACACTTTCTGTAAAGTTAGGGTTTCCATTCTGGTTACAGTAGTACCTTTGCTTACTCACGTCCTCTTTCTTTGCATATAGTTACGTATAGTTTCACACTGTGCACTCATGCTAGCATGGGTCAAGGAGTCAACAAACTTTCTCTCCTGTATTTACGTGTGTGTGTGTGTGTGTGTGTGTGTGTGTGTGTGTGTGTGCATACACAATTACATATGTGAGTAAAAGATGTGCCTGTGAAGGTTAAGGGACAATTGGGCACTGAGCCTTTCTTCCTATCTTTTATGATGCGGGGTCTCTTGTTTTTCTACTCCATGATGCAAGCTAGCTGATCCACAGGCTTCCAGGGACTTTCCTACCTCTACCTCCCATCCCCCCGGAGGAGTGCTGGGGGATGCGTGCTACTACATCCAGCTTTTATTTGTATTCCAGTCTTTCAAACTCAGATCCTCATGCCCCTATGCCATAGCCAAGACACCAACAAAACTTTTTTTTTTTACAAAGCACATAATATCAATTGTTTTCACTTTGTGGGTCATGAGGTCTGTGCTACTATCTTTCCTCTCTGCTGTTATAGATCAGAAGTACCCAGGAGTAGCCTGTCAGGGGGAGGCTTGGCTGTGCTCCTGGGAAACTGCATTTACTAAGCAGATGCTAGCTCGGGTTCTGCCCACTAGCCAAGTTTCCCAGACCAAGATTAAGGTAGCATTCCCATTAAGAATCAGATCCAGTAATTGTGCACCCAATCTGAAAATAATTGTTGGATATTTTAATTATTAATTAGCAGAGCAGTGAATTCTTTCTCAATGCAAAAACCGTGCTGTATTTTTTATTGTGATGGACTTTCTCAGGGTTAAAAACTCATTTTTTTGCTAAAATCCAATAATTCAAACATTTCAATGCATTATAACTTTAATCCTTCTCTACATACTTTACTTCACTGCCCATGAAGACAATGCCATGAAAAAAAAACTTTTTTCTTTCTATTTATTCAAGAAAACTGCATAAAACTTAGTTTAATGATTCTCTTATAAGGTAGAAGTCAGGATTTGAACCCAGCTCAGGCACAAAAATCACACTAACTTTAGTCTTCTAAAAACTAAATAATCTACAAGCTTGCTTTGAGCAAGATACCCAGCAGCACTGTCCGGTGAGTAACAAACCTATGAAAATTCCATCAACCACTTCTCCATGCAGGACCCGAGTCTGCCATGAAGAACCACAAGCCAGTGTGTGCTATCGGAAGCCTTCCCTGACATACATCTTCTGAGCCAATCAAAACTTCCCAACAAAGCAAACTGTGATAAGATGCTCCAGTAGACGCCTCTTGGTCCCCAGTGGTGATCAATCTCTTTTTCTAAGTATTAGATCACTGTATGCTGGGCCTGGGAAGATGGCTCAGCAGTCAGCAGTCAGAAGCACTTGCTGCTCTTGCAGAGGACCTGAGTTCAGTTCCAAGCACCCACTTTGGATGGCAACTCCACCACTGCCTGCAACTCTCGGTCCAGGAACTGTGATGCTCTCCTCTGGACTCCAGTGGTACTGCGCTCACAAGACCAGAAGATGGTGTTGGATCCCCTGGTGCTAGAGATAAGGTGGTGATGAAAGGGTGGATGTGGGCACTGGGAAACAAACTGTGCTCCTTTGGAATACAAGTAGTGCTCTTAACACCCAGAACCATCTCTCCAGCCTCACCCCAAATCTTATGCTAATGGGCAGTCCAACTTTCTGTCTCTTCACCCTGAGACTTGTACTTCTTCCTGTATCTTTTCAGAATATGCTCCATTAATCTAAGCCCAAGAGTCAGAAATTTACTTTTTTTTTCAATATCCAACATACTTTTCATTAAAAAAAAAAAACAAATAAAATAGATCCCTTGTTACACAATCTTATGACACAACGAGACACACTAGATTTTCACCAGAGAATGTTTATAATGACCTCTGCCCTCCAAGTGCTGTGTGACCTTGCATGAATCTTTGAAGTCTCTGAATCTCACTGCCTTGTTAGAGTCTTCCACAACTCAAGACACCAAGTCAAGGATTTTTATGCAAGTGACTTGTTTACAACAAGCAGCCAAGGAGCTGTAAGGAAGCCCTGTGAGCCAATGAGGCACTGGAGAAAGGACAAGAACATTGGTAACAGTTTATGGATCAGGGAAGCTCAGGCTCAACCCACTGTAACCAGGAATCTCTGAGACACCACAGAAAACACTGCTCAGGATTGTCCCACCCATGGGGCAAATGAAGAGGACTACTGACCTGCCTACTCCTGTGTCCCTCATGGATGGTGGATATTCTGACATGTAAACTCACAAACATTTCTGGCCTTTTCTGAGGTGAAAAGGCTCCTTCCCCTAAGGCACCTGGGCATTTGCTATGATCACCTGGATGACACTTAGTGCCCTAAAGAGAGAGCAGGAAGACATGTCCATTAGGCTCACCTCAGGACAAAATCAGACAGCTTACAGGGAGACTGAGGACCCTCGCAGAGGGATAGGCTCATTGCATAATATTTCTCTCAACATTAGTAACAGGAAATTAAATTACTTGGGCGTCTCAATATGGCCTTGTTCAGCTGAGAGCAGGCCAGGGGATGCTGACCTACCTTGGCTTTTGGCTCAGGCATGTAATTTACCAGGAGCCAGCCAGAGACTCTTCTTATGAAGCGGAGACCTCACGGTGCTGCAGAACGCACTGGTGTGTTGACTCTGCTTACATTGCTCATCTGTTCTAAAGGTAATCTCGCTCTTGTAAATAAGCAGTCGCTCTGGGGGTTTTCTCCAAATAGGATTAGGCCCATTTACTTTCTCACCCTGTACATTTATTTTCCTTCATTTATTAGTCTCCTTTAAACAGGCCCGCTGCCCACAGGCCTCTGGGCAGTTTCAAAACTAAATGCTGCAATTATTTTGAAATTCAATGGCTAAAGAACACGCTTTTGCTTAAGAGAGGAGCGGGCGGGTGGGTGGGTAGAGGCAGGAGTTTATCAGAGAAGCAAATGCGAAGCCAGAAAGGCTCATCTTGCACTGCACCCTGTAGGTACTAGCTGCACTTAGTCGTTTACTGGACTTAGTAATTCTCAGGTTGGATTTAAACTCAGATGCCAGAAGTTTAGAGTGGGATTTAAAGCTGGACAGAAAACCATCCCTCTCCCCTAGTCTGTGGCTGCATTGTCTATGCGTCAGGAAAGCTCACAGTGCATTGCAGAGAGAGTCACGGGGACTTAGCACCTATAGACAAGAGGGCCACATTCAAGGTAGGGCAGAAAGGTTCCTTACACAAGAGATGTTGACTGTTGACCTCATGCCCAGGGATATCCAATCACATAGACACATATGCAGATGCATTCTTCCAGCTGGCATAAAGACCATCATGAATGTTTTATTACTGAGGAAACTAAAGCAACTAACCCAAAGCCATGCATGAGTGAGGCAGGATTAAACTAGGACAGTCTAGCACCAGACAGTTGTACCTTTCTGATTGTAGGGACAAGATGGTACCTACCCAAAGGGCTTGCCTACTGAGGTCCTTTTAAACAAGGGTTTCCAAGAGCATCCTCAAAAATGGATTCAGAGTCAAGTGGTAGCCTCACATGTCTTTAATCCCAGCACTTGGAAGGAGGCAGAGGCAGGTGGATCGCTGAGTTCGAGGCCAGCCTGATCTATAGAGCAGGGCTACACAGAGAAACCCTGTCTCAAAAAAATTTGGAAAAAAAAAACAGTAGTAGGGAGATCTGGTTCCTAAGCTATAGTTTTACCTGTGTCAACTGACAGTTCTGGTTGTAGCTCTTCTAAGGAGCTGCAAAGCCATCATCTCACCCCTACAATAGAAAGCCATCTGAGCGGTCCTAAAGCTGAGACTTGCCTTGGTCTCATCAGCAAGTTAACCACCATGACCCAAACCCAGAGAGAGGGAGGATGGAATAGCTCACATCTGCCCCCTGCCCTGAAAGGAAGGCCTATGGGTCTCAAGCTAGCAGGTCCTAGAAGTGCTGGAAACAGAGTGTGGATGAGCATGTGTCAGAAAGTCACGGGGGTTTGTAGCCTTAGTCAGGGCTCCCTGACACCTGAGTTTCTTCTTACCTTCAGGAATCCTACCAGAGTCTCATCGTGGGAAGCCAGAACCACATACTTGCGGCTCTGGTGGAGGAGGGGAGTTTAAAGCAGACATCTCCTAATTCACCCAGAACATTTTAATAGCTGAGGAAAAAAATTAATTAGAGCTACACCTTACCTAGGGAGGAGGGTATTTATCCAGCTCCACCTTGAAAGCCTTCTTCTGAGCTCTGTGTGTGTGTGTGTGTGTGTGTGTGTGTGTGTGTGTGTGTGTGATGTGTGCGTACAAACATTTCTTTTTTGAAAGATGAAAGAAAACTAAAAACTTGGGAAAATATCTCATTTAACAACAAAGAAGATATGCAGATAACAGGAGAAAGAAAAGAAAGAAAGAGAGGGGGAGGGAAGGAGGGAGGGAGGAAGGAAGGATGGAAGGAAGGAAGAGAAGGAAGAAAGGAAGAATGGAAGGAAAGAAGAAGGAAGGAAGAAAAGGAAGGAAGGGAGGGAGGAAGAGAAGGAAGGAAGGGAGGAAATATAAGTAAAATATGTTCAACATCATTGTCATTAGGGGTTGGGAATCAAAACAACTGAGACACCATGCATAGTAAACCATCTGAGGTCCCATACCTGACGCGTTCCATGGCCGCAGGGATGGCAGGTACCATGAGTCATTGTTTGGAGTCTCTTTGGAAAACAGTTTAGCATTTCTTACAAAGCTAAACACACTCTTGCTACGTCTTAGTCAGTCCTGTGCCCCTCCAGCAGAATGTCAGAGGCCAGGTAACAGACGCAGATCAAAGGTTCATTTCTTCCTGCTTTGAGGTCCTAGAAGGCCAAGACGGGAACACCAGCATCCGCTGGGAGACTTCAACCACAGCCCCACGTGGTAGAAAACAGAATCCAGCTCACTCTTGCATGCCCTTGTGAGCAACATTATGATTTTTTAAAACCCTATTGAACTTCATAGAACAGATTGTAAACATAAATATAAGTTTTTAAAATGATTCCGAATGTTGGGAGATCCCAGAAAGGAATAAGGACAGTGCTGGAAGAATCAATATCTCACCGAAGCGGGAGGCTGGAGGCTGGCCCATAGCACTTCACAAACGACTCGCTTCACAAGACTAGAAGCTATGGGCAGTTTGATCTTCATGTGGATCCCCTAGTGAGTTGAGCGGGTGCTGTCTATGACATGGACTCCGTTGCCTGCTTTCAGCCATGTCACCCTAACAGGGCTGCCTTGCCTGGCCTCAGTAGATGAGGATGAGCTCGGTCCTGATGCGACTTGATTGCTGGGGTAGGTTGGTTGGGTGGGGGTGCTCTCCTTTTCTGAGGACAAGGGAAGGGGAAGGAGAAGAGGGTAGGAGTAGGGACCAGGAGGGGGTCTATGATTGGCATGCAAAGTGAATATATAAATTAATTTTTTAATTTTTTAAAAGACTAGAAGCCAGAGAAAGTGCATGCAATCACTACATTCTGCTATAGCTATCTGTTGCCCAGGGCCGTGGAGGCCGGCAGGCCCCGTGGAGGCACACAGGAAATGAGCAATTAGGAAGAGAGATGGTGATGGAGAGAATCAGGTGTCTCTGTGGAAACTGGATTTTACAAGTAAATGAAGGAAAGCATGTGGGATGCTCTTAATTAGTACTTGAGGCACCAGTGGGAACATGAGCTTAGTTTAATACTGATATAGGTAGCTATGTATGGAAACCAGGGACCAGGAAATCCACATCCCTTGCTCACTTAGTGGAGAGGTGCCTAGAAACAGACTTCCCACTGGTGACCGGTGCATTGAAATTACAGTCTTAGCTTCCAAAAATCAAAACAAACAGACAAAAACAGCAGCAATTAAAAACAGATGACTCAAGGGCTAGGATAAGAGATGTACAAGATGGTTCTGAAGCATTTTTTTTTTAATATCAGAAAGTAAGGAAGTACTAAAACAAACATAAAGTGTGTGTGTGTGTGTGTGTGCATGTACACATACATATATACATAAATGTACACATGTGTATATACACACACACTGATGGGAGCCATCACCTTAGCACAGGACCCAACTGAAAGGACTAACAGTCACGGCATAAGGATAAACCAAGTTACTCCTTGAGTAAATAGCTATTTATTTCTCTATACTGACAAATTAGATAATTAACTTAGTGAATAAATAAATACAAAAGACAGATCACTCTCCCTCACAGAATTCCAAATAATTGCAGCTCTCTGGCTCTGCATGGGAAGAGCAGAAGGCCTCCCTCCTGAGCAGTGGGTCTGACACAGCGACTTCCCTCCAGAGGGCAGAGCACAGCGACAGCCAACAAGGTGCCCTCACACCACACGCTGGAAACACCAACTCAACTGTGATGGCTCGTGGGCATGAATATGTGCTTTGTATGGCGTGAGGAAAGTGTGTTTGCCTATGAGATCTTCCTCTCAAGAACCCACAGTCCCAGACTAATCACAAGAAAAACAACTGGAAAAAAAAAATAGAGGCGCACAGCACAAAAACTAACCAGCTATCCCCAAAGTTGTCAGGATAGCTGAGAACAAAACAAAATAAAACAAATCTGAGAAACTGTTACAAACAAGAGGGGACTAAGGAAACATGGCAACTAAATGCAAGGTGGTGTTTTAGTAGAATTCTGAGACAAAGCAAGGAAACTAGGGAAAAAACCAGAAAATTTGAACGAACTCTGGCTTTTAACAGGAGCAGAGGGATCAGATACGTGTGTGCTAGTTTGGCAGAGAAAGCATGTGCATACCTGGTGTCAATCATACGAAGGCTGCATAATATAAAAACAGTGCCTTCTGTCCTGTCCTCATATTTCCTTATATTTACAACTTCTAAATATTGTCTCTGCATGTGATGGGGTGTGTGTGCTTTGTATGTGGTGTATGTCCTTGCGTGTACGTACACATGTGCACATGTCAAAGGTTGTCATCCGGGATCTCTATCCTCCACAATTCTCTTTTATTTTTTTTAAACAGGGTCTCTCACTGAACCTGAAACTCTTCAGTTTAGCTGGCTTGGTAGTGAATGAGCTTCAGGCATCCTCCTGCCTCCACTCTTCCAGTGCTGCGACTGCAGGCATATGCCACCATGTCCAGTTTTTCACATGGGTGCTATGGATCCAAATTGGTCTTCGTATTTACCTGGTAGGAACTTTATTGACTGAGCCATCACCCCAGGCCCCAAACTGTCTGTTTTTTTTTTAAACTAAAGTAACATGGATAAACAGGATAATGAGTGGGCTTTGATGTTTAATGTATTAACTGTGCCTATATAAACTAGTATGAAGTGAAAATTCATTAGCTTAGTCTTCAGTTCATTTGAGATCTTTCTGCTTGTACTAAAGAGTGAACATAGAAAAAAATCAAGGAGCTGTTTCCCAAGCTGTTAATGAGAGGAAAGTGCTTCCTCACCTTAGCTGGTTGGGAAGAAAATCTGAACTTAAATTCAACAAGAAATTACTCCATTTTCTGTATGCTCTTGAAAATATTTGGATAAGATGGCCCACCATGCTTGCAACACCTATTCACCTGCCAATGGTGAGGGCTATATGGACTGTCCCTATTTTGCTGGTCCACACCCTTTAAGAGGACTATATAAGAGCCTGCACCGGAAATAACATCTAAAAAATTATTTATTTGTATATGTGAGTGTTCTGCATGTATGCCTGAATTGAAGAAGAGGACCTTAGATCCCATTACAGATGGTTGTGAGCGGCCATGTTCTTGCTGGGAACTGAATTCAGCACCTCCAGAGGAGCAGCCAGTGCTCTTAAGCACTGAGCCATCTTTCTAGCCCTGAGAAAAATGACATTTCTGTAGAGCATTTCCTGTTTTTCTAACCAGAGTCCCTTCATTTTCTTGTCCCTTTCCGCTTCTTTGGGTACCTACAGTATTCATGTCTTTTTGTCTCAGTTCTTGGTGCCTGGTCTACCTGTCAAAGAACCCAATTGTGCAGTATATCTCTGGACAGAGAAATGGTTAAATGTTCTACTTCCCCCCTGAGCTAGAAGTCAATGTGATTGATGTAATAGTGGCATAAACATCACTGGGGGGACCAAGAACTTTTTCACTGGAGTGAAGGTCTACTCCACAAGATGAAACCCAAACCAGGCACGGTGAGAACCTATACCTAGACAAGCCATAGACCCTAGGGAAGTTTTATTTGTACTCTGCTGTTATCATCCTGCTTAATGAACAAAGCATTAAACATACTCCTAATAACTTGTTCTTACACCTATTCATTAATTTATCTCTCAACCTTCACCACAGAAGCTTCTGTTTTCAGTCGATACTGATTAACAGAGACCCACAAATGGTTACAGTACAGAGAAAAAGAGGCTGCAGACAACTCAGCCCTAAATGAGACATCTGTAACACAACCCTTCCTCCTAAGCCTTGGGGAATCACTGTGGAAGAGACTGCATACCAACTGCAAGAGCCAGGGCCAGTGGGTGACTACTGCAAGGAAACAGTGTTTTCCAAATGCAATAGGGAAGCTGAGCCCATGGACTCACAGCACTTGTAACTTGCAAGCTCAACACAGACAGGCTCAGTATGGGGAGGAAGGTGGACATGAAGTTCCATTCCTTAACCTTGGGACTATTGTAAATTAACAGCTGGAGAGGGAGAGTCACTTTTGCTTAAGAGTGTAGCCCCTGGTGAGTCAGCCACACAGCCAAGACTATATGGGCAGCACAAATTGAACTTGAGGGGTTTAAAACAAAACAAAACAAAACAAAAAGAGGGCAAGAAGTTGGGTGGATTGGAAAGAAGATGGATCTGAGAGGTGTTGAGGAGAGGTGAATATGACCAAACACAATTCCCAAAATTCCCAAAGAACTGATTATTTTTAAACCAAAAAAATAAACAAAGAAATACAACAGAATTATGAGAAGACAAGATACGCATATGTGGTGTATATCTTACAGCTGTGAGCAAGAGAGAAACATTTACCATTCATTAAATGAAATATAAAAATATTGATAGTCAAGGGTAAAATAATATGATCTGGATCTATAGACAGTTATTTTCTATAACTCTAGAATTTTGCATCTCCTCTAGGATAAGAATCAGTGAGGCTAATAGGAGTATTATACATGAGGGAGAGATATCAAGAAAAAGTTGTATTTTACATCAAAGAAAATTAATCTTCCCTCCTTGTCTGTCGATCCTATTGTTCAAGTCATGGTTTTGGAAATGAACCTGGTCATTTTTTCTTTCCTCCAGACTGGCTTGCCCATTCCTTGAACTTATATATAACAACGCAATCCAAACCCAACTGGCAAAAGAAAGAATGCACAGTCAAATCTGGTTTCTCTGCGATACTCAATTCCTTAGAGTCCCATTCTTTTTTTTTTCCAGACACTTTGCCTTGTGACCCAAACCAATTTGATGCTCTGCCACATCTCCTCAATCAAGAGCATCCAAAGCTGTTCAGCAGAGACCCTATAAATAGTGCTTCACCAATATCTAAAAGATAATATTCAGGGAAGTAAACTCTGAGCTCTGAAAGGATCCTGGGTGAAAAGAACAATGTCCAAGATTATACCTCAGGTTACTCAATCCAATTGGTACTGTTTGGGAGGCTTGACTGGATTGCTCTGGGAGAGGAAAACTGACATTGGTGCTCTAGCTAGTTTTTAACTGTCAACTTGATGCAGACTTGAGTCATCTGAGCGGAAATCCTTCACTGAGGAACCACCTCAATCAGATTGGCCTGTGGGTGTGTCTGTGAGGGATTGTCTTGATTGTTAGTTAATGTGAGAGTGCTCAGACCACTGTATGTAGTGCCATTGCTAGCAAAGTGGTCCTGGTTTGTACAAGAAAGTTATCAAAGATTGAGCTTGGAGGAGCCTGTCAGTTTCTGCTCCAAGCTCCAAGCTCCAAGCTCCACAAAATAGATAGGGACAGATGGTGGCACATTATAAATAGTTATAGCATCACTGGAAAATTTTCAGTGTGAGTTGGAACAAAGGCTAAGAGGTCAAGAGAGCACACATGTTACTTATCATCTTCCTGGGATGTTTTCATTAAGAAATATTAAAGTTGAGGAGATGGCTCCACGGTAGAAGTGATTACTGCACCACCCAGGTGCCATCTCCAAGATGTACATGATGGAAAGAGAAAACCAACCCCTGAGAGGTGTATCCTGGCCTCCACCCACACATTGTGGCATGCACAAGCCAGTAGTTGCACGTTCATATCACACATCACATAATAATAAGCGAAGTAGTTTTAAAAGGAATAGTGCTTAGGTTGAACAGATCCAACCTGAGATGTTCCAAAATCTAAAACATTTCTAGAACCAACATGATACCACAAACTGAAAATTTTGCAGTTCATCTCATGAGATGGGTCCCAATAGCGATGCAGGCAAACTATTCACAAAAAAGGAAAACCAGTTTCGAATTTTATTTGTTTCCTCCATTATCATCCTCATTACCAAGGATTTGAGGTCATTTTCTTGTGTTTCCATTGTATTTGAGTTCTCCGGGTTGTTTTCTTTGGGATAGCTGGGAACTGGAGACGCCATGTTGTTTTTGGGGTTTTTTGCGTATGCTTTTACGCTGTCCTTTAGACATCTTGCCATCTCTGTTTTTGTTGGGTAACTTCCAAAGTTGGGTGGAGGGAGTCTGAGAATGGGATATTACTTTCTCACATACTCTGGTGCCTCACCTTTGACTATGTCCCCTGGAGGGGGAGACCTGGTGGCACTCAGAGGAAGGACAGCAGGTTACCAAGAAGAGACTTGATGCCCTATGAACATATACAGGGGGAGGTAATCCCCCTCAGGAACAGTTATAGGGGAGGGGAGTAAGGAGAAATTGGGAGGGAGGGAGGAATGGGAGGATACAAGGGATGGGATAACCATTGAGATGTAACAAGAATAAATTAATAAAGGAGAAAAAAAAAGGAAAACCAAAACAAAAAACAAAACACTGTGTTGATCTACATGCATTTCATAGTTCAACCTGGGATCCCACCCCTGAGATAACCATGTTTGGTGCAGCAAATTCATCCCCAAATCCAAAACACTTCTGATACCAAGCATTTTGGATAATGGATACTTAATTTACAGCCTATATATATTTACCATTCAGTTAACTGCGTTATTTGTTTGTTTGTTTGTTTGTTTGTTTATTGCAAGCCCTTTGCTTTTAATCTGTATTGTGTCCCGGTCCACCTCATGGCAGCTATACACACAAGCACCAGGAAGGCAGGCAAGCCACACTGGCTTCATTAATAACACCTCAGGGATTTCAATGAGGGAGCAATAAGGATGTCAAGCGCCCTTCAACCTTGTTTCTGAGGAAAAGGCTGGGAAGGAGGGCGCCCTCTTAGTCTTACCACCTCGCAGGGCTGAATATAAAAATCAAACTTCAGTCATCTTCAAATAATTCTCCTCTTTTTACTTCAGTATTTTACTGCTCACCCAAGTAAATCAGTGGCCACACTGAACGCTGAACACATCAAAACTGAACCGAAAGCGGTAATCGTTTACTGCCTCTCCCCAGGAACACGGAGCGGGCCTCTCTTCGTTACTTAGCTTTTCCCCTGACACACAGTCCCTTATGCCTGAACACTGGGTTTCCTTTAGAAATATTGCCAGAGACTGAGGGAAGGGCCATAGCAAAATTTATTTATTCCTTGCCACCCTGAGCTTTGTATTGGTCGTGTGCTCTCTCTGTCTAAAACAACCCTATGTTGTTTGTCGGGTGTCACAGCGCACATCTATACTTGCAACGCTTGAAGGCTGAGTTAGGATAACCACCCTTGGCTGTATAGCGAGTTCCAGGCTAGCCTAGGCTACATAGCAAGATGCTGCCTCAAGAAAACAAAAACAAAAACAAAAAAACAACAACCAAACAAGCAAATAAACAACAACAAAGAACCTAAATTCAGTTAAATAACTCATTTTGGAAAACAGCACAGAAGGCTGGCATACTTCCTCTAATACCTCTACCCCCATAACCTTTCTGGAGGTGCCTATAACTGCATTTCTCTGGTGAGCTTGAGTCCCCTGGATAGTGTTATCATCTGGGAAGCCGGGAGATCCAGGCACTGCGCGAGGGCCACTCATTCCAGCAGCTCCAGCAGCCCAGTGCGAAGAGCCTAATTCTTCAGTTGTTGGTCAAAAAAGAAATGAGAAGGAGGAGCCAAAGTGAGACAAACAGGCTGCTATTCCTGGGTGCATGAAAATATACCTTTGGAAGTGGGTTAGCCAGGAAAAAAAATAGTTTTTAGCTCCCACCACAACATTTGTCAGTCTAATTTCTTCCTGAACAAACAGCGCTCTGTTGGAACTCAGCAGCAAGAGTTTTCCAGCTCAAAGGCTTTTTGTTTGCCATCGAGGTCATCTATCCATGTGGCTTGTCATCTCTGGTCACTTGTTCCTACAAGCTTAAAGCAAAGACATAAATCGTGCCCACATAATCCCTTCAGTTTAAGAGAGGGGACACGGGGACATGTCATAAGACGCTTAATTGCTGGGAAATGTCTTCGCCCCGGTTTTCTTTCTCGGGAGTCAGCTTACCCCACCAGTGCCTTTATTCATGTGGGATATAATGTTATTTCATTTTCCTCTGGTCATTTTACATCCCAGGGGAGTACTTGACTCATGATATAATTACATGCGCAGCCAGTTCCCACTAAGAGGCACTGCAAACTGCCGCTGCACCCCACCCCCGCCTGCCAATCCTCCACTCCCATGCCAAAGAGGGCAGAACTCTGCCAGAAAAAAAATGGTGACACTTTTTGCACAACTGATAATTATTAGGTTCTCCTAGAGTGGCTTGTGATAGTCTCTGGGCTCTGGAGGTTAGTGACGCATTGCAGAACCATCCCAATTTGTGGTCAGTGGGGTTGGGCCAGTCCGTCCTGCCTCCATTCTCTCTGGTGTTTCATAAAATGTTTCCTGGAGGACAGATTTTTTTTTCTTAAATCTTTGAGAATCAAGGTTTGTTTCACAGAAAATAGGAATACTGGACTATCGCCATTAGAGTTGTGTACAGTGTAGTCTCGCGTCGCGGAAGGTTAACTTGGGACGATGGCAGAAACCACCTCATAAGCAATGACTGTGCCTGTCCTTTCACTCATTGTCTTAAACAGACACAGGTCAGGGCTGTTAAGTCCCATCTTGCATGGGAATATAGAAAGATGAGCCATTGCTGCTTGGGTTTCCCATAAGGCACAAGTGAGAAGGTGATGGTGACCTCACTTCTTGTAACTACTTTTGGGCACAGAATCCTTTTGGGATTAGTCCTAGTTAGTTTTAACTGTCACTTTGATACGGTCTAAAGTTATCTGAGAAGGAAAGCCTCAACTGAGGAATCCCCTAGGTCAGGTTGGTCTGAGGGCATGTCTGTTGGGGATTTGTAGTAATTGTTAGTTACTGTAGGAGGGCACAGCCCACCATGGGTGGTACCATTCTCTAAGAAGGTAGTTTTGGGGCCATAAAAGAACCTGAGAGAAAACCAGCAAGCTTGCTGGCCCATGGTTTCTGCTTCAAGTTCCTGCTTGAATTCCTGCCATGATGACCCTCAACCAGAGTGACTTATATCTGAACAGAGCTCTTCCTCCTTTAGGTTGACTTTTGTCAAAATGTTTTATCACAGCAACAGAAAGAAAACCAGAACAAAGTCACGTTAGTGCTTCACCTCCCTGTTCTAAAGATCTTTTACTTTCCTTACATTTCCCACCAAACCAGGTGGCTTCCGTTGGAGCTATTTTCTTTGATCTCTAAGACTTAAGGGTTCAGGTCCAAAATATTACTTCCTTAGGGAAGCCTAAGAAATCCCTAAACTGATATACATGAACTGTGTTGATTTTTCAAAACCCTACCCCTTAACTCTTCCTTTATTATTATTCTAAAACTTGGGAATTTTCTCTACCCAGTTTTGAGTATGTCTCCTTCCACTGAACTGCAAATTCAATGAGCAAAATTATATATATATATATATATATATATATATATATATATATATATATATGAATCTGTGCTCATAAATTCATATTTTACTCATAAGCCTGAGATTTCACAAGCCCATGACACAAAGACATGCTAGTTATCACTAACATTATTAACATTATCATCATCATTAGTTGAATGACATCATTAATTGAATTTTGCTGATCAGCCAGTCAACAAAACTTCTCAGACTTTTGAAACATATGGCCACTTCCGCTTCCCCAGTGTTTTTCTATTGTTCTCACAGATTTTTTTCCACATGTGCCATAAAAGACTCAGAGGCCTTTCTAAAAAGAAAACTCTAAGGGGAAAGTCTGTATATTTTCCTGTCATCTTTGTGTAATGTCCTTCTAATGACCATGGGGCTGATCTAAATAGCTTTTCTCCCAGAAGGTCCTAGGAACTTCACACTCATAATACGATTGCATCAAGATCACCCAAGACACCATGTCAAAAATAGCCCATTTTCCATCCGTTTTTCTTCTTCACCCAAAATGATCTCCCCAGAGAGAATTCTACTGGGTGACCTTTGTTGCTCTGAGATGAGCCACGGGGCCCAGTAAGAAAAGGGGTCAAACAGTCAGAAGAAGGGAACTAGGGCCTAACTCCGCTCCTCCTAGAGAAGGCTAGCTGTGGGCCCCAGGCCTCTGGTTATCTGAGTGTGGTATCTTCTTACACTCCTCAGTCCCAGCCGCCCTGTGCTAACTCACAGTCGCTGGATCGTATTTCCCTCCAAGGCTAGAAGGAAGAAATCCTGTGGTGTCTTTACTCCAGTTGGCTTCCAGGCCCACTCCTAAGACTGCCTGGCAGGCATTTCACCTGCTGCCGAAAGCGCTTTTTTCTGAGAGGTGAGCTTCCATCCCAGCTCCCACACAGGAACGTGTGTGATTGAACAAAGGCGTCATTTCCTTGCATCTTAGTAACTATAAAATGAAGCTAATGCACACACACACACACACACACACACGCACACACACACACATACACACACACACACACACACACACACACACACACATTGTTACTGTGGTCAGTTTAAAAATTCTGGCAGCCAATTTATTAGTAATAATTTTTCCAAAAGCACAGAGCCTAAGACTTTATAATATCCCTGTGTTTCCAGGCACTGTTAAATCAAAGGTATCCAGAGTAGTTCACAAGCTGCTCAAAATGTGAATTTTACATTTTGAGTCAACATCCAAGGTCGCCCTCTGACTTTGATACATTCACCATGATATGAATGGGCTCATACTCATAACATGTTATATAGGAACGTACACATACACACATGTAGATAAGGGGGATTTTAAATACTAATAAAATAAAATGGATGTCAGTATCAAATACATCTTAACTACCACTCCTTCTACTGGAAATGCAACTAAGAGAAAGGTCTCAGCCCTAAAGAGATTTTAGGTTAGTCAGTGCAGATCACATATTACAGGGTACAGGGCAGGCAATACGAAGTGATAAGGATTGCCCACGATGTGGATGATCTAAAAATCAAATGTCTCAAACATCACAGGTGGTAGCTATCCCTGAGGGCAGGGCTGGTGTAGAAATTTTCAGAGCGGATGGTATGGTGCTTTTTACTCTCCAGCCTTCCTGTGCAACACACAACTTGACAACCCAGTGTCTTAAGGAAGATGATTTGCTCTGTTTTACAATTGACTGGGTTGAGCATGATGTCCTTGGAGGGATTCTTCCGGGACTAATCCTATACCTTGGTCATCTGGAAAGTCTGTTAGGCTAGTCATCACTGAAGACTATAGATAGGGAGCTTGGCTCTCTTTTATGTGACCTTAAGTCCTGTGTTGAGCTGCCCTGCTGTCCTTACGTGGAGGTCTCAGATAAACATTCCAAAAGGGTGAAAGTGGAAAGCGCAGAGTCTCTTGAGACTCAGGCTACACAGCTCACACGATATCATTTGCACCTCAGATGCCCAGTCCAGACGAAGGGCAGGGAGGGAAGTGGAAAAGCCACATTGCCAAGAGGCGGGCTCACAGGGGTGAGAACTGGCCTCCAGTAAGAAGCTTGGTAGATCTCATTTTTCTAATTATTTACCCACAATTTTCTCTATTACTACATCCTTTAGCTCTTGGTGGCAGGTTAAAAACAATTGGGAACTTCAGTAACTAATAGAGAGCCTAGAACATAGCATGGTACCAATAAAGACATAGAACCTGCTCACGAAGAAACTGATTATGAGCAGTGTGTATAGGGACTGGTGTAACAGTCAGGACAATATTTTTGACTTCTACTTCTAGAAGGAAAGAGTAACAGAGAAGCCTGGCTAACTAAGCAGTGCGAATGGGAAATAGATAAAATGGCAGCTGTCAGACACATGCAGCAGAGTAGACGCACCTGAAGGGGAAGGAAATCGTACAAGGTAGGCCCTCTGTGTGTTCCATATTACTCTCTAGGAAGCTTCTAGAAAAATGGCTAAGCAAGGGGGATCCAAACGAAGTTCAAGGTATCTGAGCTCATAGAGAAGGGATACAAAGAGAGAGCCTGGCCTGGACATGCACACCCCTGGAGTCTTTAGCTGAGGTCTAGTCAGCAAGAATTTATGAAGAAACCGTCAAGGCCAAGGAAAGAAGAAGTAGCAGGCATAACAATCCCAGGTCTCAGAGCAGAGAGACCCCAAAGGCTAGGACGCAATGAATGGAGTCCTCAAAAGAGTATTGGCTCACAAGACTCACAGACCAAAGTTGGCTCTGGACCCATCCAAAGGAACTTCCGAACAAGCTGCAGAAAGATTAGGCTGGTTTCAAGCACCTTAAGTGTAACCCACTACAAAATTCAGGAACAATTCAAGGAATAGTTAAAGTATGAGGTTACATCACCCGACAGGGTAAATTATCAAGTTGGGTAAACAAACGAACCAACCTGTGACAATAGATGTAAGAAGGATACAGACAATGGAGTCACTGTATAAACCACCAGAACCTTCTACAGCTAAGGACCCGAGTAAGACGCTGGAAGGAAGCAGAGTGGCCCACAATAGAGAAGTTGCATAGACACTTACGGAGGCACAGCGTCAGAATATACTCTTAAAAGGGTTGGGCCATAAGCTCCCAAACCGCAGTCCCAAATGCTAAGGTCCTTCAGATCAAAAGCCCTAGTGTCTAAAATTTCTAAACTCCGGAATCCCAAAAGATGAAAACTCAAAAGAGTAAGTACTTCTGAGAAAAATTAACTTTAAAAGGTATTAATATTTTGGCTACAACACAAAAATACACATATCATTATAATAGTGTGTGTGTGTGTGTGTGTGTGTGTGTGTGTGTGTGTGTGTGCGCGTGTGTGCTTTGTTCTTACTTGCCCTCCTTAATCCCTCTCTTCCCACTGGGCTGGTCCACTCGTAAATGATCATGTCTTCTGCTTTCATGAGCTATGTACGCCATTAGCTTCTCTTCTTCTCCTTTCCTCTTCCCATTAGAGAGCTTCCTTTCTTCACCTAGATCCCCTTTCTACTTTCGTGCCATATGCATACAGATATGTGTGTCTATATATGCATATGTCATGCACACATACATACATACATACATACATACATACATACATACACACACACACACACACACACACACACACACACACATATCTAGAGTCTGTATATAAGAGAAACATATATTAGCCTGAGCTGGCTCACTTCAGCTAACATAATGACCTCCAGTCGCATCCATTTTTTTTAATGTAATATTTACATTTTTTACATCTGAATCAACTTTCATTGTATATTATGCACCATATTCTTGTATCTGTTATAGGACATCTAGGCTGGTTCCAAATCTTGCTCTCTCAGTTACTTTCCTCATTGCTATGACAAAATAGCTGACAAAGGCAACTTAGGAGAGACAGAGTTTATTTTCGATTCACAGTTTGAAGGTGCAGTCCACGGTGGAGATGGCATGAAGGGAGGAGTGGACAACGCATCTATATCCCGGAAGCAGAGAGAGATTAAATGCTGGTGCTCAGTTCACTTCCTGTCTCCAACTCCACCCTTGGCAT
Organism: Acomys minous; assembly: GCF_964271855.1. Taxonomy (NCBI): domain Eukaryota; kingdom Metazoa; phylum Chordata; class Mammalia; order Rodentia; family Muridae; genus Acomys; species Acomys minous. The sequence continues at coordinate 10,785,024 of NC_140483.1, read as the reverse complement.
ACTCCCACCTAAATTCAGGGTGGGTCTTCCCAACTCCAGCCAATCAAGAAGCTTCTTCAAGCATGCCAGGGGCTTGTCTCCTAGGTGATTCTAGAGCCTTTCAGGTTGTCAATCATCATTAGCCATTCATAACTGGATATTGTGGATAGTGTTTCAATGAACTGGGATATGCAAATCTTTCTGCAGAGTGCTGACTCAATTCTTCAGATAGTCACTCAGGTTGGTGCACATGGACCCTATCACAGCTCTATTTTCAGATTTTGGAGGAATCTCCATATTTATATCCACAGTGGCTAAAACAGTTTGTATTCCCACCATCAGTTTATATGGCTCCTCTGTCATCACACCCTTGTCAGCATTTGATGTCACCTGCTTTCTTTGTGTTAGTTATCCCACCTGAGGTGAGACAGACTCTCAAGGCAATTATAATTTGCATTTTTCTGGTGCCTGGGGATGTTAGATATTTTTTCAAATGGTAATTGGCATTATGAACTGTCCCTAAGAATTGTCTATTCACTCCTTAGCCCCTTGGCTGACTAAACTTCTTTGTTTTAGCACATAGTTTTTGGAGTTCTCTATAGCTTGTGAGTATTAACCCCTTGCAGTATGCACAGCAGGCAAAGATTTTCCTCCGGATCTGTAGGCTATCCCCTCACTCTGCTGATTTCCCCCTTTATTGTACAGAAACCTTTGTTGATTCCTATTTATTAATCCAGGATTTATTTCCTATACTATTTAAGGTATGGTGCTTTGACTGATAAACGTGCCCCACTGGTCTCCAGCTGGTGGTGCCATCTAGGGAGGTTTGTAGCAGGGAGGATAGCCTTGGGCTTGGGGGTGTGGCCTTGGCTTGGGGGTGTGGCCTTGGGCTTGGGGGTGTGGCCTTGGGCTTGGGGGTGTGGCCTTGGCTTTGGGGTGTGGCCTAGGTTTGGGGTGTGGCTTCTCTAAAGGAAGGTGTCACCATCACTGGAGGGCCGAGGCAGGTGGATCGCTGTGAGTTCAAGGCCAGCCTGGTATACAAAATGAGTCCAGGACAGCCAAGGTTACACAGAGAAACCCTGTCTAGAAAAAACAAAAATTAAAAAAAAAAAAGAGTTTACTCTTCCTACTTTCAGTTTTCTCTCTCTGCTTCAGGCTCACTTTTAAAGGTGTGAGCTCTCAGTTTCCTGTTCCTGCCTCTATGCCTGGTTGTTGCCTCTCACCATGGTGGACTCTTAGTCCTCTGGAACTAAATGTCCAAATACACTCTTTCTTCTATGAGTTGCTTCTGGTCATGGAGTTTTATCACTGTAACAGAAAAGTAACTAAGATGACAACTAAGCATACCTACAAAAATACTCTCTAAAAATCACAACACATACCACTATACAGCCACTACAATGACAAATACTTCTGTGTCTCACAATAGCAAATATTTAGCAAAGGTATGGAAGAAGTAAAGTCTTCACACACTGGGAATGTGGGAGATGTAAAATCATACAATTATTTACTTACACATTACACTTACAACATTTACTTATACATTCATTTATAACAGCAGACATATCACTTCTTTATATTTATCTAAGAGAAATAAAAACACAAAGTCATGCATTAAATAGTAGTGTTATCATTGACAGCAGGCCACATACACAATAATAAGATTGTGGACCAGGAACAGCACAGCCACTTTAATGTGTGTTATGTGCCCAATAATGTTTACACAATGACTAACTTACCTAACAACACATTTCTCAAAGAACGTCTCTGTTGTTAAGTGTTACATGACTGTACACTCACACAAACTTTTGCAGGCAAATGTTTATAGGAGATTTATGTATAATATCAGCAATGTGGAACTAAACTAAAACATGAATAGATAAACATGTAATAAAATTAGCTCTTACATGCTTAGTTTATTTGTTGGTTTTTTATTTGTTTTTTATGGGTTTGTTTGTTTGTTTGTTTGTTTTTGAGACAAGGTTTCTCTGTATAGTCATGGCTGCCCTAGACTCACTTTGTAGACTAGGTTGGCTTTGAACTCACAGTGATCCACCTGCCTCTGCCTCTGTCTCCCCGAGCGCTGTGATTAAAGTGTGTGCCACCGTGCTTGACTCTTAAGTGGCTCTTACAAGAAAACACAACAACACAAGAAACTAATTCTCAATATACACAACATAGATAAATGCCAAAACAATTATGAGTTGAACAAAGACAGTTTAAAAAGATAATGTTCCGTAGGCCTACATTCATACAAAACTCCAGCAAGTGGCATCTACCTTATATCAGAAGAATGCAGATCAGGTATATTGGGGGGGAGGGGATTTATCTCATGTGATGAAACAAAATATCTGATAAAGCAACTCAAGGAAATGAGAGTTTATTTAGTTTTGGAGGATAAAACCCACTATGGTGGGAGCCAGAGGGTAATAGTGTCCACACTGTATCCACAACCAGGTGGTAGATATTAATGGTTATACTCATTGACTTTCTCCTCTTTTTCTTTTCATTCAGCTCAAGGTCCCAGTCCATGGAATGGTAGCATCATTCAGGGAGGTTTGTCACTCCTCAGTTAAACCTTTATGGAAACTCCCCAAAAGACACCCCCAAGCAGGGCTGGTAGGTAATCCCAAATCCAGTCAGGTCAATAATAAAAGTAAGTCATTACAAGAACATCCCATGTCATTGAGCCCCTACCCAGATCTAGTCAATGGACAGGACATTCTCCACAGTCTAGTGGAGAGCAGGGACTGACTTTCACATGAACTCTGATGCCCCATATTCAACCACATCCGCTTGATGGGGAGGCTCAGTGGCACTCAGAGGAAGGATAACAGGCTATCAAGAAGAGACTTGATACCCTATGATCATATAGAGGTGGAGGAGGTCCCCCTCAGTCACAGTCATAGAGGAGGGGAATAAGGTAAAAGCAGGAGGAAGGGAGGAACAGAAGGATACAAGGGACGGGATAACAATTGAGATGTATTATGAATAAGTTAATAAAAAGAAAAGAACGTCCCATGTCAATTAACACCAAAAAAAATGTCCCTATTAAACTATATTATTTCACACCTGGTCGTCAAAGGTTCATGAGCATCTCATAATACAAAATGCTTTGAGTCCAATATCCAAAGTCCCTATGTTAACCATGTTAACACTGTAAAAAGCCCCAAATCCTTCAAGACAAACTGTTTTCTATGAGTCCTTTATAAACTTAAAAAGAAAAAGAACAAGCAAAAACCAAGTCATCTACCTCCATATACAATAGCACAGAATAAGTGTTCCCATTTCCAAAAGGAGTAATGGGGTCAGCTCAAGAGAAGGTCACAGACAAGATCCTAGATAGCTGTACTCTGAGCATGAAACAGATGCTGAGACTCACAGCCAAACCTTGGGTGAAGCATAGCGAGTGAGTCTTGTGGAAAAGTGGGAGGGAGGATAAAAGGACCTGGAGGGGACAGAAGCTCCACAAGAAGACCAACAGAGTCAACTAAACTAGACCCAGAGGGCCTTGTGGAGACTGAAGCACCAACAGGGACCATTCATGGACTGGATATAGACCCCAACACAGATGTAGGTGATAGGCAGCTCAGGCTTTATGTGGGTCCCATAGTAAGGGGAGCAGGGCTGCCTCTCTCTGACATGGACTCTCTTGCCTGCTTTTTAATCACTCCACCCCCCACCCCACCGAGGCAGGCCACAGGGGAAGAAGTTCTGCACAGTCCTAATGAGCACTTGATGAGCTGGGGTGGAGGGGGGAATCCCCTTGTCTGAGGAATAGGGAGGGGGGAGGGGGAAGAAGGATGGGACCAGAAGGAGAGGATGAAGGGGGCTACAATTGGAATGTAAAGTGAATAAATAAAATAAAATAAAGGCAAGACCCAAACCTATCAGGAAAGACACCAAATCCTGAAGACCCATGTGCAACATCTAGGGATTTTGATGGTATTGTCTAAGTCCAATAGGCTTAGGCAGCCCAGTCTCTCCAAGGCCATTGCACTGGGAAGATGTGGCCTCCAGCTGGCTCCACTCAGCAACAACTTTCCTCTGTGTGTGCCTGATGCTTTTGGCACCTCCCGTATTCTGAGGACTCTACCAAACCCACCTTCCCAGCATCACACATAGCCCCTCAGGAGCCCTCTGTAGGGACTCCAATGCTGCTACCCACTGCCTGGCCTCAGAGATAGTCTGTAACTTTGGTGCAGCCCCCCATGACCCATTAACTCTCATATCTGACATGCCTGGAAAAGCAGCTCCATGTGAGTGATGCCAAATCCCGCTGCCAGAGTGAACTGTGCCCTGGCCTTTTTGGATCACATCTGCCATACTATCTTAAAAGCCAGGACGAAGCCTACTCTACACAAAGGAGTTGAGTAAGTAGCTATTTGAGGGTCCCGACACAGTGACATGGGTGAGAGGCAGACATGTTGGGTGGAATGCCTTCTTCAAAGTAATCTCTAGGACTCTGGACAAAAAGAAAGAAATGCTCAATGAGAGAGTTTTGGAATGAGAAATGGTGGATCTGAGAGGCGCTGGAGCTATGAGGAAGTAAATAGGTCAAATCACAGAATAAAAATGATAAAGTAAAAGGTACATGGAATTCTAAACATTCTCATTTCATTTTCTTTGCATCCATACCAAGGAGTAGGATTGTCAGAGTGTGTGAGTGTTCCTGAGAGGAGTGTGTGTGTGTGTGTGTGTGTGTGTGTATGTGTGTGTGTGTGGTAGGGGTTGGAAGTGTGTATGTGGGGGGCTGTTGGAGGGGTGGAGGTGGGGTAGAGGTGCGTGTGTATGTGTGTATGGGTGTGGGTGTGGGTGTGTGTGTTGGAGGGATGTGTGTGTGGTACTCCCATACTTCTGACTACAATGACTATACCATGTGTATACTGAAATACACAAGAATTCTACTTTCTCTATGTTACCTTCCACCTTGGTTCTGCTATTTGGTGTTTTTGTGTGCATGTGGTCATGGAGGGCTGCCCCAAAGTTACAGACTATCTCTGAGGCCAGGCAGTGGGTAGAAGCATTGGAGTTGTGTGTGAGTAAGATATGTCATGGTAGCTTTGATTTGAATTTCTCTGATTGATAGTGAAGGTCAACACTCTGTGTGTGTGTGTGTGTGTGTGTGTGTGTATGTGTGTGTGTGTCTAAATATATGTGATTTGTATGACCTGATCATTATGCAATGTGCACATGAAACAAAACAGGAGAATCCATTGTGTTGAGGATGTACAAAAATCATATGCTGATTAAACTTTAATAATTTTAAATCACTTTGAACCTGGTGGGTTCTACAGTGAACAAAGATACTGCTTCTTAAGGGGATCACTTTATGTTAGTGGGAAGGTGGACTCGGAGGCTAATCTAACCGAAAGTTCCATGTTGCCATAGCTTGAGATGATGTGAGATCTGGTGGGATTCTGTGGAACATTGGAGCGTGTAGGCAGAGCTGTGTCTTTCCGCTTCTGGTGTTTCTGCCCTATGACTTCATATTAAGTTACCGCATCTCTGTGACCACAGTACCTGACAGCAACAACTTAGGTATCACTGCTTTATTCCGGTTCATACTTTCAGAGTGTTCCGGTCATGGCGACAGGCCGGCTCAGATCATAGCAGGCAGGCGGGAGCATTGGCAGGCTCTGTTTGCATCACAGAGGACCAAAAAGCATCAAGAGCAACACGGGAACCAGGAATTGGGCATAGCTTTCAAAACACCAGCCATGGTATACCTCTGCTAGCTCCAGAAACCTCCAGAACCTCCCAAAAGTAGAGAACAGCGAATCAAACCCTGAGCTGAGGGAGGCACTTCAGGCTCAACCCGTAACACCACCTTCCACTGAATTACGTTGAGGGAATAGGTAAGGAATTATACTGACAAATTTAATTCTATAGGCAAACTGTAATTTCTACCTAAGAGGCCATCAAACGGATGCCACCACCCTTGTGATGAAGTCATGATGCTCAGACGTAATGAAGGGCAAAAGCTCCCTGCTCGGTGGTACACACAGCCCAGTGCGACTCTGGCTGCCACAGCCTTTTGACAAACCAAATTCTCTAACCAGGACTGCCAACTCCTGACAGCTTCTCTGTCCTACATCAGACCATCCTGACTAGGCGTGGCATAACTTGCCAAGCATTTTGCCTTCCTCCAAATCGCCTTGCACTTTACATTTCTTTGGGGTGAGTTGAAAAGGTCTGTCTCCTCTGCAGATCGCAACTTCCGTTGCATTGCTGGTACCAGGCACGGATCTGAGGCTGAGGAAAATCTGCAGATAGATGAACTGTTAATGGCTGAGAGGTGTCAGAGAGAATTAAGATGCTTGACCCAATGTGTGGCCAGAAAATGCATTATGGAAGTCACCAGGAGAGGTGATGGTGGCAGACTACTGTTCTTAAGTGGCCACCGGGTAGCAACTGAGAAGACCCACTCAGGGAAAATGGGAGACTGAACTGTTGGGGAATTGGTCTCGTTGTGCCCAAATAAGCAGACTCACATACCCTAAAACATTTGTACCCTTGCCTAAGAACATATTCCTGTTTGACCAATAAAAAGCCAATACACCCAGGCAGGGCAAATGGGATAAGCTTGGCTAAGGTTCCCAGGCTGGTGAGACAGAGAGGTTCTTAGGAAAGGAAGCAATCAGAGACTGGAAGGAGGCTGGAGCCATGGGTAAGATGAAGTAAGAAGCACATGGCCTGCCTGGATGGAGGATTCGGCCCAGATGATGAACATTAACAAGTATTTGGGATTATGGATGGGAGGTAGCTCAGTAGAAATTATCAGAAGCAGATGGCATGGGATGGGGGCTGGGAGGTATGGGAGGTAGTTTAGGGGATTAATATCTTCCCTGTCCCAGGTGAAGCAAGGCTATTCTTAAAACATAACAGGCATCTGTGTTTTTATCGACTGATAGCAGGTTAGAAAATACCACCGTCATAATAGTTAACCTAATAATAAACATTTATTAGGCAATACTTTTAAATTAACCACAACACTGAATACACAGGCATCTCAGACTCCACGTTAGAAATGACCAGGCCACATAAAGTGTATCTGTGTAGAATCCATAAGAGCAAACCTCCTGTCTCTGCCATGCAAATATACCCTGGCCACCATGCAGGATGTGTGGTGTTTTCTTTGAGAACAGTCCCCAAACACTCAAATATTTGAATGTTTGGTTCTCAGTGGGTGGATTATTTCCGGAGGACTGGAAGGAGGTGTGCATCCCTCACTGCACACAAGCCCCTGACAAGCATGCAACCGATGCTGGATTCTGTGGGCTAGGGCCTAGTTCTGAGAGCTCACCTGATCTTACGTCTGCCTTTGAAATGCATCCCCGACAACTGGGCTCATAAAAGAGAAATAGAAAGACAGAAGCCCTGGGTCACTTGGGTTGTTTTGGTTCCAGTAAGCCTTGCAATTAGCCCAGGTAGCCACGAAAGGCAGAAGCAAAGGGGGATGGGGGCAGGAGGGAGGCAAGTCCTACTCTCAGTCTCTTACCAGGTCACTGCATGGAAAAATGGAGCTGAACACTGAGTGTAGGGAGGTACTGGGCAAATCTAGAGTAAACTCTCTGCACTGCTGCGCCTGAGAGGACAGCTGGGGGAGGGGGTGCTGCTCTGCTGCTCTTTCAGGGACAAACCCAGTGCTTCCTGAGGAATACTGATATCTTGCCTGTCTCAAGATGGCTTCTCTGTTGCTCCTGTCACCAGAGCTGGCATTTAACAGAACTCTCTGGTAAGATTCAGCTCATTCAGAAAAGAATATGCATTTCTACTATCCAGAAATAGATTATAGCTGAAGTTGAATGTGTTGATAACCACCCTCCCTCCCTCCCTTCCCTTTCCTTCCCACTTCTTCCCTCTGTATCTGTGGGGGAGGGGATGCAAATGGGAATGCTTGTGTACTCATACAGAAGACACAGAAGGATGCCAAGCATCCTGCTCCATCACTTTCCACCGTATCCCCTTGAGACAGATGTCTCACTGAACATAGAGCTAGGACGGCAGCGGCCTATGATCACCCTGTCTCCATTCCCTCCACGGTGCAGGAGTTACAGTAGCAAACAGGACCACACTCATCTTTTCATATGGGTCCAGGGAGCTTGAACTCAGGCCCCAGCACTGCGCAGCAAGCCCTCCTACACACTGAGGTGCCACCCTGCCTCACCGGCTTGCTCATGTGCTGTCGGAATTCTACTCTACCCTGAGTTGTACTTGGCCTCCTCCTTCCTTCAACCCTCCCACTGGAAGCGTCAACCTCTCTAAAGGAAATAGCAACCAGCTTAACTCGTCTTCTCTTCTTGCATAATCTCTGTCATTTAAAGTCCCATGGAAAAGTGTCAAGCACAGAACAAAACGCTGAAGACACTTACAGAGGCCACAAAATCCATGTTATAACTCAAGCCATTCCTGGCCTACAAACTTACTGGCTTGGAAGGAAACAGCTTTTCAGACACAGAAAACTGGCTCTTTACTCTTCAAATTTATTTTGTTTTTATTGACTTGAACATAGAAGCCAGAAGAGGAGGGGGAGGAGGGGGAGAGGAGGAGGAGGAGAGGGAGGAGGAGGAGGAGGAAGGGGAGGAGGAGGTGGGAGAAGAAGCGGAGGCAGACTTTTGATGCTAAGGATCTAAGCTGCACAGATTTTAGAGACTGTCTGGTGTGCTGGGCTCAATGGAGAAATATGGCAGTAAGAAGAAAAATGAAAACACATTTAAAAATGAAAATATGTCTTGTAAGCAATCTCTTTACTTAGCCGAAGCCACAACTTTATGACTTTCTCAGTAAAGACAGAAGTGTATTTTTTAATTCTCTCATTCCTTTGGGGCATTGAAGCCAAACCATAAAGCAGCGGGCTGTCAATCAGTCATAAAAGGCTTAACAGATGATGACACGAGTGACAGGAATATGATCTATAACCACGTTTTTAAACCCTAGACTAATTCTTAATCCTCCAAACTCTTTATAACAAAAGGAGCCTTCTGGAAGTCAGGAAAGAGTTAACATCCAGAAAGGCAAAGGCTACTTTGTGTTGATTTCCAGATCCCAAACCCATCCAGGCTGCATATAACACAAAAATCTGTGTTTGTGAAACTCTTGTCCACCAGTTAATCAAAGCCCTGGAAACTCAAGGAAACCTGTGTTTATGGAAATCTGGCGTTTCTGTAAAGTTTTCAATGAGGGCTAAATAGAGCAGTTCATCTCATTTTGAAACTAATGGCTCCTGCCAAGTGGTTTTCCAATGCTCGGTTCTGGCTCGGTCAGCATTTAGGAATTCATTTATGAGTTGGGCTCTGGAATTCATATTTATGTCTGCAACTCACTCGTTTGCTCCTGATAGGTCTCTGAGAAGAAATTGTAATCAATTTACCAAGCCCAGACTTCAGGAAATTTTCATATCCACAAAAGACGCTCTGGTTTGGAGCTTTGTTCAGTGTCTGCACCCAGCCCTTCCTCTGTACGCATGCGCAACTCTGCATCCCTCCTGGGCTCCGTTGTGCCTCTTTTCCCAGCTCATATTTTGCATACAGCTTCATTGGGCACACTGGCATTCACTTCCCTTCGCTGATTGGCCAGTGGTTTATAAGATGGTGGAGTGTGTGTGTGTGGTTTGTCACTTCAGAAGGTTTTATGTTGTCTCTGGGCGGAAGTAGCAACAGCTCTGATAATTATTCATACCATTTGTTTTTAAGGCTCTATGTGCCCAATAATGTTCCAGGAGCTTAGAATTCGGGGTTTGTGTGTGTGTGTGTGTGTGTGTGTGTGTGTGTGTGTGTGTGTGTGTGTGTGTGTGTGTACACACACTCACCCATACCTATTTTCTTTTCAGTGTTACAATCCCACACTTTAGTATTTTGAAAAGCAAACAACAAGCTTTGAGCAGCCTTTCAATGTAACTATAAATTTACTACTTTAAAAAAAAATCCCTTTGAAGAAGTCATCAAATAAATTAGCCAAGTTGGAAAAGCGCCTGTAGTTTGTGTTGGCTTTGGGTCTTAGGGAGCCCCTTAATAAACAACAGCCAGTGAACTCAAGCAGTAACAACGTAATTTCAATGATTAATCAAGTGTTAAAACTAGTTTAACCTCCCCTGTTTTACAAACTCTCCATCACCCTGACTAAACTAATAGAGGAATAAGACACCCATCTGGAAATCTCATCTGAAATATTAGATTGGGAATCTAAAATTCAGCCAAATAGTGTGGCTTGTAGGGATATCCTGTCGGATAATAAATTGCATTAATCTTACTTAAATTTTCCATCTAAATCACGTCCTGAAGCCGTATTACTATGAGCGGAAAATGCCTTACTTTAATGCATTGTGCTACTGAAAACGATATTACGAAGAGGGGGAGGGGAAGAACTTTCCTCTCCTGTTTTGCCTGCTTGGTTTTTCCACCATTAAGAAAAAACCCACATGAAATTTCAGGATTTTTCTAGAGACCAACTGAGGTCCCTTTGAGCCAGTGTCAGCTCTGCTCGGACGCCAACAGGAAATAATGCTAATCACTTTCAGGAATTTTAAGGAACTTTCCTCTAATTTATATGTTCTTCCCGTTGGTGAACTCTGAGTCACAGTGGCTCATGGCAATTTGGATCTTTGTATTGTTTTCCTTTGGTGGGGGCGGGGCCAAGGGTTGGGGGGCAGTTGTGTTTTCTCATCTTCTCTTGACTTTCACACTGCCAGGACTGCAGCCCTCATCTTCCTAAAGAGGTTCACCATGAATGTATTATTCCTTCTATTTTTAATAGAAAATGGTAAACTATGCCAACACATTTCAAGTACTTTCTTATAGCTACCAGAAGGGAAGGATCTCACTGTGGATTTCTTAGCGCTCTGAGAAAGAACTCTACTGGCCCTAAAGCCCCTCGTGGCTCTGTCCCACTGTCTGCCACTTACTGTCTGCTGTAAATATAAAAAAACATTAAAAGGTGTTAGGATAATGTTGACTCATCGTTAAACCCACAAGTTCTAGAAAATACTGAGTCACTTCTGTTGGTTAGGAGGTGTCTGCTCTGTTAGAATTCAGAAAGAGAAGAGTCCTGGGGCAGAGTCCGCTACCACCGCCCCAATGGCTGTGGAAATGGGCAAAAAGAGAGACATTGTCCCATGGTGTTTGATGCCCATCTCTAGATTGGTCCTCAGAACTGCACCTCTACCATTTACCTGCAGAGGAGGAAGTAGAAGTTCCACAGCTCACTTCCTTGTCAGTGAGTACCAGTAAGCAGTGGTATGGAGGCCAGAGCTGAGGTCTTCAGTCTACCGAAAGCCCAAGCCACAGGTGAGACCATTAAGTAGATCTACATCCAGGCCTCTGTAGATGTCCTTAGGGGACCACTGAGCTCAACCTGTCACAGGCCGAGGGAGATGTGGGCAGTGCAAACTCAGCCATCAAAGCCACCATGTTTTTGGTTATCCTTATCACAGTTCCCCAATGTCTTTACAGATCTTGAATCCTCAGACACTTACATAAAAAGCACATTTGGTACCAGCCCCTCCTCTTGGTTTTATTACACTACCCTATCACGTCCTCAGCGCCTCTCATATGAACAGACTCTTAACAATAATGAGCCATCGCCCTCCCTCGACCCCTTCTCATACTCAAAAGATTGCTCTAAAATCACATCATGTTGAGCCCCCCAACCCCTCACAAGCCCTCATCACCCACAGAAGCAACTCCCACAGCAAATGCCTCACTAACTTTACTCCCTCCCTGTATGTGCTGACTTCCCTAAGGAGTGAACCTTTGGCTCCTTCAGGATAAATCTATGCTCCCCTCCAGGGTCCACACTACCTGTCACCCTGCACAAGACCAGGTTGAAGCCTGAATTCTCAACTCTCCTTGGAGGCCAGTATGGCTTCAAGAACATTGAGATAATGCTTTTCTCTGACAGGCCTGAGCTGCTTCTGGACAGGGCCAGTTTCTACCCACCGCTGTCTACCAATGTCTAACGAGTGCCCTTTGAATTAGTCACCAATTCTGCTTTACTGCTTTGGGTCTTACCTAAAACCTTTGGGTGAAGTGGAGACACTGTCATTCCCCCCAGGGGAATTTTAGCTTGCCTGCTTATCTCATGGTTTCATTTCCCTCCCCTTCCTTTCCCTTCCCACAATGCGTTCCTCCTTCTTCCTTGATTTCATATATGAGGCCCACTAAATAAAATGTGTGGTCCACTTAAGTTGCCTCTAGTCCTTCCATTGGCTAGTCCAGGGCTCATCTCCCACAATGCTTTTCACCCCACACCCAGCCTAGCCATCCCAGCCATTGCTCAGCTCAACTCTATTTTGCTTTCTGTAGCTTTCAGGGTTCCTGACATTTGTGGGGCTGAGTTAGACACCTGTATGGTTAAATGTCAGACTACGCACTCCATCCATGAAGCAGGGACCTTACCCCGGACACTCCTTGAAGTACAAGCTGACCCCACAAGTGACAAAAGCAGAGTCCAGAACATATTCTGCTGTATTTAGTGACTGGAAACTCCTGGATCTGGAGGGTAAAGCAGTGTTGGGGGTAAATGTTTTTAAAATGGAGATATCACAGACCACCAACATGGGAGAAGCCTTGTGTTCAGCTAGCACACAGCCCTGCCAGTGGAGACCCACTCCCAGCCCACTGCCCATTACTCCTTTTCAACAAGCTATTTTTGTAGCATTCTTTGGGGTTACATGCCCCCACTGAAATGAATAATGACACAGTTTATGGTAAAGGGTGAACTGAAAAACAGTGGTGTCATTATTGCTGTACATACCCACAAAAGACGTCTATTATCACACACGGACGTAGCCACAAACACACACTCATCACTAATAAACTCATTTGTTTCCACATAAAGTTGCACAATGTTGTGCAATCGAGCAGAGGGCTGAGAAATGTCAGCAGTTTAGACCAAAACAATTTGTCAACAAAACCAATACATTTCACCAGCTTCAGCAAACCACAGTTGCAAAAATCATACCTTTTCTCCACACACACACACAAAAAAATTGTCACACGCTACCTTAAATAGCAAGTGCGGGTGCTATATCACAATGCCACAGACCAAGCAAACACCAACTGAGGTAACAAACAAAGGAAATGTAGAGGTGATACCATGAAGAACAGGAGCAGTACTGTGTTGTCTGGGTACCTAGAGTATCATTTTTTTTTAATATTAAAGAGAAAAATCAATAGGAAACTAAAGTGGGGAGGCTTTTGGAGACAGATCAGTGGACAGAGAACTTTGTTGCAGAAGTATGGGGACCAGCCAAGCGACACTAACCCCATCACTGGGGGAAGGGGGGACAGAGACAGGCAAATCCTGGGGACTCACTGGCTACCAGTCTATCCTATCAGTAAGCTCCAGGTTCAATAAGAGACACTGGCTCTTCTTTGACACAGACCCCTGAGCTGACAGAGAGCGGGGGTGGGGGGGGGCGCGGGGAGAGAACTGACCTCACTTATTACAAACTGCTTAAGAAAATCTCAGATTTCTTTAATGTCCTGCTCACATTTATTGCCGCTTTATTCTATCTGAGACAGTGTGCTATGGATGCCACACGTGCAAATGTGTAGGGCTGATAGAGAGATGTCAGTAGGAATGAGAAGCTTGGAGAAGAGACGTTTCTACTCCACCTCTGGCAGACTTTTTACTCAGCTCATCCTGTCTGCCTAATTCATTATTTTCACAAGCATCATTATAAATCTTGAAAGTAAATAAATACCTGAGACAATTTGAGGGGAAATTATGTATGTATGTATGTATGTATGTATGTATGTATATACATACACACACATGTGTACATGTGTATATGTATTTATGTATACATATATACATATATACATCTATATATATACACATATATATACATCTATATATATGTATGTGTGTATATATATATATAAAATAAAAGTTCCCATGACTGAAAGAGAAGTGAGGTCATTCCATTCCAGTGAAGTAAACCATGAGGTAAAGCCAGAGGAGCCAGATCAACCTAAGGCTGTTCTTACTTGCAGTGATGAGAATTCAAGAACGAATAGGGAGTGAGCCACGATGAACCCGCCTGACAAGAACTGGGACCAGCATCTCAGCTTGACTCTTTTCCTCCCTGGATACTTGACTGACATTTTCTTGTTTGATTTATTCACAGCCCTTCTAGGGCCTATTAATCTTGGGGGTACTTAGGAGGAAACTCTCATCCTGACCACCCTCCCCAGGATCGTAATTTAGGCAGAGAACCAGGTCCAAATGAGGCAAGAATCCACGTAAGGTGGAAGTGCCTGTGAGGGCCCTAAACACTGAAGACCAGAAGAGACAAGACAGAGGTTGTCTGTGAGAACGAGGTGTTTGCCTTGTGTTCTAAGGAAGGGGACAACGTGGACAAAAGCCTATAGAAGCCAAAGCTTGCCACATTTAGGTGACTCTAAAAAAAAACTTAGAATTTAGCCAATCAAATCTCAGGTTCCCCGTCAGAGATGAACTGAAACTGAAGTTGTTAAAGGTGAGGTCAGAGCCAAATGAGAACATTCTAGAAAAGTCAGACAGAGATTTGGGCCATGTCTTGTTTCTCCCCAGTTTTAATCACACCTGATCTGTGGAACTGATCATCAGTCAGATGGAGGAAATGGATGAAGCTGACAGACCTATGTGGAAGCCAGCAGAGTCTCCAAGAGCTGATGCTTCCTTCTGGAGCTGAATAAAAGCCCTGATTTCTAGCCAGTGCTTCCCAACAAACACAAAAGATGATATCCAAAACCTAAGAGGAAATGCAGACTGGTTTTCCCAATGTGCTTTGGCATCGGCTTCTCTCAGGCTTGCAGACGGTGAGCTATGTGACTGACCAGGCCTCGTATCCTCAGCTGCTGCTTTGACTATTTTACTCCTAACCCTGACCAGCACACTCTTTCATTCCCCCTCCCCACCCCCCAGGGCTGAGGATTCAACTAGGGCATCATACATGGGAAGCAAGTACTTCACCACTAATCTACACTTCCTTACCTCCCCAACCCGTATTGATTAATTGATTGATTGATTGATCTATTCATTTTGCTTTGAAGCAGGTGCCCCTAAACTAATTGCTCAGTCTGTCCTCCTTTTTCAGCTTCTGGAGTAGCCGAGGTTAAAGACAGGAGCCCAGCTTTTCTAGCACTCTCTGACCACTGCACTGCCAAGTGCTGTGTCCAAGCATCAGCGGACATATTACAAAGCTGGGGTCCCTCCTGTGCCCAGCTCTGCTTGCCACCAGCTGGTTCATGGCATGGAAAAGCAAGGTCCCTCTGACTCTAGCTGTTCATTTGCAGAAGTCAGGGTAAAAGCAGGAACATTTTCGTCTCTCACCAACCTAAAATTTCATCGCACAGAGTGCCACTAGAAATGGAGCTAAGTCGCCCCAGTCCGAGATCATATTGCTACAGTTACATTTGAATAAATCCTGCTATCACCGTGTTTACGTGTCATGTGTCTCGGGCACACTAAATCAGAGCACAGACTGTGCCCTCAACAAATTGGGTCTTTAAAGCTTCCCAGATGTTTAGATTCCAAATAAACAGTAGTAGGCAGGTTGAAAAAAAAAGTCACAGCAGAAAGTCATCACTGGTGGAGAGAGAACCGGAGCTTCCTAAACCACAGGCTGGGTAGAGCCCGCCCTCCTCTACAGCCCTGGGCCAGGCCGATGCAGCCTAGACAGCACAGGGCAGTCTGCAGAGCTCCATGTGCACCCCGGGGCAATACAGGCTGTGTGGAGTCTGAGGAGGTAGATAAAGTCAAGATATATGATCTGTTTTCCTGCCAAGGGCAATTTGCTTGACAGACCTCCTGCTTGTAAAAATCTAAGGCATTCTTTGCAGTATTAAAAAGTTTGGGGCTTTGTAAGTGAACTGTATCTGCAACAGGAAGGGAAAATAAAATTGAACAATTTGATTCTCCAAAGGATGAGATGGAGAATGAGTAGAGTTTATAGAGTTCCATGTTAGAGGAAATGAAAATCCTGGGCGTTGGCAGAGTCTGGTCCCTGGTGTGAGCATATGTGGGGATTTTGCGCTTCAGGCATCATGATAATCTAACTCTACAAATGCACATGTTTTAACGTTCTAAAAGATATATCAGCGCTCCGGGTCCTCCTGGTCATTCCAACAGCCGTAGGAGGGGAGCGGGGGGGCGGTTATTCCTATTTTACAGATTTAAGCGGCTTGCTCCACGCTGTGGCTGACAGATGTCAATCAGTGTTAAGGCTGCCGAAGCTATTCTAAAGTGTTTTCAAGCTCCTTCCACCTTTCAACTTCAGATTCCTTTAATACAGGGTTTTTAAAGGCTGAGTGTGGTGGCGCACGCCTTTAATCCCAGCACCCGGGAGGCAGAGGCAGGCAGATCTCTGTGAGTTCAAGGCCAGCCTGGTCTACAAAGTGAGTCCAGGACAGGCAGGATTCTATTGCACAGAGAAATCCTGTCTCAAAACAAACAAAATATTGGCTTTTAAGCAACTTTTCTAACATTTATACTACAGTGGTGTCAGGATAATTTTCTTAAGCCTAAGGAATAATGCTAACAGGAATCAAAATTAAAACATTTTGTTATTTATTCTTACTTGATTTTACAGTAATTTGGAAAAATTGACTGTGGGTCACTTAATTTTTAAATGAGAGTGATAATAGGGAAAACAGTAGTTAAAGTTATTAAAAAGATGTGTCTGTGGTCATTAAGTTAAAGTGGTATTGACACAAATCTAGACCAAAAGATGGATCAGAAAATCAAAGCTTCTGACAAAAGTTTTACTAAAAAGTTATAGATGCAAAAGCCAGCACTTCACAAAGGAATTGGAAATAAAAAACATTATTCTATAATTGCTCTTAGGAAAACTTGCTAGAGATTAGTTGAAATGATTCACATCCTTCAGTTGAAATCAAACAGAATGAGCCATCAAATATTCTTCATAAATGAAAGTAAAAAAAAAAAACCTGCAAAAGAAGGCATTTGATCTGGGAGGAAGAAAGGCGTGTCACACTCAAATTCAATGGTAGAAAGCGCAAAGGAGAACCATACATAGAGCTGATCTTAATAAACATTGCTGCTTTAATATGTCATAAGACTATACCCGCTGCTATTTTAAAACACAATAAATTGAGGGAAATATGTGCTTTGCATGTGGGAGATGAACATGCACCTTGCACCACGTGCGAAAGTCATCATACACAGCGGGAGATAAGAAAGGGCAAGAACAGAAACCAGAGTGAACTACATACGTGTGTGAAATCATCAAAGAACAAACCAATTAAGGTTACTTATAAAACACTACGAATTCAACAGGCAAAAAGATGAACAGATAACTCGTAGCAAAAGAATGCAGATGGCTAATAGACGCAAACGCACAACCTCCCTAGTACTCTGGAGGTAAATTAAAATGATACAATCGTTCAGCCTATGAAATGAGCAAATCCCAAGCGTTGCAATCTTGCTACGTACGTAACGTTGCTGAGAGGCAGAGCCACCTGCTGAAGGTGAGCTAAAACTGCTTCCTGAGAGGAGATCCACGGCAGTACCCAGATCTACAGAGGCTTTCTCTAGCACTGCTTATAACAAAAGAAAAATGCAGAAAAGACACTCAAGTGCCTAAATTAGAGGTGGTTTAGGAAAGTGAGGGACCCTACTGAGGATGAACTTGATGAATGAGGGGAGGGTGAATTTCTATTACACAAGGGAATAGTTTTGGAATGATGTTCACTGCAAATCAAACTCAAAAAATAAGAATCCGTGTATGAGTCCGACAACTTGGTCAAATGCCTTTAAGAATATACGGGGGAACGGTGCCAAAAGTGAAGGAACACCTTCTTCACGGTGAGATAATGATTGATTCTTGTTTCCTGTGCCTTTACATTTTTATGTTCCAAACATATTTTCTAAAATGAAGTTTCAGTATCAGATTTTGGGGGAGGGGGGAGAAAAGACAAAATTAAAATATGTGCATGCATGTGTGTGACTATGGAAACCCTGTTGACCTGTCACCTGTAAGGCTTATCCTTGAATTGTTTTCTTCAGGAGCAGGGCTGGATCATGCTAATCTATCAATTCCCCGTTAGCTATTTCCCTCGGGATATTACACGACTTTTGGCCTATAAATGCGAACTCTAGCTACACAGCAGGATGCAGGGGCTTAAACCACAGCCCTTAAACTTCAGTACACTGTTCCGTCCTGTTGGGAAGATGTGCCTCAGTGAGTGGACTGACTCATTCCACACAACCGTTCTAAACCGAGTATGTACCAACACCACCAGTGCACACTGGCCAACAGCTTACAGTGACACTTCTGCATGTTTCCAGACAACCACATGCTTGAAACACATGAGATCATGTTCTTTCTATTCCTCAAATTTCAGTCCGTGTTGATCATCTGTGTCAATCACAGAGAGCAGCTGCAACATCAAGGCTTTTCTCACCACTCTAGTTGACTAGAACTCCAGTGTCTTACTTGAACCAAAAAATATAAAAGAAATCAAGTCACTTTAACTTTGGCAACATAGGTGGATGATTTCCATCTTCATGTGATGCTAAGAGACACACATATGTTTTATCTAAGGAGTATGGCACCCAAGGTTGTAGCGGGTTGGAGCTGGCATGAAGAAATCAGCAGAGACAGCTCCACTCACCTTTTTCTCAGTCTGTTCAGTGACATCACACAGGTCAGTACTGTATGCTCCCAGAAATCACCACCAAACGTTTCACAGTCTTATCAGTTCACCAGCGCAGCAGTTATTGTAAAACACCATTACATGAACAAATCACTTAATTAATTAAATTAAATGTATTTAACGATAGAAGACTTAACAAGAGAGTAACATCAAACCTTTAAGAGAAAACAGAAAAATATCAGAGAAAAAATAACATTTACTAAAAGTATTCAAGTTGAGGTGATGGCTAATATCTATTGCTAGCTTGCCAACAACTAGACTCAGCAAAGAGGCGTTTGTGGGTGTGGCTGAGGTATCTTGATTGTCTTGACTAGGTCAGTTGAACTGAGAACTACCACCCTGATTGGGTTACAACATTCCCTGGGCTGGGGTCCTAGAGTGAACAAAAAGGAAACCCCATGAGTGGCACTCCCGCATTTCTCTCTCTCTCTGCTTCCTGGCCCTGGATGCCATGTGACCTCACACCCCTGCTGCTGTGACGTCACCTCAGTGATCGACTGACCCCTCCAACTGTGAATCAAAATAAACCCTTCCTTCCTTCCTCTAAATTGACTTTGTCAGAGTGTCTTATTACAACAATGACGCAAGTAATTAAGACAATTGGGAATGACAGAGCGCACCTGGTTCCAAGCTGCTCAGGAAGCTGAGGCAGGAGGGCGACTTGAGCTCAGGAATTCAGGGTCAGTCTGAGCAACACAGTAAAACTCGTCTCAAAAACAAAAGGAAAACCAAAAAACCAAAAACGTCTTAAAAAAACAAGTTGCTTTAAAGTAAATCTATAAATCCCATGAGGCAAGTTTCTGGAAAGAATAGAATCTAATTCCTTTCGGTTTTCACCCTAAAGGAATGGATAAAACCTTGCTCACTTTGAGTTTGGACACCCTGGGAAGCAAGCCTAAATGTTTATGGATCCAAACCAATAAATTTCATAATGGAAAAAAATGTGCTGCCTCTCTCCACTCGTGTTTGTGCCTGTGCGAAGCGTTCTCCCCTGGGAACTGGACAATAACCACCGGTATTTGCCACCTTCTCTAGGGTCTTAAGAGTCCTAAAATTTTATCTCAGAGAATGCTAGAGTAACATAAACTTTTTTGTGTATATATATTTTTAAAAAACTAAAATAAATTACTGCCACGTGGTGCTACTCAATTTCCAGATGATTTGACAGCTAATCCCAGGGTAATAGCTAACTAGTTGAAACTCAGCAGTGTGAGGAGGTTTTGGCAGCCATAACTCTGCAGCAGGCTGTTGTTTGCCACAGGCAATTACACACCAGGCACAGTCGGTCATTATCTAATAACCTGACACTAGCACCTTAAATGTCACCCCTCATGCAACAAGCACAAGTGACCTCCTGTAATATTTTGTAACAAAGTGAAAAATAAACGAAAGGCCAAATTTCTGTTAACGTGTAGCCTGACAGTGAAGTTGGTGTGCATAAAATAAAGTAGTAGTGTCACGGCCCACATGGCCAGTGAGGCTGACGGGGACCAGCCTCCTCACTCAAGCCGGTACATCCAGGAGCACATGGTTCAGCCATGCGTACCTCAGGCAGAACAGTCAGTGAGGAGCTCCGAGCTCTGATCGTGACTCTGAAGCCCAGAGGAGGCCATCGGAAAGTCACTTAAGTTGTTCTTTTTTCCTGTGTTTCTGAGGAGACCAAACACAGGGCTTCATTCACACTAGCGATGTACTCTGTCATTGAGCCATATCCCCAGCCCCTCAATCTATTCGCTAAACTTGGAATCCTCTCCAATTTATATCAAGAATAATAGCAGCAATAATGATTGTTCTCAGTGAATGCAATGGCTTCGTGTCTGGCAAGATGCTTACTGTCAACTAATGCCCATGCATGACAGATATTATCTTTTGTTTTCATTATTAATGTATGTACATGTGTGCATGCATGTGCACTTGTATGTGTGTGTGCGCGCACGTGCTCCCATGTGTGCATGAGCACATGCATGCACATGTGCCACAGTATACATGTGAACATGGGTCAGTGCAACCTCAGTGTCAGTTCTAACCCATGAACTCATGTACCGATGCAGTCACCGGGTGAGCTGGCCAAGAGCATCCATGGATTTTCCTGCCTCTGCTTCCTATCTTGCATTGGAGCACTGAGGTAGCAGACATGTTCTGTCACATCCCTTTTTACGTGGTTTCTGAGGACTTGAACTCAGGTCCTCATGCTTGCATGACAAGCATTTTACCCACTGAATCATGCCCCGACCCCTGCTGATTTATACAGAGAAATAACAAGTTCACCAAACTTGGTCTGTGCCACATGGCATAGCCACCAAATGCTGCAGCACCGTCCTACCCTAGTACTGCGCGGCTCTGCAGGTCAGGTCATGGCCTTGTGATGATACAGCCACACTTTATGGATCACTGTGAAGGATCACAGAGGACAGAGTGGCAAAGTGCTTTGGAGACAGCGAGCTTCTGCATAACTGTCACTTATGAATCACTCACTCCTTAGCTATTTCAACCATAAAACAAAACCTGTGACGTCTATAGAAAAAAACAACCAAACAAACAACAAAACCTCTTCACTATGTAATTAACATCAACAACCAGTCACCTTCTTGGTTCTAATCTGTGACTCTGAGCCTAAGTTACTATTTGAGTTTTATTATTTGTTGTTCTGTAATCCATTATTTTAACTGTCAGGTTGCAGCTTTTTCTGATCTGAACTACTATCAAATGCTAAAGTCAATCACCAGTCCCAGGGTCCAGGTTGTCATGTGAGAGAGAAGCTCTCACAGCCTCTCCCCTGAGTCCCTGTGGCCCACTGATGAGCTGAACTGACATGAATCCATGAGAGAATTTGGCTCCCACGAAAGAAACCATAAAAGCCGGCTTGGTGACCTGTGCCCATCTGGCTCCTGTGGGAGCTATATCTACTTTTAATGAATGTTCTGAGCTATTTATTTTTATTTTGTCATGTATGCATATATTGCCTACTCATATGTAAGTGCATTGCATGCACGTCTGGTTCGCATGGACACCAGACAAGGGTGCCAGACCCCCTGGAGCAGGAGTTACAGACACTTGTAAGCCTCTAGGCAGGTGCTGGGAACTGAACCCAGGTCCTCTAGGAGGGCAGGAAGTCTTTGTGACCACTGAGCATTCTCTTCAACACCCCAACTTCTAACCTTTTTGTTCTTGTTTTTCTTTTTTCAAGACAGGGTTTCTCTGTGTATCCCTGGCTATCACGGAACTCACTTTGTAGACCAGGTTGGCCTCAAACTCAAAGATCCACCTGCCTCTGCCTCCTGAGTGCTGGGATTAAAGGCATTTGCCTCCACTGCCTGGCCAGCTTCTAACACTTAAATTATGACATATTAACACTAGAGCTGCTAAAAGGCTGTACACTGTACATCTTCTGTGAAATGTTGAGGGCAGCCCTGCCTTGACGGCACACTCTTCATCTTTTTTTGACAGACATAGAAACAGAGAGACTGCAGCTGGGCTTGAGGTCCCATGTGGAGTTTAATGTGGCTGCAGAGAAAAAAAAAGACTATGTTTTAACTCACAAGATGAAACTTTGTGATATAACAGTCTCTAGGGGAAACTGTCAGCCTGGGTAATGCCTAAACACAAGGCTGAGCACAGAACTGCCGTGCAGGAAAAACAGCCAGGAAGAGGTAACATCTCCTCCCTTCCCTCCCTCTAACCACCATAGTTTAGCAGCTGCCATTTGGTTTTGATGGAGTTGTTGGCCTAATGAATGTTACATTGCAGTCTGGCATCCTAAAAGCTACACTGGGCCTCTGCCGTTGAAACAGCAACAAACATCCACAACTCAGTTGTTTCAAGTTCAAGTGATCTTATAAACCAGTCCAACTCTGCTCCCCGGAGCCATCGGTATCACTTGTCAGACCCGTCTCATAAATCACTTGGTCAGGTTTAATCTCCACTTGCACAGTACTGTTTAGCACCTCATACGTTCTGTTTCCTCTTCAGAGCAATTCATTCATTAGACATCGTTGCATCTGCAAAGTCAGGGTTGCACCACAATGCTCATTTTTCACATGAAGAAAGAAAACAGCAAAGACTGCTGTGCAGAAATGTCTTCGATTTGTGTGTCTTATGCTTGGTGCTCAGCTCCGCTACCAAGCCAAAGATATTCTCTGAATGTTTTTCATACTATAAAAATAATAATACAGAGAGGACAAGCAGAGGGCTTTGTGCAGAGACCCTGAGTGAGCAAAGCGGACGCTGTAGAGAAGTGGGCAGAGCAGCACTGGCTAGACGCGGCAGGTTGGGAGGCACCGGTGGCTTTGATAAGAAACCATGCTGTTGGAGAGGGCACAGGCAGATAACTGAGCAGCCGCTGAGACAGTGAGGAAGCACAGATGGCTCTCCCCACAAGTGTGACCGTAAAGGAGACATGGAGGACTCGCTCATGGTGCCTTACCAGGCAAGCATCCCACAGACTCGAACTGTCATCATCTCTTAATTTTTTTTTTTACAACTTGGCTTTTTACACGACAGTGTATTTTTCTTTATTTTCTCTGTGTGCATGCATGCACATGTGTACATGCACACTTGAGTGTGGGCACATGTGTGAGGGTAGAAGGACAACTTCAGGCACCAGGCTTCACCCTTTCCGTTGAATGAGGCAACATCTTTTACTGCCTGCTCTTGTGTATCCCAGTCAGCTGGCCTGGAAACTTCAGGGCATCTCCCTGTGTCCACGTCACATCTTGATGTGGAAGCAATAGTATTCCAGATGTGCATTCCCACATCAGCTTTACATGGATGCTGGGGATCCCAACTTGGGTCCTTATACTTGTGTAGTAAGCGCTTAGCCCACTGGGCCATCTCATTGGCCGTGTTTTTATTTTTTTTAGAAGAGATTTGACCTTTTTGGTTGTTCTTCACTTCTAAGATGGTATTTCTTTAAAGTCCAGGAGGCAGTTTCTTCCACAAAGCCTTCCTGCTGCTGAGCTGCTCACTGATTCTCTGGCAAATTGCTTTCTATGGCATCATCTTCCTGAACCCACACAGATGACGTGGGGCTAACCTGTGACATGACCCACTAGCCACAGACTCAGCAGGATGGAGAGTACTCAGTGCAAAGTGGAGGGATAGCCCACAGTAAAGCCAGGCGAAATAAGAGTACATAGCCCCCAACACAGCTGGTTCACTGGAACAGGTAGCCAGTCGATTTCATGGCATTTTTATATATAGACTGATGATGTTTTAAATTTCAAAAATCTTCATATATACAAGATGTTGCATTACCATGTACTAGAATACAAATAACAAAGATTTCCTTACTGTAGTCATTTATGGATAAATAAAACAGCTGCCAGTGATGTGGAAAAGAAAAAAGAAGATGAATGAAAATGAGAGGCTGGGGAGATGGCTCAGTGATGAAGAGCATGTTTTCCAGAGGACCTGAGTTTGGTTCTTAGCACCCACATCATGTGACCCGCAACTGCCTGTAATTCCTGGGGGGCGGGCAATATCCTCTTCTGCCTCTGGGAGTGTGTGTGCACGCGCACGCGCACACGCACACACACACACACACACACACACACACACACACACACACACACACACACCATTTCTTCAAACAGATAGACACACATGCACATAAATAAAAATTAAAGATTAAAATGAGGGCTTCAGTTATTGTTACCCAAGCAACTTCTTTGGAGGTACCTGGTGGTCTGTTTTATTCTGACAATAATAACACCTCATCAACTTCGAGACAGCTCTCTAGCCTCCAATGTTGCAATCATCAATTCACTGATTTTTTTTTTCCAAATCAGTGCCTGTCCAATAACCAGATCTCTTTCTATTGTCCCTGCTGCGTCTTAATTCAATTATTATTTCTCACCTGGGACTTTAAGAACTTCCTACCAGTCTAGCCCCATTGCAACTCTGGGGAATTGGCAATCTAGTCACCTGGTTGGAGCCCCCCACCTTGAAGCCCCACCTTTTAGTGCTTCGTTTCAGGCAACACGTCCTCCATAGCTGTGCTGCATTTCCCTACACTCATGCCTTTTCTTTCTCCCATCATGCCCTCTCAGAGGCAGCATCGTGCTTCAAGGTCCATCTCAAGTGTCCTCGTCCCTGAAGTTGCCCTGCCCCTTTCCAACCAGAATGATATTTCTAGTCTCCAGCCTCCTTAGACCAAACTGTCATTCACCATTCTCCACACGTTCCCTCCCTGAGCCTTCTTAGGTCCCCTGTAGCACAGCCCTGGCATGGTGTGTGCCTGGGGCTTAGCTGTGTCGTGCATTTGGGGGAAGCACTTCTTATTTGCACCTGCAAGCCAGAGATGAATAAAACTGTGTGTGCCTTCTGTTTGGCTAGCGTCTGTCCATAGCATACCCGAATCCTGCTTTAAAGATGGTAAGAACTCA